>NC_090270.1:157777455-158091344 GCF_040414725.1 Anabrus simplex | reverse complement strand
AGCTTACCATTCACCTCATACACGCTATACAACAGCCAACAGGTAAGGGTCTCATGCTGTAAAGTCATCCTGAATATGTGGAACACATATAACAGCAGTGACAAGCTCTGCAACTGTGATGATTTACAAGAGCCAGATCACATGCTACTGACTCATGGTAGAGATTATTCACACATAAGAACTTATGAGTAAAAACAACAATCCCAAAATTGTATTTTGTCTGAAGATGGGAGACTCAGAATAGTAAGGACTATACATAGAAAATTACTCTAGGATGGAATCTCATGAGACATAACTGCAGTCACAAAAAGCATGAACACAAAACAGTTATGTACACACAAGGTGACAGCGTATTTTAGTTTTCACTATCACAGGGAAGGAAATAAGCATATTGTCATTAAGAATACAAACCTTATTGGAAACAAAAAACTTATTTTACAGGAGAGCGGAAACTGTTGTGTGGTTGAATATGGATAACAACAATGTCAATTTTATAAAGAATTAAATTTTATAATAATCATATTGATTCCACCTTGCAGCATCTGCTGGGAGGATTAAGTAGCTCAGTAGTTGTTGTTGCCAGTCCCAAGCCCGGAAAAAAGAGGTGGTTTGGCAAAATATTCTTGTGGTAGGGCTTCAAGAAATGAGAGATTTAACAGAAGATCCATTTGAATCTCAAGGTTATAGAGTGTACAATGGGAAGCCAGGCCAAAGAGTCATGAAACATCGCCCCCAATTTGGTACAGGATTTATAGTAAATTTGAAAATAATAGATCCGTAATTGATTTTAAAGCCATCTCACAGAGCAATGCAATTCTAAATTTACAAACCACAAACAAACTTTATACCATCATAAATGCTCATGCCCCTACCATGAAAAAAAATTCCCTAACAAAAACTCTGCAAGAAGTCAACTTCTGGGATCTCCTTGATCAGACAATGAATAAAATAAATATGAATAACATCAAGATACTTATAGGGGACTTAACGCTCAACTGGGTAAGGAAAAGAAGTATTGAGGTGTAGTAGGAAAGTGGGCTCCTCATAAATATACCAATAGAAATGGCCAAAGACTCATATAAATTTGCAGAACCCATGGATTAATTTCCAAATCTGCATATTTTAAAAGAAAATCGCACAAACTTAAAACCTGGAAACATCCTGATTGGACAAAAGGGAAATGGCAGCCCTCAGATGTCAACCTTGAGAAAAGGAATATTTACCTACTGACAATTCCTTACTACAGGGAGAAATACTGGCTTGAGGAAATCAACATAGTGGGTCTGATGATTGGAGCAAGGGGAACAATTCCAGTTTTTGCTGCCAATTCTTGGAAGCAGATGTGTCTGCCAATTACATTAGTGGAGATTGCCATCATAGCCTTAAGGGGTTCATTGATAATTCTAAGAAACCATTGTTACTATTAGATTACCATCAACATTCCTCAAGAATATTTATCTTCTAAAAATGAACATTAAAAAATACTTTGTCACAAGGCAGCCTTCTGCATGAAAGGAAGTATTTCATAAAATAAATGGACAAATCCCTTCACAAGGAAATCCACAATGTCAAAGTTCTAAGAGGAATGGACACTGGTTCAGATCAATACTTAATTAAAATCAAGATTAAATTTGCTCCATTAAGAATAAAAAGACAAAACAGAGTTGGAGAGAAAAGGACACATGGCCCTCGTCAGTTAATCCAGAATGCCCAGTTTCGGCAATGAACAACAAGAACTACAAGACTAACAGACAATTTAGATGACCTAATACCAATTCTTAAACAGAATGCAGAAGATCTGGCTGCATTAAATCCAAGGAAAAGACATGCCTGGTGGTCCTCTGATTGTGAATGGAATGCATGAAGAAAGACATCAAACTTGATTGAAATTTCAAGCCCATAAAACAGAAGAAAATGCCACTAACCTCAAGAATGTCAGAAGAGAATTCAACAAAACTATTAGAAGAATTGAGAAAATGTCAAAAAGATTTAATAAGCTCTACTGAGGAAAATTATTACAAAACCAATTCTAGAGATTATTACAAAACCTTTGGTAAACAATTGCAAAAAATACACCCCCCCACCACATTCTTGTTTAAAAATAATGATGGAAAAATAGCACGTAATAATAAGGAAAACTGAGAAATCATAGCGGAAGTATTTAACAAGCTCTTGAACAATGATAAACTTGAAAAGCTCTTATTGATACACATAACCCGATAAAATCTACACCAGAAAATATAAACCCACATACAGCAGAAGCTGAAACAGTGCTTAAGGAAATTAAGAATACAAAGCGTGTGGAGAAAACCAGGTTTTTGCAGAGATGAGGAAATAGGCCAGCAGTGCAACTCAGACATCCCTCCATTTGATATTACAAAAGATCTGGATATCAGAAATATTCCCAGCACAATGGACCACAGCTATAATTGGATGGAGTTATGCGCCAATAGACTAAGCACCATTTGACGAAAATTGAGATTTTAGCACTATCTTGTAGGGCAAAGCTTGAACTACTTATAGTAAATTCCTCACTGTCTTACAAGAGGGCATTCGTTGTCAATAAACCGAAAACCTAAGCAACATAGCGGGAATCATTTAAACTGTATATTGCATCAGTAGACTATGTGACGTTCCATTTCGCATCATTAGACCAAGTGCCTCATTCCTCACATTGCGTCCTGAATGACAAAAGAACCCGCACTTTCGATAGAGCTTACTAACATGATGATACGTTGAGTGGTTTGTCAAGTGACGAAGTTCAGCGATGTATCAAGTACTTCCGAAAGTAAGGAAAAGAACAATGTTACTAATGTAGCTTGCTAAAACTGATATGTCGGAGAATCATTGTGTAGAAGAACTTTCTAAGGTTAGTATCAAAATGAGATAGTTATACAGTATCTAATACTGTAGTCTGCGATGTAAGTAATATTTCTGAATCAATATATTTATTTGAAGAAGCTGTGAAGGCTTCACTGTAACAGTGTTTTAACATGTTATGCTAGGTAATACGTGCCAAATCAGTGAATTCCAGATCAGAATAATGAAAGCAGTGACTTTGCACAAAATTTCATCAGAGTTATACACTGCAGAGGATTACATAAACGTAATGAGAAATTGCAGGTGGAAAAACCCCATTGTATTTCGTCAGGTGGAAAATACGTTCTTCAGTTCAGCAGAACTTGTCAAACTGATTGTGAATCGGGAAACGGATGTCCATGGTTGCAAGATAAACTGGCAAAAACTAAAAGAAATCCAGTTCTTGAAATCACAACCGTTCAATATGTACGTCAAAACTAAATACATCAAGACTGAGATGAGCACGGGAAACTAGAGTTCCCTTTGATCAGGCATTAATACCTTTGTGGCCAAATCAAAAACCTATCTCCGAAGCCAAACTTAGAGACCTTAAGTCACAGATGCACCTAATACTTGCAGATGTCAAACAGTTCTACCGGGAACTTCAACGAAATTCTGACATTGGTTGCGGCGTAGATGGATTCAATGGAGATCCTGATTTCGAGATTGAATGAACTGAGAGTAACAATCTTACTACACGCCCAGTATTTTATATTAATTTATGGGAGCAAATATAACCATTTTTCTGTTCCTGTTCTGTTTGACTGAGACAAGTAATTAATATTCTATACTTTCATTCAGAATTGTTTTATTTTTCTTGGAATAAATTGATCATAACCACATGTACTGACCTTCATATCCTTTATTTAGTTTAAGGGACTGTCACTCTGATGATGATAACGATGATGCCGATGCTTGTTTAAAGGCCCTAACATCTAGGTCAATGGCCTCTAATGGTATGAGAGACTGCCATTCTACTTAGCAGCAAAAGTGCGTCTAAATAAGAACAAAACTTACCCATAGGCTTGAAAATATCATGTCAGTACTGTACTCTTAGAACATAATAGGCCTATCACGAAGAAAAATCCATAAAGAAATATGCATTGCATTGTGTATACTACAATGGTTCACTTCTTACCATTTCTATTTGACTCAGATCAGTTGAAATTCATCAAATCAGTAAGTGGTTATAACAATGATTTTAGGGAAAGCTCCCCTTCTAAGAGTTTCCCTATCTAAAACTTGAATAATTTGCTGGAATTGTGGCGCGACTCGCGATGGTTCAAGCACTTAGCACAGCAGGAGATTCAGGTTTTAATCACGACTGCGGTCACAAATTTTTTCAAGTCTTACTCAGTAGATACTCAACAGTAAGGGGTTATCGGTGTAGCATTATGATGCATTATTCACACATGAGAAATACCTTAAAATGCATCACTAGACTAAGCACCATTTTTATGAACTGTGAGTATAAAAATGTTGAAATTTGGTGAGAAGGTACAATCTATTATCCTACAACACCAGAAATACCATGTTTAACAAAATTGTGTGTGCTCAAATTTACACATAAACCTAAAGTTATACGTTAATATCTCAAAACCAACTTTGGCGCTTGGTCTAATGATGCATAACGGCACCCAATTAATCCAATTCATAAGAAAGATGAAAGAAGTAATCCAGACCACTATAGAGGTATTTCTATGCTTGACTGCGCGTATAAGATTTTCTCTAAGATACTATGTAATCGGATTAAAGAACAACTTGATCAAGATATAGGTGAATACAAGGGACGCTTCAGACCTTGGAAAAGCTGCTCAGAACAAATAATAACTTTGAAGCTAGTCATGGCATATTAGAGAAAACAAAAAGTCCCTTTCAATAACGTTTAAAGATATCAAGAAAGCTTACGACTCCATCCAGAGACCATCATTATTAAAAATTTTAAGATATTTCGAACTTCACTCAAAGCTAATCAAATTGATTGAACTTACTCTAATACAATTTTTAAAATTAAGTTCAGAGGAGAACTTTCTGAACCATTCTTGGTAACGACGGTTTTAAGACAGGGTGATGGATTGTCACCTCTTCTTTTTAATTGTGCACTAGAGGACGTTATGAGGGAATAATACAAGAACTCAAAAAATATAAAAATTGGAACCCAGAAGGATAACATACATTTGAACTGTCTAGCAGTGGTGGCTAGTGGCTCTCGACTCTGGGGGTTCAATATTGGAAATCAAAACACAGCTTATGGATCTCCTTGAGAAAGCTACAAAATTATATCATAAATATTGCAACGATAATTTCAATAAATTATACACTCACCTATGCAGACTGCTTGTACATGAAGTCCATTCTTCTCACTTTCATTGCACCAAATTTGTCTATGACAGATTTGTTAAAACCCTCCATATTCCTAACTAATTGCTTTTCAATCGAGAGCATTACAAGAGTGGTCAGTCTTTCTCACTCACTGAACTACATAAGAAAGTCTTATCCTCTTCAACATTGAAAAACAATGTTGAGTTTCCAATGTTGTCATCAGCACTGTTATGATGAGTTTCGGTCATTTTATTATTTCACTAAATGCGGTCACTAAGTTATTTTGAAGCGAAAATTGAATAAGGTGTACAGCACCGTACAAAGATCGAAAATCTACTCTCATATGTAGAATTTCCAGTTCCATTTTAAGTTTATTTTGCTCAATAAAAGGATAAACTTCACACACTTTCTTCAAAGTAACAAATGGGAACTGCCTTTCATACTTTTCAAAACTATCAGCATGAAACAAGTTCGCCGCAAGAAGATGATTGGTGAACTGAAAATGTTCCAAGGCCTGGAGAATAATTGTATCACAAATTTCCTTGGCTGCCACTTTCTTGGAGATGCATGTAATTTTTACTGGCTGGATCATTGTAGCTTATGCATTGGAAAGTGAGTCAATTTTACTGTCTCTAATTTTTGGGTGACACATTCAAAACTATAAATAGCCTTTTTAATTTCGACTGCGTCTGATATTCTCTTTTGCAAATGGTTGTATAAAATATCAACATGTGGCATTATTAAATAAAATACAGACAGTCAAAACTGAAATGTAGGATGTTCTAGTTTAAGGCACAATCTCCTTGCCTATGATATTTTTGTACCTTGTCGAGACGTTGTTTCTATTTCTTCAAGGCGTTCCTTGTTCTCAATCAACTACGTCAACAGTTCATGATTTAAAGTTCCACCTAGTGTTAGAAGCATGTGGCACTCTTCTACCTACTATGTCGTCTGTTATTTAAAAAAATTGCTTTAGTAGTTGGTTTACCTGATCAAGACCTATCATAGCCAGAAGGAAACTCGCTGCACTGAACTCGCCTTGGTTAGTTGCGTAACAAAGCTTCTGCGCATGCTCCGTAGCCTAATATTCAACATGCCTCTGCTCTAACTCACATCTTACCTCCCGTATCCCCTTGCCTACGTCCAGCACCTCCTCTTCTCCCCGCTCAACCCCCAATCACGAAACTGATGCATATCTGTGGGAGTGCAGTCTCAGATTTGCTCTTGCGTATTTACTACTACGTGCTGGGAAGAGTGCCACATCACAAGTTGCTTGTGCGGGTATTTCAACTGTGTTCCTGGCCAGGGGAATCATAATAAATAATAATAATGTTATTTGAGTTACGTCCCACTAACCACTTTTTACGGTCTTCGGAGACGCCGAGATGCCGGAATTTAGTCCCGCAGGAGTTCTTTTACGTGCCAGTAAATCTACCGACACGGGGCTGTCGTATTTGAGCACCTTCAAATACCACCGGACTGAGCCAGGATCGAACCTGCCAAGTTGGGGTTAGAAGGCCAGCGCCTTAACCGTCTGAGCCACTCAGCCCGGCGCCAGGGGAATCAATAAATAGAGCAATGTACAAGCACAGAGAATGGAGGTTCATTGCTCCAATGCTCTATGGGAGAAACCGCCACTGCTGTCTAGGATTTGTTGATGATCTAGCTCTTCTGGCCAATGATATTCAGGAAACAAAACAATAAACTAAATCTTGACAGGAAATAGCTCAACATATTGGTTTGAAAATTTCATTTGAAAAAAAAAAAACTATGCTGACTCAAATTCCACTTGCCAACAAAATTAAATTGGGAGACCAAGAAATAAAAATTGTAGAAAAATTTAAATATTTAAGTGAAATAAGCACATATAACCTGAATGAGAAACTAGCATGGCAGAATAGAATAGATGAACTGGTTACAGCACAGCATGTTACCAAGAATACATATTAGAAAATGTGTCTCTCAATAGCAACCGAATTGAAACTCTACAAAACAAAATGTGTCTCTCAATAGCAACCGAATTGAAACTCTACAAAACAGTCACCCAGCCACAAATTACATATGCATGTGAAACATAATTTTATTATTATTATTATTATTATTATTATTATTATTATTAATCATATACAGTCGTATCAGCACACACTTTTTTAAAACATAACCGATTTTCGGACACTAAGGTCCATCTTCAGTGTTAGAATTTAAATTTAATTCCACATGAGTGTGTCATCAAAATTAGTTTCAATGAGTTTAAAATGTAGCCCTGTTGACATCAACTGTAAAATAAGAAAAAGAAAAAAACAAGTGTAAAAGTGTGCAAATAAAACATATAAACTTACAATGATGATGTAAAAGGTATGAACATACCATAGGAAGGCCTGGCTTTTCCTCGTGCTAAGGCTGTTGGTAGAGTAGTAACAAACATTCAGCTTTAAGTACAGAAACGCGCTGCAAGCAGATGATGTTACGTCACCTGAAGGTTACCGTGGAAGCACTTGAAGATACGTCAACTCAAGATTGTAAACAAATTGTTGCTTGCGACTGTTTCATTTAAAATTTTATCTGGATCCCTTGTCTGCACCAAAAATATCTCAATGTTTTCACAGGTATTTAATTCAAATCCACAATTACCGTTAAAAATTAATTTCATTTCCTTTTTGATCGCTAAAAAGCTGTGGTTATTGCTGTAAATGTGTTCCGCAAATTCTGAATGAGCCTATATACTCCCCAATTGGTATACATATCTTTTTTATTGATACTATGTACATTATATATATATGTTCTGATATTTCATTTCTGGTTCTAAATGCTGTTTTGAGTTAAAATTTCCTAAATATATTTGCGATTTTAAAAACTTTATTTCCAAATATGTAAATGTTACAAATTGACTACATTCAGAGATTTTCTTTCTTTTCTGATGGTTTTTTCTTTTTTCTCCATTTTCTTTCTTACGTATAATATTGTCTATCATTTCCGGGTTGTAGCCATTTGCTTTAGCAATTTGTTTTATTATTCTAATTTCATTCAGTTTGTTTTCATTACTCAGGGGAAGTTTTAATAATCTATTAATATAGCTGTTGTAAGCGGCTTGTTTGAGAGTTCCTGGGTGGTTGGAGTTTTTGTTGATGGTGGTGATGGACTGTGTGAGTTTCCTAAAAATATCAAAATCTATCCTACTGTTGGTTTTTGTTAATGTGAGGTCCAACATGTTTAAAATTTTTATCGCTCTCTAACTACAAATAATAAGTACATCAGCACTGTTAATAAGAAATGGCTTTGTATTTTATAATGATTATAATTTGTGAAACATTATTTGAAACAACAAACAAAGTTGCAATAGATAAGAGTGTACTCAGGTTAGAAAGGAGAATAGTGAGAACCTGTTTACATAGAAATTATCATGTAAACGGAGTCTGGAGACTAGCTTCCAATGAAACAGTTTATAAAGAAATAGAACCTGTGACTAGCACAATGAAAAAGAAACTAATATCATTCTTAGAGCATATAATATGGTCACCAGAATATAGAATCAGTGGAAAAATAATAGAAAAATTATGGAAACGTAAGAATAAAATTAGATACATCACAGAACGTAAAGAAGACCTGAGAGAGTTACATATTACAATAGAAGATTTAAAATACAAAACAAGCAAACTTGATATATTAAAAGATAAACACACTAGACTACAGACGAAAATCAACAAGCAGAGAATACGAAGAGTGATTCCAGAAGCAGAAAGAAAATTACGTTCAGAAAGGATGAAACAGCATTGGGCTGACAAAAAGAAGAAAAACCTCCATAAACCCAACTGATGTAGTCCTATGTTAGCTAAAAAATCAAATAAACAAATTACATTGGTTAGTACATACCTTTTTCTTTTTTAAGATTTTCTTTTAGCACTTAAGAGGTAACTGTAGATAGGTGTCCTAAAATATGAGAGAGCATTGTAGGTTAATTTTATGCAATTCTTTTGGATATTTTATTACATGGCCCTCACTGAACAATCTGGAGGCTTTGCATAGCCACAACGAAATACAGTGGAATTTGGATAATTCGAACTTCTACAATTCAAAATCTTTAATTCGAATATTTTACTTGGTTCCTAGCATTTTGTATCTAAACAATGTTAAAAAATCTTGGGTAATTGAAATTTTATTTTGGTTAATTTGAATTTTTTACCCCAACGATACAGCACAGTATTGTATTTCACAACTCATGTGTTCTCAACAATAGGCTAGACTGTGTTGGAATGGGCTGAAGGTGGAAAAGTTCCATCTCTTTACCCCTCTGAGGCAAGTGTTCTTTCCTCCTACACATCCCTCCCCTCTCGAACACTCCTTCACCCTTATTTTGAACAGACTGTTGCGTCACAGAGTCAAGTGGCTGAGTATGCTTAATGATTACGGCGCTGTTACGAGGAATTGCATAGTTTGAGCATTTCTCCTTGATCTTTCGTTGAGTGTGGATAGTATGACAATGTCCTTGTCAAAACCTAAAATGTACAAATCAATAACTCTAGCCGAAAAGGTAACAGTGATTAGGGAAGTGAAAAAGGGTCTAAAAAAGAAATCTGAAATTGCTAAGGAGTTCAGAATCCCACCTAACACGTTATTGACTTATTTGAAAAATAAAGACAACATTTTGAGCAGTGGAACTCTCAGTGAAAAAGGCTGGAAAAGGACAAAAGAACCGGACAACCCAGATGTAGACTACAGTGTTTTGAAATGGTTCAGGCAGGCATGAGACAAGAAAATTCCGATCAGTGGCACTATTTTACGAGGAAAGGCTGAACAGTTTGCCTTTGAATAGGGGAAACATATTTTCAAAGCCAGCACAAGGTGGCTGGATTGTTTCAAGGAACGGAACAAAATTTGTTTTAAATGTGTTTGTGGTGAGAGCGCGGCTGTTGATCAGTATGAAGCTGAACAATAGAAGGAAAACCTGCAAGAGGTGATTGAGGACATGGAGCCTGAAAGCATCTTCAATGCTGATAAGACAGATCTTTTCCTTAAGTGCATTCCAGACAAAACTCTAGCATTTAAAGGTGAAGAATGCCATGGAGTAAAGCTTAGTAAAGAAAGAGTTATACTGTTGGTTGGAGCAAACATAGGTGGGTCGGAAAAACTGCCTCTGTTGATTGGGAAATCCGCTAATCCTCGATGTTTAAAAAAGGTAAAAACAAAACTAGTTTAGTATGCATCCAGTGGAAGAGCTTGGCTGACAACCAACATTTTCGAGAAGTGGCTGTCAAAAATTAGATTAAAACTGTTGCAAAGAGAAACTGATTACTCCCTTTATTGACAACTGCACTGCTTACTACAGCATTCCGCCTTCGGAAAACATGAAGGTGATTTATTTGTCGCCTAAAATGACATCTGTTGTTCAGCCCATGGACCAGGGTATAATAGAAAATCTGGAACACTCCTACTGGCTATTGTTGATCGAGAATGTTCTCACAGAGGACTGTAACGCTCTTAAAATTGAACTTGTTATTCTACAAACCTCAAGAATGTGTAAGCAAGCATGTCATCAGGTGACAGCTGAAAAAATCACAAACTGTTTCAAGAAAGCTGGTTTCTTGATATAAGACAATTGACAGTGCCAAGTAGATTGTAAAGAATAAATAAATTCTAAATGCTACTCTGATAAATGTGGGAGTACAGGGATCTAGTTAGGATCCAAATTCAATGACAGGCTAAAACAGGGCAACATCAAAAGAAGCTGGCAGGTTGGAGGTCTTTAAAAGTTTTTTGCTATGAAGCAAATAGTGAATGAATGATTACCTAGCAGACAGGTCAACACAAAAATAGAGTTTGTGGAAATTATTGAATGATCTGAGTATGCCTCTCTCCTACATTTTATCACAAAAAACAGTTCTAAAATAATGCTGATCGATCTGGGGATCTGGAAAGTACCAGCTTACAGCTTTTTGATGTCCACCTATATAGCATAATGACTAGTGTTATTGGCTGTCGTCCTCGACGGGCTGGGTTCGATTCCCGGTACTGCCAGAAATTTAAAACCAGCAGGAGGGCTGGTACGTGGTTGAAATGGTACATGCAGCTCAGCTCCATTGGGAATGTGCCAGAAAAGTGCTGCACCAACTTGGGAAGAGGACAAGAGTTTAATTTAAATTTAACAGTTTTCTGATAATGGTAGAAACAGTGCTAAATCTAGGAGAACCAAGAAAACACATATCTGAACTAGCAGGCAGAACACACCCTATGTGAACTAAAGTTACAGGGCAGAAATTTTCTTTTCCACAGGCTTCATAATTATGCTGAACGAATTTGACATTAGGGCAATACATAAAACACAGGAATATATAAATACAACACAGATAAATGTATAACTGTGCAACTTCTGATTATGTGCATTACTTGCCTTCAGCAGTAATAATACAAGTACAGTGCACTACCGATAAATCACGTGCGGATAATTCGCTTTGCGGTTAATTCGCAGGTCTCGGAGAGTAATTTTTTGAAGTATTAATTCTTACACCCACTAATAATCACGCTGAGTAAAATTATCTCTGCCTAGTTTAAAAGAATTTAAATGCGATGCATGGAGACGAAATCATTGATATTTGAGGAGACTGGGCTTCGTTTCTCTATGATGTAGCAGTAGGCCTACATGCACACTGCTGCCAGAATGCTGCAAACTTGGAAACATTCGAGCATTTTGCTGCGCGTGGCACAGCACACATTACCGTAATCTTGGAAGCAGAGACAATGAAAGAGGAATGCACTCGGAATTTACCCTCCCTTTCCCCACAGCCCAAGGTCGCTGAAATGTAAGCCAAGTGAAGGGTAGGTGCGCCAGCAACGAGTGTATTGTAGGCTACAGTACAGTACTTGAGAAGTGTAAACAGAGTGCGAAAGTCTTTTCGAAGTTTTGAATAAATCAGTAGTAAGAGTTTTCAATATGAGTGGTTGAAAAATGAATAATAAAAGGTTAACCATCAGTGAAAAACTGAAAATTATAGAAAGACTGGAGAAAGGTGAAGCGTCATCAAAGTTAGCCTGCGAGTTTGGTATGGATGAACAACAGTGAGAGACATAAAGAAGCAAAAGGAAACTCTACAAAATTTCTGCTAATTGTAATCGTTCATCGTCCCGGAAATCAATGAGAACATCGGACTATGCAAATATAGACTAAGCCAGGATATGGTAGTTTAATCAAAAACGAGCAGAAGGTATTCCTGTGTCCGGCCCAATGTGTGCTGAGCAAGCAAAACATTTTCACGATGCTCTTGGCATAGAAGGCGATTTTAAAGCATCTTCTGGCTGGCTTCCGCGGTTTAAGAAACACTATGGAATACGAGAAATTGCTATTCACAGAGAGCGTCTCAGGCAGACACGGGTGCTGCTGGAAAGTTCGCACAGGAATTTCTATCATTCATTGAAAAAGAACAGCTTGACCTTAGACAACTTTACAATGCAGACGAAACAGGGTTGTATTGGAAATGTTTACGTCCCGAACATTAGTGATGCAACAAGAATAGCAAGCCCCAGGCTGCAAAACATTCAAGGAAAGAATAACCATTATGGCGTGTGCTAACGCAAGTGGTGATTGTAAATTAAAATTGTTAGCGATAGGGAAATCCAGAAAACCCCGTTGTTTTAAGCGAGAGAATGTATTTTAGCAGTACTACCATCAAAAGGCAGCGTGGATGGACACACAGATATTGGACGGGTTTCACAATCATTTTGTGAAACAAGTGACGGCCTACCTAATTAAGCAGTCACTGCCAATCAAAGCAGTGCTCTTGATTGACAATGCACCTTCTTATCCACACAGAAGTGAACTTAAAGAAGGTGATATTTGTGTGAAATACCTTCCCCATAATGTAACTTCTGTTCTCCAACCTATGGACCAGGCATTATTGCTGCTTTCAAGAAGAACTACAAGTCATCTCTGTTACAGCAACTGATTGAGAAAGGCATCGATATTCCAACATTTTGGAAGGACTTCAGTTTGTTGGATGCTCTTCATGCAGTCAATAAGTCATGGAATTAAATTACCGCTGCTACGCTCGCACGATCATGGAAATCTGTTCTAGGTGAAGAGCAAGCATTTGCCAGCTTCAGTGATGATATTTCGAACGGGCAACGTAGTCTCGCTACGATGATATCATTTCTGAAAAACCTGGATAAATGCTAAGATGCAAAAGAAAGTGGCATTACTGAATGGTCAGATGTAGATAAGGACGATTATGGTTTCAGACATGAAAGTGAGGAGGATATTGTACGGAATTTGATGGTTGATGAGGAAGACGGAGATTCAGATGATATCGAATGCGGGAGTGATGCAACGGAAACTCTGAAAGTTTTCCACAGCCAAGCTAGTGTCTCTATAGACACACTTATCTCTTACATAGAAAAGAGAGATGAATTTTCATTTTCAGATATTGTTTTTTTTGAGAAATGTTCGGTCCAAAATGAGAAAAAATGAACTATCGCCTAAGAAACAAAAAGTGGTGACCGATTTTTTCATTAGATACGAATGTTAGCATAATCCACATGGCATTTTGTAATTTTTCTCTAGTGTGTCTTACAATACAATGAGAAGTGTTATAATTATTTTCTGCTTGTTCATAAAATACATTTCATTATTTTAACCTATGGTTTTGTTTTTATCAGGCTTAAAAATGACTGGATAATTCGCAGTTACATGTAACACAATATTGTAAGCACATAATTTGCAGTTTTCAATAATTCACGGAAGTGCGTGCATTAATTACCGCAAATTATCGGGAGTGCAGTGTACTCTAAAGGTTAACTGGATGCACCAAAAAGAATGATAATAATACAGTATTCTAATGATTAACTGGATGCACCAGAAAGGTTTTTCTTTTTTTGTCCTGGTCTGCCAGTCACCAAACCCATTGTATCACGAACACATGGCTGTACGGAATACATGACTACTTTTTAATTCATCTGAAGGTTTAAAATAGTTTCAGAGAATTTGAGTGTTTTTAATAAAATAAGTATACCTGTGAAAGATGCTCTGTCTCTTATAATTAAATCATAGAGAATAACCGAAACAAATACAGGAAATGGAAACAATAAGATGAACTGAATTGATAAGAGCCATCTACTGAAAATGTAGAATGTCTTCAATTCGAATTCTGGTTGAGCTGATCAAAACCATCCTACAGTCTGAACTCTTTAAAAGACAATCAACTAATGGCATAAGAGCTAAATACAATTTAAATGGAAATTTGCTTCCAGCTGTCAGGGTGATACCATAGTTTCTTACATTATTTCTTTTGTCATTTATGTTTCATCTGCAATAATGAAAGCCTTTTCAGGAGGGTCCCAGGATCTATCTGGATTGATTTCTGTTATATAGGCCATTCTTAATTTTCTGCATAGTAAGTTTATTTGTGAATGATGGAATTGATGCTAGGTCTACTTTAGTAAGAAACCTTCAACCCTACAACTTAAATTACTGGGACGTTTACCTATTTTAATTGTCTCTCACTTTTAAGTGCGTAAAGAACTTGCAAGTGGTAGCCAAAATATTAGCCTCTTTAACCCTGGACAGGTGGCACTTGTTGAAGCAACGTGAGAGGTGGTGTGGGCTACTTTCTGACCACTAGGATTGAACTAGCTTTCATAAAAAAATTACTAACTTTATTCGCCACATATTGATGTATTAGATTTATTAACTCAATAGTACGATATTTTATTGAAAATAAACATATATATCTAATACTAATTAGCTTCACAACATATAAAAATAAAAACTTGTCATCCATAGAAATAATTTTTATGCCATGCCTGGGTGGAGGGGAAGGTTTCTTCCAAAATAATTATGCTATCGGAAATAATTATCCTCTTCATGACAATACATATCTTGACAAGTTATTCATTTGCGAGTATAATTTCCCCTGACTCTTTCAATTTCCAGGTTAGTACAGTTTACAATGAGTTGCAACATATTATCATTCATGAAAAAAATGCTCGAAGCTTCTTCAGACAATGATGCACTTCTTGCTACAAGTTTCACTTACAGTAAATGAGTGACAATGTCATAGGTTCGAGTACCTGAGTTTTCAACAGGAGGAACTTTTGTCCAGTTTGTAACATCATCCTTTCCTGTTGCGATCCGAAACCGTTGAGAAAGAGGTAAATCATCATCACTAATATTTCATTCTTCATTAGCGCTATGCCGCATATCACCGCTAAATTGTTACAAAATAAGTCACTGGGTACACTCAACACTGCTGCAGGTGTAGCCTACTTCCAATAAGCGGGACTGGTGGCACAGGGTCTAACGAGACACTTTATTGCACCGCTAGACAATAATTCCTCTTTCTAAGAATCAAAACCCTTCACTATAATGCAACTGACCTCAGACAAAAGGCAAGGAATGTGGGGAGAAGTATGTGGCAGCCAAGATCTCCAAGTTTAAAAATAAGCGCAATCAAACAAATAAATTTACGCCAGGTCATAAAATACCCCGCGCCACCACTCTCGGGTTAAATATAACACTTTGGTTTATACGAATAAGCCTGGCTACAGCAATATATTTCTTGGGGTAAATGATGCAAGAAAATAGTGCTAGTTTTAATTTCCGTACCCGAGAGGCAAAAGGGCGTTATGTCCATTCTTTTTTGTGATTCTTAGTTACAGCCATTTTTGTGTTCGATATAATGGACCGCATCTATGGAATAAAGGCTGTTGTCCTGTTGCCATTCCCTGTGGATTTAGAGCGTGGTATAAAGGCGGTAGTCCAGAGTGCTTTTAGGACGGAAAAGGTGCATGGGGGACATTCGTATTTTGCAGAAAACTTTTTTAGTGCAGCAAGGTCGCATGTGGGACATCCGCTTTTATTCTTCTCAGTAATTTCTCCGCGGGAAGAAAGAATCAATGGACACTCGCCTTACACCTACATTATTGGAGTACAACAATGACATCTGCTTATTATTGTTTCTTGTGTTACGGGAATATAGAAGACCTGCATTATTGCATGCATATTAGCCTGAAAACAACAAGAGTGAAATATTGTAAGCCACAAGAAGTTAAACGTTTCGTGAGACTACGGTGTTTGAACATATGCAAAATGTATAGTTTTCAAGAGGGAAGATGATATTGCAACTTGCTCTGAATCAAGCATGAGAAGTGAGAGGAAAATATATTTATGTTTCTAACTGAAGAGTTCCGTATTAGCCTACATTTTGTTACTGACTATGCTTGAGGAGTTACACCCCAATCACCAACTTTGATGTATAGAATAAAGTAATACTAACTTTAACTGATTAAAATTAGATCCCATTAATATATGCTGTATTATTAGTAATATTGTAATTGTTGTTATTATAACTCTTTTAGTGCTATTTATCAACATTAAACTTAGTTCCTACACTTCCACTACATGTATTGCATATTGCTAGAGTCAAGTTCTTGGGACCAGAAATGTCAGATAATAGGAACCTTGGTGAAGGACGTTCCAAGATATAGACACAGAACTCTTTAAGAAATGCATAGTTTTACACAGAGAAGTAAGATGTTAAAACTCTACACACTGAAAAATAAAACATGAAATAATCCCTGTGTGTAAAATTATGTTTTTTGAATATGCTGTGTGGCACTGACAAGTTTGTCAGGGTTCCTATGTACAAAATTATGAACAGGGTATTTACATGTGATCGAACAGGGAAATCTACGCCGACCAATAAGAAATTGATATCATAACACAGTAGAAATGCTCTCCTGTTACCAAAGGAAATTCCGACTGTACGAAGCGGACCCAAACCCATCAGTTCAGCAAAATACACGGACCTGCAAAAGTTAACTGAGTGGATTCTACGGCATTTTATAGTGATCTCCCTTATGGAGAAGATGACGAATATCCTACCGATGAGTGATAGTTCTACAGACATAAATTGAAATTCTCTAGAGTACATTTCATTCAAGAAAAAAGTAATTAATTACAATAATTATCTTACACAGAAATTCAGTGACAAAAATAATGTGGAAATGAAAAGAAAAAAATAGTGAACATTTTCTCAATGTGACACTTATTATTTATTAAGTTTTGTGTATGCTATATTATGTTTTTCTTATTCATTTAGCTACAGAACAGATATAAATTGATATTACCAACAGTTATTTACCTATTAACTTACTTTTACAGCATCCAGAAGTTTAATAAGGAATTAAGAAGGAATAAAGGCGTATGTCCATTTTCACGGTTTTCCCAAGAAATTTTAGATTGGAATTTATGAATATGTATTTATTTAACATCTACATAAATATTAATATGTTATGCTGAATAAATATATATAAAACATTTACAATTCTACTGCATTTGTATAATGAGCAATTGGCATAAATGTGCAGCCAGTTACTGTTTTTAGCTTATAATATAAAATTAACAAAATGGACATTAGCCCTTTTGCTTCTCAGGTACGGATTTTAATATTAAACATTCTTAGTTAGGTTATAGAAACATGTGCAAATGATAAAGTGATAAAGATGGATAAAATAATACTAAGAATGTCAGATATTAAAAATGAACCCATGAGTGGTCGCTAGCCAAAATGTAACATGATATTGTTCACCATTTTGCAGGGCATAGGAATGAAATGAATTACTCAAATGAAACGCAAAGTCTGCGTTATGTGTTTTAGATAAAAAATTGAAATGATTAGGCGTATATTACAGAAACAATTACTGCTTGAAAAAGCATATGCAATGCACATACAAAAATAAAATGGTTTCTTACAGTTATAAAATGTCACACATGCATTATATATATATTATTATTTAAAGAAAGAGCAAGGTTTCTGAACATAAGAAAATTACATTTTTTAAAGAAAAAGTTCCATATAATACCGGGTCTCGTTGCTTGATGGTAACTGTCAAAATACTCTTGAACAGTTTCCATGCAGTCATGACAAATGAGCATAGAATGCTCAGGACAGATTGTTTTCTCACAAGTATTATATTCTCTCTTTGTTTTGCTGTTCTTTCTGCAAGGGTAAAATGCACAAACCTCAGGTCAAATGTCTTTAAGTATCCTTTTCTTAGGTTGTTAAACCCCTGCAATCCTCCTTATGACATCACACAAAGTGTGTGGTACATTTGTGATGAAAGAACTGCTTATGAGGTGACGCTTCATGAGATCAGGAGCAACTGCCTTCAAAAATACCTGCCTTCCTACTGACTTGTTGGTGTTTTCCTTGTAGATTAATCTGGCTGATGATTCCACCAATATTCAAAAGTGAAAAGAATATCAACTGAGGCCATCTACAACTTATTCTGGACACCAAGTATTGACCTTTCAACTCCTCTACAACGTTTACTCCTCCCTTTGTCAATATATAAAATGCCATTATCTCTCACTTCTGTAGCTCACACGAGTCTTCATCAATTTGTCATCAGAAAGAAAGGTGGAATGTATGACAACAATAAGGGGTTTTAAAAATTCAAACATACTGCTGTAGGTGGTCATCAGTAGTGTGAATCTCAGAAGAAATCATGGGGAATGCGACATCTCAGGTAAATTATAATATGCAATTTCAAACAATATTAACATGTTTCCCTATTTCTACAAGATAGGAAACAAAATAATTACACACACAAACATAACTAAGTTATTTTTCTTGCAGCATCTTCACAGTTGCTTCTTTTGTCTTACAGAGGCTGCAAAACAGAAAACTGTTTTTGATAGCAGACCTCAGATCAAGACAATGTGTTTGTTTTTCCCATCAGAAGAGCACTAAGAGTCCTTGTACTCATATTTGGTCAAAAATCAGTGTGATTCTTGCAAATAATATTGAACATTCACTCAGTTTAAGCTTGTCATGAGGTATCACTAAAACGGCAAGCATCACTCAAGGAAGAACTGAATATTTAATGTTTCCAGAAGCATCTTTCAGCTTCAAAGTTTTAGCCCATACTACATCCATTGTTCCATAGTTTCAAATGTCTTCATTTAATGGGTCTGTTTAGAAGGAAGCAAAATCCACTTCCAGTTCATCTTGAACAGTTTTCTCGATTATGTTTTAAAACAATTCAACAACAAAAAAAGTACTGACGAGACTGGAGTAGTTGCTATATGCAAAATATCCACTACTTCTGTATGCTTCACCATTGGGTCATGAAAAGGGAATTTGTCCACGATGATGTTGCATGCGGTAGTGAAGAAATTTCTTACGAATTCGAAGAACTGTCTCATGTCACCTCCAGATAGACTTCCTCGCTTAATGTGCTGTCTTGTTGTAACTCCAATCACAAGATGGGTATCATATTTCCGACAATTCCTGCCACTGAACTTTATATCAGTAATGCATTTCAAACTGACTTCCAAACGCTTTCCAATCTTTTTAGCTTTCACAAACCTTACCATTAAATCTATCACCTATCCATTCATGTATCTGGCAACTTTATGTGTGGAGGGAGATTCTACTTGCAACATGATGCTGTACTTTGTGAAAACGGGGAGTGTGTTCTTCGGAAATAACAAGTAAGGTTTAGTAGTATCCTTTTTCATTGCTGCTTCCACTGCAAGAAATTTGCTTTTGCTGATTTCTTCTGACCTGACTTCTTCACCAACATGATACAACAATTTCAAAGGCTCGCACTGCTCTTAGACCCTGTTTATTGAATCAGAGAGAGACAACCATATTATGCTGACATGTGTCAAGATTTTGTGACTTTTGAGCTCAGGTTCACTCATTTCCAGATACATCTTCAACTTTTTTTTTTTTTATTTTATTTTTTTTTTTATTTTTTATTTTTTTTTTTTTTGAGCTTCTTTAAAGACATATGTGTCTACTAACTATTGTCTCCACATTTGCATTTGCTTCCAATGTTTTTTTAGTCTTCTGGACAGCTAAGTAAAGTAAGTTGGAGACAGAGCCTCACATAACCATTGAAGGAGTCTGCTGTTTCAAATATGTTGACACTGCCTTAAATTTACCTACCATTGTATCTGCATTGTCTCAATCAAACGATAAACAGTTTTCCCATTTCAAAAGTCACATTCAGCCTGTCTAACAGTATTATCGTCACTTTTTGTAGTAAGAAAAGTACACAGCGTCTTGCACTGTCCTTTGATGAGCCCGTACTCATGTAGATTTTACATGGCGTTGGCAGTCATCATGTCCTCCATGTATAACTGCGTTCGGCAACGATGTTACATTCATGCTCAAAGATTATAAACAAATGTTGCCATCTCATAATTTCTGTTTCACAAACTATCTTATAATACCAAGTCTCTTGCAAGACATACCATATGAAACTACAGTTGTTCATATTTGCAGGGAAAATGAAAACTTAAAAAACAGCACATCGAATTACACTCCTCATCCACGATACAGCTACCTATGCAACTTATAAGCTTCTTGTTCCATATTGATGGTGTGTAAATAAGAACTGAATATGCTGAGCAGAAGGCCCAGACAATTGGCCTAGAAACAATATATCTGACCACTTAGCAACCACTATAGTAAAAACAGAAGCAGTAATAAATAAACCGATTACCAAACAGCAGGATAATAATATGCAATATTTATTCTGGCAAAGTTAGGAATGTACTCCCTTTCTTACACTAAACCCGTCTTAACCTAGAACACTGTTAATAATAGTTACTGATGACAAAAATATGATAATATCAACAATAACAGTAATAGTATTGATAAAAGTAATCACGCTTGAAAAAACAAATCATATCATCTATATAATACACATCGTACGTAAAGTATATTAAAAATATATGAATAATGAGTACTATAACTACTACTTAAGAAAAAGTTTTGAAAATATATATATTTCTACAGTACACCGAGATCATCATCATCATCATCATCATCTTAATTTTCCGCTTCCAGCTTCCCGGGTCGGGTTGTGAATTAAGGACCTCCATCGCTGCCTGTCTCTCCACCACTCTTCCCCTTTTTTAAGTACATCTTCTGGTTTTCCTCCCCTCTTCTCTATGCACTCGCACACTGAATCTGTCCACCACCTTCGCAGTCTTCCTTGTGGTCTCTTCCCTGTTAAATTCTCTGAAAAACCTTCTTTTTGTGCACTCTCTCTTCTCCCATTCTCATCATATGCCCATACCACTTTAGCTTTATTATTTCTATCCTGACTTGAAGTTTCAAGATTCCTGTCCTTTTCCTTATCTCTTCATTTCTAATTCTATCCTTTCTGGTCTTGCCCTCGATACCTCTTGGGAATTTCACCTCCGCTACCTGCATTCTACTCTCCTCTCGTTTTGTTGTAGTCCACGAACCAGCTATAGGTTATTATGGGTTCATAATAGGTTGAATATAATACTTTCATACATTTCCTCGGGACATCTTGGTTCCACAAAATATCCCTTACACTCTGGTAGAAGCTGTTTACTTGTTGTATTCTTTTCCCAATTTCCCCGGTTATCTTTCCATCTTCTGTGACACACTTCCCAAGTACTAGAAACTTTCAACCACTTCCAGAATTTTACCATTCAGTTTTATCTTTCCTCTTCCTTCCTTCCTTCCTTCCTTCCTTCCCCTTATAATCACTGTTTTACTTTTCTCTGTGCTTACTTTCACCCCAAATTTTTCTATCTCTTGATTCCATACATCTACTTGTTTTTGTACTTCCATTTTATCCTCACTCCATATCACTATATCATCTGAAAACAACATGGCTTTTGTTGCCTGTCTTCTCAATTTCTGTTTAATGTTCTTTTGAATTTCATACATGACTATGATGAATAGTATGGGGGATAGTACACTTCCCTGTCAGAGACCAGTTTCAACTTTAAACCATTTTGTTTTCCCTATACTAGTCTTCCACTACTAACACTATTTGTGTACATAGCTTTTATCATTTGCACTTTCATTCTGTTAACTTCTTTTTTCCTTAATGTGTCCCATACCAAATGTCTCGCTACACTGTCATAAGTCTTCACAATGTCAATAAATGTCATAACTATATCTTTTCCAAACTCCCATCTTTTCTCCATCATATGTCTTAATGTAAAGATCAGGTCAAACATTGACCTGTCTTTCCTAAAACCATATTGTTCTTCTTCCATTTCTCCTTCTAGCTCCCTCCTCAGTCTTCCTTCCAATACACTCTCAAATATCTTCACTACATGGGCAATAAGGGGGATCCCTCTGTAGTTATTGCATTCCTTTTTATCACCTTTTTTAAATATCGGGATAATTGAACCCTTTACCCACTATTCTGGAATCTCTTTCTTCCTCCAGATTATTCTAAAATCTATACAGCCACTGTAGCCCTATTGGTCCTGCTGATTTTATCATTTCCGTAGTGACCTCATAGACTCCTGCTGTTTTACCGCTCTTCATCTTTTATATGGCTTCCTCTATTTCTAACACTGATATTTTCCTTTTCTTGTTGTTGTTCTTTGCCCATTGTTTCTTCTTGCTCCTTCTTATCTAACAATTCACTGTACCATATTTAATACTTAGCAATTATGAGAAGTATTCTTCTCATTTTTTTAGTATGTCATCTCTCTGCATCAATATCTGCCCTGTTTCAGTTTTTACAAATTTTGTATCTTCCCTATTTCGTAAACTGTTTTTCACCAAACCATACAAAATCTTTTTACTTCCCTTTATATCCTCCTGTAAAGTTTCTGTGAAACTTTCCCAGCTTTTCCGTTTCTCTTCTTGCACTATTTTCTTACTACTTCTTTGGCTTCTTTATATTTCTGCCAGTTTTCTGTACTATTGCTGCCTATTCTTTTCCTCCAAGCCATTTGTTTCTCTTTAACTGCTTCCTTTACCCTACTAGTCCACTAAGGAGTCTTCTTTTCCTTTTTCCTCCCTGATAGTCTTCCACAGGTGTTTACTGCACACTTTACAATTCTATTTCTGAAACAAGTCCATTCCTCTTCCACACTGTCCACGTCATCTTTGGGAATTTCTTTCTTCAGATCCTCGTGAAACTTTTCCCTTATTTATTTCTCTTTTAACTTCCATCCGTTTATTTTTCCTTCCATTTTTTCTATTAACTTCGTTATTTTACCAAGTCTTAGTTTGGCTTAATTTGGCTCTCCTTCAAAATTTGCTCTTGGCATTGCTGTCACATCTTTCCAGCTGTCTACGTTTCTCCTTCTCCACCAGAACAAGATCAATCATTGTCTCTGTCTTTCTATCTCACCAACCATATCTTATTTTCTGTAAGTTCAAACCATGCACTGCCAACAATTAATCCATTCCTTCTACAAAACTTATTACCAAATCTCCTTCTTCATCTTGGTTTCCATAACTATAGGGGCCAATTATCTCTTCTTTTCCCTGTCGGTTCCAACATGTGCATTCATGTCTCCCATTATTATAACTTCTTTGTCCTGTCGGTTCCAACATGTGCATTCATGTCTCCCATTATTATAACTTCTTTGTCTTCAATACAAATTTCCAGTTCTTCTAGATACTCTTCTAAACATTCATCTGCATTCCCCGATTGGGGTGCATAAACCTGTATTAAATATCCTTGATTCCACTCTGAAGTCCAAGTTTAACTTGAATTATCCTGTCACCTGATCTTGTCAATTTTGTCCACATATTGCGCTAGGTCTTCTCTCAATATAACACCAGTACCATTTGTTGCCATCTTTCCTCCACTCCAATATAATCCATACCCTTTCTTCAATACTTTTTGACCTTTCCCCTTCCATTTTGTCTCACTTTTTCTCATCATTGCTATGTCTTTCTTCTCCACATACTACATCAGTTCTTGTTCAAAGTCATGACACTGATTATACCGATTCTTGTGATGTCTGGTAGCCCACTTCTCACAGTTCCCCAGAGCACCGGGAACTGCGTGTCACTTAAGGGTGACATCCTAGCATTTTCCAAGGCCTCGATTCACCCGCACTCATTTTATAGGCTGTTTGTACGATGGGTTCGCCACTCCCAAAGGCATTTTATTACCTTCTGCCAGGTTCAAATTAGGCCGCCCTTAACATGGAGTCAGACGCATTTTGTAGCTGCTCCTCTGGAGTACAGGCTACGGGTTTGCCTCTTCCGCCATCTCCACAGTACTCAAGTCCATCTTCTCTGCCGTAGATGCCAATGAGGTCTTCGCCCATAACCCAGAGCAAGAGCCCTCCATATTTAAGACCCCTGGAGAGAAGGTGTCCCAGTATTTTAAAACCCCCAGGAATTGGGCTACACACCGAGATATCGCCTTAAATTGAGAGGTGAAGAGAAGGGTTAGTAAAAAGAAGAAGATAATCTCTGAAAGGAAGAGGGAAATAAAAACGAAGAGGTGGTAGGAGGAGGTGTTTTCAGCTCATAACTTGGTGATTCATGCATGTTTACCTAGTATTCCAACACAGGCAAATTTGGTTGCTGGACATGTTTCTGAAACCACTGGTAAGAGATTCCACTGTCAGGCTGCGGTAACGGTGAATGATTTCGAGTAGACTGCTGTTCTGTGTACAGGAAGGGATAAACACATGTTGCTGCAGGATCGGGTATTTTTGCTATGGTCTGTGGAGAGGAGCGATGCGATCACGGAGATAGGCTAATTAAGAAGTTTTAAGAATATTATGCAGAAAGCCAAGAGTATGAAGTGTGTGTCATTCTTGCAAGCGAAGCCACCCGAGCCGTGTGTAAGACGGTGTGACATGGTCAGTGTAACGAAGTCCACAGAAAAATCTTACACAAGCATTCTGAGCGCACTGTAATTTCCTTTCCCAGTCTACTCCTAGGTTGTTGTAAACTGTACCATAATAATCAAAATGAGGTAATGCAAGTGATTCAACAACAATTTTCTTTAGTTTAATAGGGAAAGTGAATTTCAATTTATTGAGACAGTGTAGCGTTCCGTATATTTTTCTACACACAGATTTAGGTTGGGCAGACCAGGGCAGATGTTTGTCAAATATTATACCAAGATTTCTTACATTTTGGCTATACTGTATGGGAGAACCACTTATGGACAACTGTGGTAACATTGTTTGATTGAGTTTGCAAAGTAATTTAGGGTATAGGATTTTGATGGGTTTAATTTTAATCCGTGACTTTTGGACCATATATCTATGGTCATCAAGACTTCGTTCAGGTGAAGTGTTTCCGAGTGTATTTCTTTGGGTTTGCTGAGTATATATATGAGGGTAATCCCAAAAATAAGGTTTCCCTATTTTTTATAAATACAAAACACTGTTCGTGTGGCTGCTGGTCACAATATTGCGAGGAGTATTTCCTGTGCTTGCATATAAACATGCGCACGCCACGCTGAGGCACTCAGTCTTGGCTTGACAGCTGTTGAGAATGGAGCTCCCGCTGGATGTTACCGCCAAGTGCGAAGTGTGCGCAGTTATTCGGTTTTTTAATGCAAAAGGTACCGAACGAATTGAAATCCATTGCCAATTGACGGAAGTGTATGGTGAGTCGTGCATGGATGCCAAAAATGTTCGTAAGTGGTATAGAGAGTTTGCAGCCGATCGGACTGAATTTCACGACAAACAAAGGAGAGGGAGACCGTCAATATCCGTCAAGACAGTCATGAAGGTTGAGCAAATCAAGCGTGAAGATCGATGGATCACCCTAGATGGTTCCTGAGGTTTCCCGAAGCGCTGCTCACAGAATTTTAACGGAAAAGTTGAAATACCGGAAGGTGTGCGCAAGATGGGTTCCACGCATGCTGACTGAAGACCACATGCGGCAACGAGTTGATTCTTCACGTGCATTTCTTCAACGCTTTGCAGCCGAATAGGACAACTTTTTGGACTCAATTGTCACGGGTGACAAAACCTGGGCGCTCCACTTTACACTCGACACCAAGCAACAATCACGCCAGTGGTGGCATCCCTTTTCGTCAAAGCCGCGGAAATTCAAGCAAGCACAGTCTGCCGGTAAAGTCATGACAACTGTGTTTTGGGACTGAAAAGGGATATTGTTGGCCGACTTTATACCCGCTGGGACCACAATTATCGCTGACAGGTACAGTGAGACGCTGAAAAAACTCAGACGGGCAATTCAGAACTGGAGAAGAGGAATGTTGAGTAAGGGCATAAACATTCTCCATGACAACGCTCCCCCGCATGTCGCCCGGTAAACCGTTGCTCTCCTGCAACAGTTTCAGTGGAACATCATTACCCACCGACCCACCCTATAGTCCCAACTTGGCACCCAGTGACTATCACTTATTCCCTAAGTTGAAAGAACATTGGGCTGGAAAGCGATTCAGCACCGACGACGAAGTGAAAGATGAGGTTAACAACTTCCTGAACAGCATGGCAGCGAGCTGGTATGACATGGGAATACAAAAACTGTCACAGCGTCTACAAAAATTAGACTGAAATAGTGATTATGTAGAAAAATAGCTAAATGTTCACGGTCTAACATGATTTAAACCATTGTAGAAATAAACAGGTCTATGTATTTATAAATAAATAGGAGACCTTACTTTTGGGATTACCTTCGTATCTGTAAGTCATCTACGTATAAGTGGTATTTATTATTATTATTTATTTATTGTCTTGTTTTATATGGCGGGACTCAGGCTATGAAGCCTGCTATTCTGTATGTCCATACATACACCTACATGAAGAGTTAAATAAACACTAAATAAGTTATCTACAATTTAATATCTTCAAGTATCACTTAAATGTTTTAATTAATCTAATAACTTGGCTATGATCTAATCCTACGTAGCGGGCGAGTTGGCCATGCGGTTAGGAGCACGCGGCTGTGAGCTTGCATCCGGGAGATAGTGGGCTCAAATCCCACTGTCGGCAGCCCAGAAGACAGTTTTTCCGTGGTTTTCCATCTGTGCCGGTGCAACGTAAAGCCACTAGAAAAAAAACACTACGTATGTTATAAATAATTATTATTTATTAACCAGGTTTGACAGTTTCTTAGAGCAGAGGTGGTGCGACACGCTCCTAATTTCAGCAGGTAGGGAATTCCAAATTCGACTGACGGTGACTACAAATGATCTACTGTAACCAGTTGAGCGGCGAATGGGAATGCTTAGTACTGAGGTGGATGATGATCTTGTAGGAATACTAGGTGATGCTAGGTAATGGAATTGTGTGGCAAGGTATTCAGGAATGTTGAGGTTCAGTATACAATGTAACAGAGAAACAGTGGGTAAATTTCATCGCTTTATTAAGCGAAGCCATCAATCAAATGTGGGAGAAATATGGTTAAACATTGGTATAACTGAAAAAAATTGAACACGTGTTATGTGCCTTTTGGAGCTTGATGGAAAGTGAGGCGTTCGGGTTACTGTATACTACGTCATAGTAGTAGAATACTGGCATTACCATTCCTTGGATAAGCATTTTTCTTACCTTTTGGGGGAGTAACTCTATGAGTTTCGTAAGGGAATGTAAGGAATAAAACACTCGCTGACATACACCTATTACATGACCGTTCCAACTAAGGTTTTTTTACCATTATCATCCCTAAGTTTTTAACTGTGTCTTCGAATTGTACCTGAGTACCTCTTAATGTTACTGGGTGAGTATGACATCTGTGAGGCGTGTGTAGGTTTTTTGAGAAGCTAAAAGAACACACTGCGATTTTTGGGCATTGATTTTTATGCATGGTCATCGGTCCACTTACATATTCTTCCTAGGTCGTCATTCATATTTGTTATTGCAGTCGGTAAGTCACGAGGGTGTGCATGTGTATATATTTGTAAGTCATCTGCGTACACATGATACTGACAATGTTTAATTACTTATGTTAGTCCTGAAATGAAGATCGAAAATAGGAGTGGCGCTAGCACTGACCCCTGTTGTATTCCAGTATCTATAGATTGCCATCAAGAGAAATTTTCACCTGCTGACACACACTGCCGGCAATCAGAGACAGGAATACATCCAGGATAGTGCGCTTTGTGAGAAGTTAAGAGCATGTAATTTTGCCATCAGAATGTCCGTGTCAGTGCAGTCGAAGGCCTTACTAACGTCTAGAAAAGTTAGAACAGCAACTTCTCCCTTATCCATAGCTACTCCTATGCCATTTGTCCATTTGTAACTTTAAATAGTGCAGTAGTTGTGCTATGATTGCTTCTAAAACCAGACTGATATTTGTCAAGCAGTAAATTGTTTTTTTAAATATGAGGTTATTTGTCTGTGAACTACTTTCTCCAAAATTTTGGCCAGAAATGGTAAAATGCAAATGGATAGAAAGTCTTTGGGTTCCACGGGATTGTTATTCATTGGGAGTGGGCGAACAATTGCACTTTTCCAAAGGGAAGGGAATATGCTGGTTATAAGTGAGGTATTAATGATGGGCGTTAGAGTTGGTAGGATTACATCTAGAGCTTTTAACAGTAACTGTGGAAAAATCTCGTCACATCCAGTCACAGTTGTCTTTATTGATCATGCAATTTGTCTCACTTCTGCGGAAGTTACGAGTGAAAAATATAACTGGTCTCTTCCATTGTTAGTATTGTCATTGTGTAGAATTTTGTTAACTGTCCGTTCTTTTGTTGTCTCATCAATGTTAACAGGTCTTGTAGTAAAGTATTGGTTTAAATCATCCAGTGGTAGTTTTATGTCAGCAGTATGTATATTTTTTTCACTTATGCCTATTTATTTAATGGTTTTCCAGATTGTTGTAGTGTTCCGGGTTAGCAAAATGTTCTGCGAGTGTCTTATTTTAGCATTCCTCACACCCTGTGTGGTCCTGTTATGAAGGGTCTTGTACAGATCAAAATCATTCGGTACTTGGCTAGTTTTAGATTTTCCAAAAGCTTTGTCTCTCTCTGTCATTAACTCTCGTATTTCCTGAATCATCCATGGAGCTGCAGGGCGTTACGCGGCACGTGTTTACTGAGAAGAGCTAGCAGTTGTTTAAGAACTCCACTTTATCTTCTATATTATCTAAAATATGGATATTATGCCAAGGTATGGTTGCAGCACCTTCTAATAGGGCTTCGTCATTTATATTTTTTAGGTCTCGGAATGTAATTAATTTAGGTCCCTACTTCGGGCATTTAAGTGAATAAGCTAAATAAATTAAGTCGTGATTGGATAGTCCGGAAGCAGACATCTGCCCGTGGGTCAGTACCTTGTCAGGGTTATTCGTCACAATCAAGTCCCTTAATGTATGTGACGTGGCTGGGTGAAGTGTTGCATTAAGTGGCAAAATCATGTTACAAGATGTAAATTTATTGATTAGTTGCTTAGTCTCACTCATTAAGAATGTCAGTATTGAGGTCATCTAGTAATAAAACATGCTCATACCTGGGTAAGAGGTCTAGTAGGATGTCTTCAAGGTTTGTGATGTATCCAACCTTTGGTGGACGATATACTACACTCAGTAAGCACTTTTCACTAACTGTTTTATAGATTACTTTGTATTTTAAGTCGTTCATAATATACATAGCTACTCCACCACCAGCTTTACCTGTGCGATCATTTTGGATCTAAAAATAATTTTCGAAGTGGACGAGAGAATCTGACAACCAAGGTTTCATCCAAGTTTCCCCGTTCATCACGATGTGAGGGTTGACATTAGCAATTATGTTATGGAGTTCGTGGAAGTGAGGAATTACACTTTGGACATTAGCATGTACTACCTGTAAGGAATTTGGGAAGTTGTTAAAAGCACTTGCAAGAAGATTAGTATTAGGGGACTGGGTAGGTACGGGAGTGGAGAGTCCGCTCAGCTGACCACCAGTAACCTTGCCGAAAATAGAAACATGTGCAGCACTCTCACTTTGAGTTGCCAACCTGTACACTGTCTTCCCTAGTTATTATAATATGTAAATCTAATGAAGATATAATCTAAAAGTAATAGTTGGAATAGTAATTACAGTAATATTCTTAAGACTACTAAGTTAGTTTAAACTGTAAATTGTGTAATGATATGTTAGTTTTGGTCCGTCGGTTTATTTAATCCTATCCAATTCCGATCGGCTTGACACGCAATATTTCACACCATTGTGTTTCACAATAATTCTACCGTCTATTGTCCAACAATTGGACACAGAGAATATAGTGATTCCTTCTTGCAACAGATTCATCCTGAGTGACGTGAAGTCTTCCCTGATTGTTTTGCCCATTCCTTTCAGTTTCTTTTTTACATCTGAACAGTTCATTCCGTTTGTGGTACGACACATACTTCGCTATTATCGAACGTGGCTTATCTGTACTCATCTTGCCTATCCTGTGACTTCTGTCTATGTTTTCGTGCGTTAAATGTTCTCCAATATTGTCAGCTAGCTCGCTGACAATTTTGTCAGTGTCCTTGCCACTCAATTCACGCTCCCTAAACACGCAGTGATTGCCGCTGCTAATATTGCTCTAGAGCATTGGTCCTAGTTTCGAGCTCTTCCCTGAGGTCTGATATTGTCTTGTCTCTGGCCTCGAGCGCTTCTCTTGTCTCCTCGATTACTTTGGTATTAAAGTCTATCGTAGCTTTAAGCTGCTCTATAATGGCCCTGGCTACCTGGTTTTGTATGATGTTTGCTAGCATGGCGAGTGTTTCCTTGTCTCTCAGAGCTTCCTGTAGGGCGCGCTTCACTGGGCTGTCTATTGGTGCTGCCTTTCCTTTCCCTCGCATGGATGTTTACAAGAAATATTATGTCGTTAATTACTTGCGACACACTTTGAACTGGCTATACGTAGCACGGTGGTTTTACATCACTTAATTCAAAGTTTCACACGTAAATGCCGATCTTACGCCTTCAAATCGCTGATAAACCTGGCGAGTGAAACATACGCTAATAAGCAAATCCGGAAGCTATGCCATTTATATACAAAGAGAAAATTAGGGGGCCCAGTAGAGATCCTTGTTGTTTTCCTATGTCAACCGTACACCAATTTGAATATTCATTGTTGTTATTAAGTACACACTGCCGGCGACCGGTGAGATAGGAACTGATCCATGGGGTGCACCACTCAAGGAGAAATTTAAACTATTTAATTTGGATATAAGTATGCCTCTGTCAACAGTGTCAAAAAGTTTACTAAAGTCTAATAACGCTAGAACTGTTAGTTGTTTGTTGTCCATAGCTTGCCTATGTCATCAGTCACATATGTTAATGCACTGCAAGTGCTGTGTCTCAGTCTAAAGCCGAACTGGTGGATATCGAGGAGATTGTGTTGATTAAGATAGTTGGCAATCTGCTTGTGAACTATGAATTCTAAAGCTTTTGACAACATGCATAAGATGCTAATCGGCCGGATTAATTCCTGTTGGCGAAATGAAATGGTCGTTTAATTCATCTATGTTAACATTTAGTTCTTTGTTAGATTTCTGGTTATTGATGCCAAAATATTTCATAGATCTCCACATCGTCGCAGGGCGTACGTCAGGTCTAATCAAGTTATGGGCATAACACAGTCTAGCGCTTCGCATTTTAGAGGTCGTTTTATTACGCAGTGTTTTATAAGTCTCGTGGTTCACTTCCGTTGGGTAGTGTTTGTATCGTCTATGAGCAGTGTCGCCTTTAGCCATTAAGTGGCAAATTTCATTATCTATCCACGGTTTAAGAGCTCTGGAACCTTTTCCCAAACGAAGTGGGGCATGCCAATCGTAAAGTACGTTACGAGGTTATTAATTAAATGTTGAAACAATTTCCTCTACATTATTGGCATGATTTATCTCCATCCACGGCACGGAAAGAGCATCTTCTTCTAATTTGGGTGTGTCAATTCGTCTGTGGTCCCTGAATGATAATATTTTCGTCCTTGGTTACGGGCTTTGTACGTGGTAGGACAGGTAGATTATGTCATGTCCAGATAGTCCCGGGGCTGATGTTTGCCCATGTTCCAGAACTTTCTCTGAATTGTTTGCTATTATTAGATCGAGAAGGGTGTGACTGCAATTCAGTGTGGTGGGTTAGTCCGAGGGTAAAATTGTCATGTTACATGCTTCAAAAATATTATGAAACCGTTGAATTGAAGCTGCGGTACTGTCTAACAAATTTGTGTTGAAGACACCCATTATAATATGTTCATAGTTTGGCAGAAGGTTTAGCATTTCAGTCTCAAGGTTGGTCAAATACCTTACTTTCAGAGGCTTGTAAACCACTCCTAGCAAGCATTTCGCTCTAAACAATGTTATATCTACAAACAAAAGCTCCGGTTTAGGTTCATACTGTGAAGGTGAATGGCTAATTACTTGAGGGTTGAGGTCTCTGGCAACATAAGCAGCCACCCCACCGTGTTTACTGTCACGGTCATTTCACAGAAGGACGTATCCGTCCATATCAACAGTTGAGCTGGGGCATTTGCTGCTCAACCACGATTCAGATGTAAGAATGCGTGGAATTTGTGCGAAGGAAACAAACAGGTCATGCAATTCATCCAGTGAGCAAGTCGCTACAATCTAGGCTATAAATAATTTTACTCCCCCTGAGTGAAATGGTAGTTTAGGGGAAGGCCTAAAACCTAATTCTTAAATATTTACGTCATTAGTGGTCATATATCATTGAAAACTGGTATACAAAGTCGGAGAATGAGCCACTACAATCTAGGTTATAAATTATTTTATTCACGCTGAATGAAATGGTAGTTTAGGGGAAGGCCTAAAATTTAATTCTTGAATATTGATATTATTAGTGGTCGTATCGATAAATACTACATAGCCAAAGTTACATAGAATTAAATTTCCGACCATTTATGTCCTATAAATGTTTACAGTACTGGCTATGATAACACAGATATTCATGAATTTGTAATTTTTTTGCCAAGTCCATATAGACGCCGGGCCACGAGAAAATGGGTTAATAGAATTTAATGCAAATCGGTATATAGAGTCGGGGAATAAGATTCTACAGTATAAGCTATAAACAATTTTATTAACCCTGGATGAAATTGTAGTTATGGGCAAGGCGCCTAAAATTGAATTTATAATACCTATGTTTTGGATCCTATCGAAAAGTACTAGATAACAAAAGTTACAAAGAATACAATTTCCGATCATTTATGCTTTATTCAGTAGTTGTTTTTTTTTTTGCTACTTGCTTTACGTCGCACCGACACAGATAGGTCTTATGGTGACGATGGGACAGGATAGGGCTAGGAGTGGGAAGTAAGCGGCCGTGGCCTTAATTAAGGTACAGCCCCAGTATTTGCCTGGTGTGAAAATGGGAAACCATGGAAAACCATTTTCAGAGCTGCCGACAGTGGGGTTCGAACCTACTATCTCCCAAATACTGGATACTGGCCGCACTTAAGCGACTGCAGCTATCGAGCTCGGTTTATTCAGTTTTACCGCACCGACTTTATTGAGTGGTATTTCAGAGTCGGAAGAAAACTACTTGTAAATGTGAAGGCCTACAATATCGAAAGCGCATAACATTGATCAACAATTACATTACATTGACCATTGTTTATTGTGATGTTATTTGTCTCTTATGCCGCCTTTCAACTCCTACAGATGGTTCTACTGCTGCGTCCCGCGTATAATAGCCTGACTGAATATTGGCGGGAAATAGCTGAAGAGTTAGAACACTTTCTTCTTTAGCATTCCATTCCACTGGTTCATACATTTCCTGATACTGCTGGTACGTAACAAACCGGTTCATCATAGTATTCCAGCTATTCGATCCCTACTCTGACGCGCTGTTTTGAATAAGCAGTGTGCATAATTAAGGCAGAGGCTGACTTAGTAGTAGTATGACCTGGTCCAGAATAACAATTTAGGGCTATTACAAATTATAGCACCACAATTCACTAAATAACTCAAAATAGAACCCTGAAAAGAGCCGTTTCTTAAGAAAAGCTTCTTCCTATTCACTTTTATTAAATTCTACATTTGTTTTATTCCAGATAAGCAGTGAAGAGGGTGTGTCTCCTCTGGCTTGGAGGAAAAATTAGCCTCCAAGTCAGATAGATTTTTCCACCGCCAGTGTAGTGAACTGATATTTTCCGACTCATCAGGTATTCCTAGGAAACAAATTAGTAAAAGAGCATAGTTTTTGCCCTGGGAGTCTCCACTATTCGACCCTCTCCCCACCGAAAAACGACGAAGAGTGTTCATGAATCACGGCTGTCTGCTGCTTGGTCATTCCAGCTCTGGAACTTCGCACTGTTAGTTCGGCAGTGTAGTAATTTTCGTTAAAAGTGAGAAAATGTGTAGTGTTTCATTTGATCGAGTATTTCATATGAAAGCGTTGCTTTTACTCGCGCCATTCCTACTGACATCATTGTAATGACCACTGTTCATTTCAGTTGGGAAAACTACTAAGACATCTGAGGATGTAAAAAGGCAGGTCTACCATTATAAGGAAAACTCCCCAACCTGATTGTGACTGATGGTATGCAAGTGGGTCTACGATTACAGTGAAAATCCCTAACTCAGTCTTCATATGAGAAAAAACCTTTGGCGACTTTCCCGTCGCGTTTCCAGGGTAACGTTACTTATGAGCTATGCAATTTAATACAATCTTGCTCACAACGTGTACACTAGAATTCTGCATGCAATGTAGAATTCCGTAGCGAAGCATGGGTACGTCAGCTAGTTATAACTAAAGCCAATAAAGGCAATACGACAGTAATTATGGACAAATTGAACTCTATTAATAAGACCATGCATTTTTTAAAAATGATGACACATTCAAAGCTATAAAGATCGAACAACCACAATCCAAAATGAACTAAAACCACTAATGAAAAACATCAGCTTTCACCTCAGTGGTCAAGAAACCAGCAAACTGATAACCACGAACCCAAAAATTCCTACAGCAAAAGCATTTCTTAAAATTCACAAAGGAAACATACCCATAAGACCTACTAAAAAATTGTAGATCCGGTGCCATATATAAAATAGCACAATGCTGTAAGAGTCATGGAGAAGTGCTGTGAAAAAGGAAGAGATATCATCATTATTTTCCTATTGAGATGCCTTACAACAGTGTACAGAGAAAATCTGGGATCCGTTGTTGCCTATTTCCTTTAAAACCATACTGCTCCTCTTCAACTGTGGTTCAATGATGGTTCTTAATGTCTGTTCTATGATTCATCGCAATTTGAATGTATCAATTTAAATAAAATCTGTTTTAACGCCTCTTCAATTGCTATAGATTTTAAGAGATGCAGGAATATCAGAAATCCATCCCACATAATTATTTTAGTGTCAGAATCCAATAATGCAGAGCTGCAGCATTTAATTACCCTCAATTATTGCTACTGACCTCGCCTGGAATCGAATCTCCTGTTTTGGAAACAGAGGGACGACAGGTGACTGAACCACTAAGGTCGCCAATGTGAATGTATCATGGTACACTATGAAAGTTACTGTAAGAAAGACTAATCTGACTGTAAAGGTAACTTAATAAGATATGGGTACATGGAATCGATAGGAGATTAAGTAAAATTAGGTATGCATACAGAATATGACAAAGAAATTTACAATTAATACAGAATAAATTGAGTGCGCCAGAAATAAAATGAGAATGAAAAAGGTAAGGAATTCATGTATTTCAAAATATGGCAAATTTTAAGGTAATATATAGAGAGACATTGCTGCTGTTGTTGTTTGGGTCATCAGTCCATAGACTGGTTTGATGAAGATCTCCAAGCCCCCGTAACCTTTACCAAACTTTTCATTTCTATGTAACTACTACATCCTACATCTGCTTCTCATATTCATACCCTGGTCTAGCCCTACTATTCTTACAGCCAACACTTCCCTCAAAAACCAACTGAAGAAGTCCTGGGAAGGATGTGAACTATCATTCTTTCTCTCTCCCTTCTTCTGGTCAAATTTAGCCAAATCGATTACCTCCACCAATCAGATTCAGTGTCTCTGCATTCGTGATTCTATCGACTCATCTCGCCTTCAGCACTCTTCTGTAACACCACGTTTCAAAAAGGTTCTATTCCCTTACTTTCTCAACTAGTCAACGTCCGTGTTTCACTTCCATGAAATACCACCCTCCAGAATGAATTCTTCAAAAACATCTTTCTAATTCCTGTATCAATGACGTGAGCAACTTTCTTTCCTTAAAAATGGCCTTCCTTGCTTGAAAGACAGAATTATACATAGACTAATTTCCGGTAGGTACTGTAGTTTATCAGTTAGTCACAAAAGTGAGAATTAGCTAGAACATAGGGCATAAAGCTACAAAACAGAAAGACAGAGATAGCAAAGTCGTACCATGGCCTGGAATGGTGAGTTACAACGACCAGAAGATAATGAAGATTTTCAGGCTCATACAGACAATATCTAGATACAGCATGCTATCCTGGAAATATGCAGGAAGTACATAAATTTGTGCCAGCATGCAAAAACGAAAAGGACTTTGAACATACATCTCTTGACACAAAATAAAGTAATGTAAAAATGTGTAGTTTCTACCACAACAATTAAACGAAAATAGACATAATAAATATTTTTTGCACTTCTCCTAGTATACCTCAACAAACAATCATCCTTAAATATCTGAATTTGTGATATGCTGAACTATGAGGATAAACATTAATACAGTACCTCTATCAACAAAATTTTCAGATGTACAGTAACGTTATTAAGAAATTCACAAAATGAACAGAATAAATTTCCCAAAACACAAAACTTATAGCATACACTTTACAAATATATATATATATTGTCGCTCCGAAAGAACAATGACACAATTGCACAATTTGATCAAATGGAGTTTCGTGGTCGTCTGGGTTCAGAAATACGTAGCATGCACATGTGAATATCGTTCGAACTGTAGTTAACGTCACTAGAGGGTAATTGCACCGTTGTAGAAATCTTAGCTGTTTGCGACCGCACTTCAGAGCAATATCGCCATATATCTCAGTTATGTCTTTAACTTTGCGAGTGATCCTTCGTGTCCGTTGGAACAATGACGTAAGTGTGATTCCTGGTCGAAACTTCATTGGTTGAGAAGCTCATTACACTTAACAGTTTTTTTTTATTTTTATTACTTTCAGTGTTTATAGTTTGTATTTCATTCATCCTATTTCGTTAGCAGAATGGTACCAAGACGTAGGGTCTTTTTCTTCCTGACACTACTGACAAACTTCGTTACATTGATCACAGTTTCAGAAGAACAATGACGCATTTGCAGAAAAGGGGTCATTTTCGGCAAAAATAAAGTAATTATTTTGAAAACATTTCTGTATCCTGTAGTGCGCTTGTATATGTTACAATTTTCCCTGGTTACAATTTCCTACAAATTTAATTTTTGGCGTAATTGAATCTTAACGAAAGATAAATCAGTTTTTCGCATCTCCTGTACAATTGCAGTTTTGACAGTTATGTCATGGTTCTTCTGGAGCAACGATATATAAATTAATATCATCACTGATTCTGTCTGTCATTCACAACGATAGTGAGAAAACGAGAAGGTTTCAACAGCTGAAATTTGTACCAGTTACAGACTGCAGTCTTCTTTACAAGAAAAATACAATGAACCTCTCACAACCATGACTTTTGTACTTTTTTAAAGAAAATTATGTTTTTATCAGTGAGGTCATTGCATATTTGCCATGACAACGTACATACACATCTATATCTATTGGCATGATGTCGAACTGCATACATCCTAGCTTCTGTTGCTTTCGCAGATATATTTCAGAGACCTCAACTGGTACTACAGGGTTTTTATTTATGCTTGGAAGGGACTTTCTCGCTTGACCTTGGCCGCCAGTGACGGTTCAGTTGCCGGCTACCGCATGTGCGTATGTACGGCAGAATACGGTGCTCAACATCATTATCATGCATTTTACTCACCACGTTTACAGTTTATGCTCAAAAATCATTATCATGCACTGATCATGTATTTTACTCACCATTTTTACAGTTTATGCTGAAAATGTTCCCCATGCGCTGCCAAAATAATCGGCATCTCCTAATCAAGTTTTCAGTTACTCTACCAAGTTCTTCAGCACTGATGGATGCAATTGCAACTATTATATTGTCTTTAAGTTCATCTAGTGTGTGAAGGTTGTTTCCATAAACTACATTTTTTTAACATTCCTCACAAATAAAAATCACATGCCGTTAAATCTGGGCTACGAGGGGGCCACAGATTTTTATTATCATCCTCGTACCAAAACGATGTTTACGTCTTTTTTTATTGTTTACTGAACCTGTAGGTTTGAATCTCTTGGCCAGTTGTTTTATTGTCCAATTGATAGGAATGAGTCTCCCTGGAAATTTCGCTCGAAACTTTTGTCTTGTCTTAGTACATACATTACAGCACTATACACAATCACAATAAAACACTATACAATACGACAGCTCTCAGCAACTGCAGAAGTGCCGGAAACCACTTGCGCCAGTGGCCGGTAGCGGCCTGTCACCGGCGGCCCAGATCAAGCGATAAAGTCCCTGCCAAGCATAAATGAAGACCCTGTATGTGTCTTTTCACGAGAGTTTAATCCTGATGTAAACTAATAGGCAGAGCACGTTGCCTTCGCACGTGGACATACACGTAGTTGATTAGATAAGCAACAGTATCACTCTCTCGACTGTATGCGAGCTCGAAGGAAAGTAGTACGTGGCATTAGTTTTATTTTAGTTTATTACATTTAGAGTGTTTGGAAGAGTACATAATCAAATGGTTGTCATATATATCGGTGTATATATATATATATAATATTAAATAGTGATTAAATAATAAGAAATGAAGGCACAAGGCCTGGTGTAATACAAGAAGTCTTCTCGTAGTGAGGGAAAGTCCCAAGCTGTACAGTGTGGAGATAAGGTGTTGCATCTTACAGCAGCAGTCAGTGTCAGTATTCACAGTGAGAGAAATAGAGCAAGAGGTAGGACCATCGCGTGTAGTGAAGCACAAAAGAGGAAAACCGCTTAGAAGTGACCATAGGCAGTGCATTGTGAATGTGTTCAATAAACTAAGTGAACAGAATCCAGGTTTAGTCGATTATTCAGAAGTTCAGATCTTCGCACTGTTAGGCCTATTGTATGTGATGCGCAGCACTGTATGTCCAAACACGAGACGTTGACGGGGTGAAGGTCGGTACTAAACATTCAGTGAATCACAACTCTTTCTTTGGCAGACGCGTGGACATACCATGTTTACATCAGGATTAAACTCTTGTGAAAAGACATATAGTTATGGGTTACAAGAAGAATGCAATGATGACCATCATACTTGAACGGTTCAGTAAAAAATACTATTTTTCAGTGAAATCAATGAATCAGTTTTTTTCTCCATTCTGGGGTTTATCTCTATCGATAAACACAATATAGAGCAGCCCACCTGCTGTCCATGGTCGTTAATGTGTCAAGTCTATATAATCTGACACTGTAGTTAGCCGGTTTGAGTCCTGTTCTTGGAAAATATTTTTACCATGAGAATGTTGGGCAGCAGGTTAGCGAGGTGGTGTTACAGAATTTCTAATCACTAGAATGCATGCCAAAAGCCTGGATTAAATTCCTAATCTCTCCTCAGTTCTCATATGGAGTAAGGGCATATAATGCTGTTGATGGTGATTCATTTTGGATAGTTGCATGTAACTATCTCAAGAGTATGCAGATCCATAGACGTCAAAGTACAACTCCTTTCTCTTTTTTGCTAGTTGCTTTACGCCGCACCGACACAGATAGGTCTTATGGCGACGATGGGACAGGGAAGGGCTAGGAGTGGGAAGGAAGCGGCCGTGGCCTTAATTAAGGTACAACCCCAGCATTTGCCTGGTGTGAAAATGGGAAACCACGGAAAACCATTTTCAGGGCTGCCGACAGTGGAGTTCGAACCTACTATCTCCCGAATACTGGATACTGGCCGCACTTAAGTGACTGCAGCTATCGAGCTCGGTAAGTACAACTCCAATATACGGCTGCACTCAATACGGTTTATAAGGAATTACTACAAAATCTGTTTTGGTTCTATTTGAATGCCGTATAAAACCTGGAAGGTGTTACTTTTATTCACAATATGATGTATTTTGGAGTAATTGTATGTGTTCGGCTATCTAGCATACAGTATTTGGAAATTGTATCAAGGCGCATTATCATCCATGATTGGGTGTCGTTGACCTGTTGGCGTGTTATTAAATTCATACATTTTCCTGTGACTTCAAGATAGTTTGCACGAATGCCAGCAGCGCTGGACCCCTGCAGCTCGCCTGTTGTAGGGTGGTGCCACCTGGCCGCGTGCACGGAACTCTGCCTCATTGTTTGTCAACTTGTGCATACAACGACAATTACTTGACTCTCAGTTGTTAGTGTGGGGTCGTTGTAGAAAGAACATCAATCTTTGCTGTTGCTGGTGGACGCTTAATTGAATTTTAGAAAAATAAGAAGAGATGGTGATGGAGTGGGATCCTGGTTAAGTTAATGGCCGTCCAGTGATAGCCAAACATTTCTTGGATTATTATCTTAATTTTTCATCCTGCAAGACTGTAAGTAACATTGTCCGTTATTCCTGGTCCCCAAGCTGAATTAAGTTATGGGTACAGACCTAAAATTGATCTATGGCTGGGTTGTTTGGAATATGTGCGTCTAAATTATGTCGGGTGATATATATTTTACTTCGATGAAGAAGAAATTACGTTTAGGCAGAAATGAAATTGTGTTCCAGGTCACCATAATACTGTAGCGTTGTTACAAGCGTATTTGAGGTTTCACGATGTAATTTGTTAAGACGAATAATTTTGGTCTGATGACCATTTCAAAATTGCTTACACATTATAAATTACATATTAAATGTTATGTATTGTATGAGCTTGTAAAGACAAGTATAACTCTTTTACTGTGGTATCATAGAATGCCTATCCTGTTGTGTAAGTGAATGTGGTTTAACTTACTAATTCCTTAATAACTGTTTTAATCTACCTAAATACCACCGAGTTGGAATGTAATTTAATGAGTTGAAAACTGTTTCTTTTGACTAACTCAGCTTGTTTTGGGGCAGCCATTATTCTTTTCTGGGTCACGTGATCTCGTTGCCATGGCTGCATTTTATAACCCTTTGTGGGAGTGCTGTGTTATTGTTTGACATTTGACGTGTGATTGCTCTGTTATGAGTTTTAACATTCGATGTTCGACTATTAAGATGATGGGTGGTTCTTCGTGGTAATGGATGTTGGTTCTGATTCATGTTTACCAAATCTGTGTTCTTCTGTACCTCATTGAACTTGATATTTAAAGATATTTATGTTCGGGAGTGTTAACTGACTTGTGGGTCTCTTGATTTACTAATTCTGAATTTTTTGCATTTCTGACAATATGGCTGCCAAACGCAGGATCGTGTGTGATGTTAGTGCATCATATATCCATCTATGAGGGGGAACTGTGCTTAGTTGGCGGCTTCCTGGTAGTGTATGCGATTTCTTCTTCTTATTATTATTTGGTTCTACAGCCGGGTTTCAGCCTTGACCGCCTCAACAACATGCCTCCAGGTGTCCCGATCCTCTGCTTTCGTCCTCCATCCTCTGACTCCAGCTCCCCTTAGATCCTTCTCCACTTCATCCAGCCATCTCAGTGGGGGTCGTCCCACTCTTTTGGTGCCATAAGGTTCTGTAAATGTCACTTTCCTACATGGATCATTTCCGTCCTTTCTATGCACATGTTCAAGCCATCTCACTCTTCTTGCTTTGATTTCGCTTGCAATAGCATGTTCCTTGAACAGTAGGTACAATTCATGGTTGTACCTTGCGCGCCAGCATCCATGATCATTGACTGCTCCATAAATCATCCGTAAGATCTTCCTTTCAAATATGGCCAATCTGCTCATGTCAGTTGTCCCAAAAGCCCAAGTTTCAGAGCCATTAATAGAACTGGTCGTATTAGGGTCTTATACATTTTAACCTTAGAGATACGGCTTGTGTAGCGTGACGTTAAGTTTCTTTTTAGTCCGTGGTAACGTCTATTTGCTGTTAGTATTCTATGGTGTATTTCTGCACTGACTTTGTTGTCTGATGTAATCAGCAACCCTAAGTACTCAAATTCAGTCACCTTTTCAAATTTATAGCCATCGATCTCAAGGCATTTTAGTCTTGACGGATTTTCTGACACCACCATTTTTTTGTCTTTTTCTCATTTACCGTGAGTCCCATCTGTTTTGATTCAGCATTTAACCTAGTAAATGCTTCTTTGACATCCTTTTCTGTTCTTGCAATAATGTCAATGTCGTCAGCATATGCTAATACTTGTACTGATTTATGAAATATTGTACCCCTCCTTTCAAATCCAGAGTCTCGCATCACCTTTTCCAGCGCAATATTAAACAGCAAACATGCCAATGCATCTCCCTGTCTGAGACCCTTTTGTGTGCAGAATGGTTCTGAGAGGTTTCCTTGTAGTTTAACTCTGCATCGGACTGTACTGAGAGATGTTCTGGTTAAGGCTATAAGCTTTTCTGGGATACCAAGTTCTTGCATTGAACTAAATAGTTTATCCCATTTTATACTATCATATGCTGATTTGAAATCAATAAACAGGTGGTGTATGGTGATCTTGTACTCTCGGGTCTTCAGTAGGAACTGTCTTAGTGTATGTATCTGATCAGTGGTCGACTTCCCTTTTCTGAAACCACACTGATAGTTTCCTATTGTCTCTTCTACATGCTGCAGTAGCCTCATATACAATATATTGGAGAATATCTTATATCCTAAGTTCAGCAATATGATACCCCTGTAATTTGAGCAGTCCAATGGATCTCCTTTCTTATGTATTGGGCAGATCAACCCTTCTTTCCATTCTCTAGGTAAGCGTTCATTTTTCCATATATCACAGATGACCCTGTGAAGCCTTTGCAAGAGAGTTGGTTTTGCCATTTTAATAAGCTCTGCATTTATATCATCAGGCCCAGGTGCCTTGTTGTTCTTCAATCTGTCGATGGCAAGTTATACCTCTTCTATAGTAGGCAGATTCATTTCTCCATTGTCTATTTGTGAGGATCTGATTTCCAGTATTACTTCTTTATTCGAGTGAGCACCATTCTCTACTCCCTCAAGCTGTTCCTGGAAATGTTGATTCCATCTCTCTCAGGCCTCCTCTATGTTGCCCGTCAATTCTCCATTAGTTTTTCTGCAGTTTAATGTTCTTGGGGTAAATCCTGCTCTCATATTGTTAATCAAACTATAGTACTTTCTCGAATCATTTTGGGTATGCATCTTTTCTATTTCCTTGAGCCTTGCTTCATGATACTCCCTTTTCTTCTTTTTATGTACCTGCTTTTCACTTCTTCTTAGCCCTCTGTATGTTTCAACAGTATTTCTGGTACGTTTATTGATCATTGCTTTGTAGACTATATTCTTCCTTTCAGTTATTTCCACACATTCTTTATCAAACCATGTGCTCCTGTTATTTCTGCTTACTTCACCACTTATTTCCTCTGCAGTACCTTTTATCACTCGCTTACAATCCATCCAACTTACGTCATTGGCTTTTGCAGCAGTTTCAACCATTGCAAAATGTTCCTTTATCCGCTCCTGATAGAGGGTTTTAGTTTCTGGGTCTTTTAGCTTTTCCACATCATATTTCTTTAATTTGTTTTGTTTCTGATGTCTATAGTTGCTATTAATTTTACTTCTCAATTTGACAATAACTAAGAAATGATCCAAGTCGACATTAGCTCCTCTAAAGGTTTGTATATCTTCCAGGTCAGTCATGTGGTGTCTATCAACAAGAATGTGGTCAATCTGATTAACTGTGTTTCCATCAGGGAAAGTCCACGTTCCTTTATGAATGTTTTTGTGCGGGAACATCGTACTTCTTATTACCATGTCAGCTGAGGCTGCAAAATCAACTAGTCTCATGCCATTTTCATTACTATCTCTATGAAGACTATACTTACCAATTATAGGTGCTAGATGTCCTTCTTGACCCACTTGGGCATTAAAATCTCCCAGCATCAGCACAATATCATGTCTAAGGCACTTTTCATATTCTCTTTCTAGGAGTTCATAGAAGGAATCCTTATCCTCCTCATTTTTTCTTCTGTTGGTGCATGAGCAATGAATGAAGTATAGTTTCTAAACCTTCGTCTGATACGCAGTTTGCATAGTCTTGGTGTGATAGGTTGAAAATCGATGACTACGTGCTTCATACTATTGTTCACAATGAATCCAGTACCAAACTGGTGTGTTTTATCATGACAGCTACAATACATGTTGTATTCCTTCTTTTCCATAATGCCATTCCCAACCCGTCGTATCTCTTGTAGGGCTAGTATATCTGTATTGTATTCTTGTATATTACTCAAAAGAGTGTGGAGGGCCCCAGCTCTGTATAATGATCGTACATTCCATGTTCCAAATCGTAGCCATTTATCCTTGCAGGGTCATATATATTCAATCCGTCCGGCTTCTGTTTGTTGAGGATTCGTAACAATTTCTTTTTTCCGGGGTGGGGCTGTTAACCCCACACCCAACCCCCAACCTGGAGGACCAGGGAACCTTTTGTTAGGGTTACCATACTTCAGCCAAGAAGGCCCCGTTTTAAGGTGCTGGGCATTCGCCTTCACCCATCCCCATACGGGATGGGATTTGCTGGTTGCGTAGGCCGGTAAACCTGCCAACTAGAGCATTTCCCAGTATTTTCCAGAGCACCTGCTTGGCACAGGCACCTCCACTGGGACTCAATAACCAGCCATTCACACTCACCATTTTTCCGGGCTTGGGACCGGCACAGAGTTGAGCTGGATTACTCCCCCTGTGGCTGGCAGTGTTTGTGACACTGTGGCATATATTGTGTGTGTGTTGATGTTGTCTGCTGAATTTGTGATCTATTTATATTGGTTTTTAACAAAAGTCTATGTGTCTTTTATGCCGTAGTCATCTTGTTTTGTCTCCAATCCATAACACTACTAAGAGAGACACTCGATATATTTATTTACTGCATTTGCATTTGCCCTAAGTGCCACCCATTTTGTCTTATTTGCCATCAATGCCATGGAAACCATGACAAAGACGGGCACTCTGCATGCTCTCACCAGCGCTGCCTAGGAATTGGAGTCTGCACTTGTTGGCACCAATACAATGGACGTGAACATTTTCGGTCACAATGAGATAATTACCCATTAGGTTGGGCAGCTTATTGCCTATGTGGAAAATAACGGCATACTACCACATATTTCCCAGGAAACACATGGTATAGCTCGTTGTGTAAATGATTCAAGAAGTAAAACTTCACCTCAATCGGATCTACGAGAGGGGATAACAATGAGACAAACCAAAGAAAAATTGAAGGAAGATGAGAAAGGAAGGTCAAAGCAGGTTAGAAAGAAGGAAGAGAAGATAAGGATTGGAACATCGAATGTTCTAACACTGCTACAAGGTGGCAAGCTGGAAAAAGCGAAACAAGTGATGAAGAAAAATAGACTGGATGCCTTAGGAATGTGTGAAGTAAGATGGAGAAGCTGTGGTGAGGTAGAAAGTGGAGACTACAGGTTGTTTTATTCAGGAAATAAAACTGGTGGTAGTAATGGCGTGGCAATTGTGATAGGAAATCGACTGAAGAACAAAATATTAAAGGTGGACTATATAGATGATAGATTGATGACGATTAGATTAAAGGGTGACAAGAAGGATGTAGTTCTAATACAAGTTTACATGCCAACAAGCCAACACAAGGATGAGGAAGCAGAAGAATACTATGAAAAGATTGAAGAACTTATGGTAAAGGAGAAGAGAAGTGCCTGCATTATTGTAATGGGGGATTGTAATGCAGTAGTTGGTGAAGGAAGAAAAGAAGAAGTACAATAAAACCTCATTACTTCGAAGTCGTTGGGACTCAAAAATCGGACTTCGAATTACGTGATTTTGAATTAACCGCCAATTCGCAATCAATCAATCAATACTGATCTGCATTTAGGGCAGTCGCCCAGGTGGCAGATTCCCTATCTGTTGTTTTCCTAGCCTTTTCCTAAATGATTTCAAAGAAATTGGAAATTTATTGAACATCTCCCTTGGCAAGTTATTCCAATCCCTAACTCCCCTTCCTGTAAATGAATATTTGTCCCAGTTTGTCCTCTTGAATTCCAACTTTATCTTCATATTGTGATCTTTCCTACTTTTATAAACGCCATTCAAACTTATTCGTAGTACTAACCCTTGCCGCGTTACAAAATATTCTAAGGCCCGTTACTGCATGCAGTTAACCTTGCTTCACAGTTTATACCTTTCAAATGCCATGAAAAAAGAACTATTTCCAAAATGTATCCAAGAAGGTGCATTTACAGTATTCAAATAATGCACTTGGATTTCTCACTGGTAAACATAACCTCACGCAACGAAAGAAAGAAAGAAAAAAAAAAAAAAAAAAGCACGATTCAAAGACGAGGAAAAATCTATGCTGGCTCCCATGTGCAAGTGCTTTATTAATTGGATTACTATACTGTATGCATTTTAGATGGCTTGTATTTACACAGGAAGTACCCGATGCCCTTAAAATCACACTTTCCTATGACTCTATCCTTGTACGATTTCCCGCCATGGCACTTCTCTAGTACTTCAGAAACGTAAACACTTGCCGCGTCACAAAGTATTCTAAGACCCATTAATACATGCAATCACCTCGATTCACAGTTTAAACCTTTCAAATGCCATGGAAAAAAACTATTTCCGAAATGTATCCAACAAAGTGCATTTACAATGTTCAAATGATGCAATTGGATAAATCACTGACAAACATAACCTCACGCAATGAAAGAAAGAAAAAAAAAAAAAAAATCGCACAATTCAAAGACGACGATAAATTATGCCGGTTTCCCTGTGCAAATGCATTATTTTTTGGATTTCTGTACTGTTTGCATTTTTACATGCTTTGTACTGGCATGGAAAGTGCCCGACGCCCTTAAAACATTGTAGCTTATCGAACTTTCCTATGGCGAGAGGATAAAGTATCTCGCTTCCATGTGCATTGCAACGCACTACTATGACCCCCATCCCTCACCCTTGTACGATTTCCCAGCTGGCAATTTCTCCTTTAAAACCATAAGACCGTTTGGGCTTGCATGAAAATAAAGCAATGCAGTTTCACCGACAATGACAATATTGTTCGATGCCTACGAATTTATTATATGAGCCACGTTTTTTCGTCAACTATCGGCATCGCCAGTATTCGCGGATTCTGTTTTCCCGCACACTGCATGTTGTGTGATATTACGGCGTTCCTTAAAAGGTTGAATACAAAAGAATTCAGATTTCATTCAACTTAGCAATCATGAAGCACACTGTAGACCCACCAAAGTGAGTGTAAGTGCGGAAAGCTACCCCTCCACGTTCCGGAACGCGCGTTCTATTTTGATGCGGAACGGATAAATTTTGAGTTGAAATTACTCTGTAACATACTATTGTTTTTAAATGTAAAGGCAGTTTCGAATAAAAATCTGAATTTCGGTAATGGGGCCGAAATTGTACTTCGAATTACGAATTATCCGTATTTTGAATTAAACAATGAAATAACATGCAAAACTATATCTCATGTTTCCGGGAACGAGAGCTTCTTTGAATTAGGCGGGATTTTGAATTAACCGATTTCGAATTATCGAGGTTTTACTGTATTTGGAAAATTCAGACTGGGTATCAGGAACAACAGGGGTGAAATATTGGTTAATTTCTGCAGAGAAAACTCACTTGTGATTGGGAACACCTTGTTCGAACATCTCAAGAGACGGCGTTACACATGGATATCCAGGTTGAATGGTGAGAGGTATCAAATTGATTATATCATGACACAAAAAGGTACAGAAACTGTCTAAAGAATGCAAAAGCATACCCCGGAGAAGATATAGATTCAAACCACAACTTGGTGGTGGGAGATTTGCAAGTGCCGTTGAAAAAAGTGAGAAAGGGTAAACCAAGATAATATTTTGACCTAAATATACTAAAGGAAAGTGGTAAAGATAAGGAGTTGGAAGATATAGTTATGTCAAAATGGAATAGAGGTTCTATTGAAGAAAGTGCAAATGAGACATGGAAGAGGATGAGAGAAAACCTCACGGATTCTGCAGAAGTAGTAGTTGGGAAAAGGACATCTGCAAGAATAAGGAAAGAATGGGTCACAAATACAATGCTGAGCAAGATGGAGGAAAGAAGGAAATGGAAGAATGTAGGATCTGAGGAAGGGAAACAAATGTACATAAAACTTAACAACGAATTAAGGAGAAAAACAGATCAAGCAAGGAAGACATGGATGAAAGAGAGATGTGAGGAAATAGAGAAACTAGAAAAGGAAGGGAAATATGAAATGTGTAAATTAGCTTCAGAACTGGTATTTGAAGGGAGGAAAAGCAGGACCAGTATAGAAATAGAAAGAAATGATGGCACATTGGTGTATAAACCTGAAGAAGCAGGGGAAAGGTGGAAAAAGTATGTTGAGTGCCTAATGAGTATGATCAAAGAACAAATGATATAGACATAGAAGATGAGACAAGAGTAATAGAAGATGAAAAAGGATACAGCATTCTGGAAGGGGAGGTAGGAAAAGCTCTGAAAGAAATGAAGAATTGCAAGGAAAGTGGAACTGATGGATTACCGGTAGAGCTTTTTAAGAGTATTGGAAATAAAGGAGTGAAAGAGCTGACATTTCTCTGTAATAAGATATATGAAAGCGGCGAATGGCCAGATGATTTTCTTTCAGTAGTAATGGTACCGATTGAAAAGAAAAAGAATTCAAAGAAATGTGAAGATTTTAGAACCATCGGTCTGATCACACATGCAGCCAAAGTATTACTGAGAAACAGTATGGCTTCATGAGAGGTAAAGGAACAAGGGATGCAACTGGACTATTAAGAACATTAGGAGAGAGATACATTGAAAGAGGAAGAGAAATATATGCTGTGTTCATTGACCTGGAAAAAGTTTTTGACAGAGTACTGTTGAAAAAGTTAATGGACATTCTAAGCAGGAACGGAGTCGACTGGAAGGAGAGAAGGCTGATCAAGAATCTGTATCTACAGCAAAAGATAAGAGTACAGATAGGGAATGAGATGACAGCGGAAACTACAATTAGAAGGGGAGTAAGACAAGGCTGCTGTCTCTCCCCAATACTTTTTAACGTGTATTTGGAAGAGATTATCCAGAAATGCATGAATGGAAAAAGAGGAGTGAAAGTTGGTGGTAGGAGAATAGAATGTATTAGATGTGCTGATGACATGGTCATAATGGCAGAGAGTGAACGAACTATGATGGCAATGCTAACAGATCTAAATGCTGTGTGGGAAGAATTTGGAATGAGAATTAATAAAAAGACAGAATATATGGTGATAAGCACAAGAAAAGTGAAGACAACTATAAAGTTAGGGCAGGAAATAATAGAACAGGTGGATGCTTTCAAATACCTGGGAAGTGTAATAACAGAGGACATGAGGTGCAGTCGAGAGGTGAAAACTCGTACTGCGATTGCGAAGGAAGCATTTAATAACAAGAGCAGACTTTCTTGTGAGGGCATGGATAGAGACTTGAGGAAGCGATTTGTGAAGTGCTTTGTATGGAGCGTGGCACTGTATGGAGCTGAGACTTGAACATTGAGAAAAGAAGACGAAAGAAGACTGGAAGCATTTGAGATGTGGATTTGGAGGAGAATGGAAAGTATACAATGGATAGAAGGGTTGGGGAAGAGAGAAATATATTAAAAGTAATCAAGAAGAGAAAGCACAATTGGATTGGTCATTGGATGAGGAGAGATTGCTTGCTTATAGATGCTATAGAAGGAACGGTAAATGGAAAAAGACAAAGAGGACGGAGAAGATATCAGATTCTGGACAGTATCAAGATAGAATACAAGTATGAGGAAACAAAGAGGGTCGCAAGAGACAGGATTGCGTGGAGAGCTGCCATGTGAAGACCTGCCGTATGGCAGAACACATGATGATGATGATGATGCTTCTCCTTGTGAAACCTATTCTCGGTGTTGCATCGTTTCTGACTTACCTTTTCAAGTTGACTAGAGATAGCCATAAAGACACTGTTTTCTACTCTAGTACTAGAGTCAAGATTATTTTTTCAAGGTCATTAATTTATTATTATTATTATTATTATTATTATTATTATTAATTTCCTTACCTCATTGATTAAACGGTTGTATACCAAATTATAAAAGGAGTTTAGTTTTCATTGTATTTTGTATTAGTTTAGGGGTACCAATATGTGAAAAGGATTAATCTTGTTTTCATTTTAAGGAAAGCTTAAAAGTTTAATCTCTCATTTCAATTTGAATTGTTTAATTTTATTTGGGAGTTAATATTATCTGAAACTAGTTAAAGTACCTTCTATTTAATTAAAGTTCCTGTTTTCCTGAATCTAGTGTCATTATTTTAGTTAGTAAATCGGAATTAAATTTTACTATCCGCCTGACCTCTATGCCTAGTCTGCTTCCCCTTTGCAGACTTCCTTTGGGACTGTTATGGTAAGTATTTTTGATTTCTTTCCGATTGTAGTTTGTCTATTTGTCCCTCGTCGAGCAAAATCTATTTCTGTGAATATCCTGTAAATTCCGCGATAAGATATATTAATGGTCCAGTTAGATATTTCAATTACTTTATAGATAGCAATTTTGACTGTTGAAGAGAGGCTTATGTACTAGTCTTTAATATTTTGCAATACCCTACACAAGCACTGATTGCATAAAAAGATGCCTCAGAAAACTATTTTTCCAGTACAGAGAAAAATAAAAGTATTTATTTATTTATTTATTTATTTATTTATTTATTTATTTATTCACGAAGCATAAGATACAGCTACTCTGAGCAAATTTCACTTGCACTGTCAACAGACTATTTAACAAACATAAACTTTCATAATAAAATATAACAAACATAACAAAATATAACAAGATCAGGTACACAGCCTATTAATAACAACTGTCCAAATCGAAAACCATGAGAATGTCCATGTACATAGCCAAGTCGTCGTGGGTCAAGATGGCGGTATAATCCCTTCACATCAACTTATCTTTAAGAGACTATTTACACACCTCTCGAATACACTTTTATTTGATGCTATATCAAGCTCTTGTCTCCTATTATTTTGTTAAAGAGTGTTGGGAGGCGGATTAGGAAAGATCGTTGAACTATTGAGTGTTGAGTGTGGGGGATGTGGAGAAGGTCTTTGGTTCTGGTGAAGCGGGAAGGAACACGGAGAGAGAAGAGTGAGACAAGATGTTCCGAGCGGTAATGTCCATTTAAGATATCGTGGAGGAAACTCAGGTCAGCTACCCGTCACCTAATGTGCAGCGGTGACATATTAATTGCCATTAATACCTGCTGTGTAGACAGAAATCTGAGCTTGGGGCTTCTGTTCCTTACAATTGCAGCAAAGAAGGACACTGCTCTGTCTAACTGCTTAGTATTGGAGGGGGAGGCTGTTGTCCAAATAGGAGAGCAGTAGTTTAAGGGAGGTTGAATGATCGAGAGGAAGAAGTTACGAGCAATGGGGTCAGAAATTTCTCTGAAGCAATAGAGAATGCCTAGTAATTTCACAGCCTTGGTTGTATATGTTTTTATGTGGGTCTTAAATTGTAATTTTGTATCGAATATTACACCTAGGTCACGCTGTTGCGCAACTACGGTGATGGGCTTGTCGAGTAGGTAATATGATTACATAAAATCAGCTTCATGGTCCGTATCGCACTTCAATAGATTCACAATTAAGTATTTATTTATTTTCCACCTAGTCGATACAATGATTGCTTAAGGCAATTTTTAATGGTCAAAAGTGGTACATGTTTCGTATATTATCAACATCTTCAGCCACATAACACTGTTTAGATGAAAAATATATAAATTGACAAAGTAATGCTTTAGAGGAAGTGTCCTTAAAATTAACATAAGAGTGACAACATTAAAACAAACAAATAACTCAAGAGAAAATATATAAATTATTTCTACAATAGAAAGCAGTCGTCAAGGAAACATTTGTACAATATTCCATAGAGAATGTGTCCTAATGAATATTCTTTTCTTAATAATTCATGAAAAAAGGTCAATTTATAAATTAAAAAATATACAATTTATAAGTAATTATCAAAATGAAGAAATCCAGATATCACAGTGTGGCTCTTATTATTAATGCAGATGAAAATATGACTAATTCCTAGTTGTCAAATCTTATTAAGCCTGCTTTCCTTTGGAACAGTAACTCCTGTATTCTTTCACAGTTTTGCGTCGGGTGTAATACTGATGATGCGTTCTTCCTTGCTCTTGCACCTGAGGAGGCGGAGGAGCGGGGGATATAGGTGTGTCAAGAACTTCCTTGCTGTCACCTATAGCTTCAGCTGAGGAGGAATAAGTTGTAAGGCTATCTGTAGGTGGAGAAATTCCAATTCTTTTTTCGTGATCTTTCTCAAGCATTTTCAAATATACTAGAATTTGATAATATAATGGATTCTTATATTCTACAGCCTCATTAAGGTTATCATTTTTCTTTACAAGTTGGTCTAGATGAATGTATAGATCTTCATATGTGTTCATTAAGCTGCCCTTTTTTAACTTGTTTATGATGGTCAGGTCTTGTTCTATGTTGGTAAATTTATGACCTGTGGCAGTCATGTGTGATCCCATTGCTGAGAATCTTCTATGTTTTTAAGCATTCACGTTCCAAATACCTAACTTTAAAATTGCGGTCGGATTGTCGTATGTATGTATGTATTCTTGCATACAACGCATGCAAGTTTATATATTCACGAATCAAAAAATTTATCTTTTTCCGAGAGATTTATTGTAATCATGGTTGAAAATACTATGTTTCATGTTGTTACTGGTGGAAAATGCAATTTTGAAATTTTTCTCATAAATAAATTTGTTATTATGTGTATGTTTGGATTATTATATGTGAACTTGATATATTTTCGGAGAAGCAACAATCTAAATTAACAGTCGAACCTAGTAAAACTGAAAAATATATCAAGTTCACATATAATAATCTAAACATACACGTAATAACAAATTTATTTAAGAGAAAAAATTTCAAAATTGCATTTTCCACCAATAACAACATGAAACATAGTATTTTCAACCATGATACAATAAATCTCTCGGAAAAAGATAAATTTTTTGATTCGGGAATATATAAACTCACATGCTTTGAATGCAAGAATACATACATACATACATACATACATACATACATACATACATACATACATACATACATACATACGACAATCCGGCCGCAATTTTAAAGTTAGATATTTGGAACATGTGAATGCTGAAAAACATAGAAGATTCTCAGCAATGGGATCACACATGACTGCCACAGGTCATAAATTTACCAACATAGAACAAGACCTGACCATCATGAACAAGTTAAAAAAGGGCAGCTTAATGAACACATATGAAGATCTATACATTCATCTAGACCAACTTGTAAAGGAAAATGATAACCTTAATGAGGCTGTAGAATATAAGAATCCATTATATTATCAAATTCAAGTATATTTGAAAATGCTTGAGAAAGATCACGAAAAAAGAATTGGAATTTCTCCACCTACAGATAGCCTTACAACTTATTCCTCCTCAGCTGAAGCTATAGGTGACAGCAGGGAAGTTCTTGACACACCTATATCCCCCGCTCCTCCCCCTTCTCAGGTGCAAGAGCAAGGAAGAACGCATCATCAATATTACACCCGACGCAAAACTGTGGAAGAATACAGGAGTTACTGTTCCAAAGGAAAGCAGGCTTAATAAGATTTGACAACTAGGAATTAGTTATATTTTCATCTGCATTAATAACAAGAGCCACACTGTGATATCTGGATTTCTTCATTTTGATAATTACTTATAAATTGTATATTTTTTTATTTATAAATTGACCTTTTTTCATGAATTATTAAGAAAAGAATATTCATTAGGACATATTCTCTATAGAATATTGTACAAGTAGTTCCTTGACAACTGCTTTCTATTGTAGAAATAATTTATATATTTTCTCTTGAGTTATTTGTTTTAATGTTGTCAATCTTATGTTAATTTTAAGGACACTTCCTCTAAAGCATTACTTTGTCAATTTATATATTTTTCATCTAAACAGTGTTATGTGGCTGAAGATGTTGATAATATACGAAACATGTACCACTTTTGACCATTAAAAATTGCCTCAAGCAATCATTGTATCGACTAGGTGGAAAATAAATAATACTTAATTGTGAATAGGTAATATGATGTCGGTAGAGGAGATTTACGTAGTGTTAATGTCATGTGGCTGCATTTTTGTGGATTGGGGATAAGTTTCCAAGTACGGCACCAGTTCGAGAGGGCATTAAGTGAGGACTGTAGCAGAGCTGCATCTGCTGGATTCCTGATCTCCCTAAATATCTTGCAGTCGTCAGCAAAGAGTAGGGTATTCGCTGTTTCGTTGAGTTCGGACGGCAGATCGTCCATAAACAAAGAAAGGAGCAAGGGGCCAAGAGTACTGCCTTGTGGGACACCGGAGGTGACTGGTAACTATGAGGATGAAGTGCCTGATATTACCACTCTCTGCCAACGGTTATGTAGGAAGCCAGCAAGAAGGGTCAGAAGACTGCCATGTATATTAAACCGTTCGGAGAATTTATGGAGCAACAGAGTATGGTCTACAGAATCGAAAGCTTTTGAAATGTCTACGTAGCAGATATCCAGCTCTAAATTAGCTGCAATAGCGTGTGATGCAAAGCTATGCGGAGTGGCCAGGTTTGTTAGACAAGAGCCACCTGGTAGAAAACCATGCTGCTTGGTTGAGATATACGGCAAAGTGAATGCGAGGAGACGCTAGTGTATAATTTTTTCAAAGATAAAGGATAGTGTGCGGAGAATAGAAATTGGTCGGTAAGATGAAACATTAAATTTGTTGCCTGATTTAAGAACAGAAACAATATTTGCCTGTTTCCAGGTAATAGGAAAATAGCCCATGGCAAAACATCTGTTAAATAATTTAGAGAAAGGGACGCAAAGAGTGCTGGCAGTATTTTTTAGGAAAAGAGGACCTATAGTGTCAGCACCGGTAGCTTTGTTGGTACGAAGAGTTTGAAGAAGGTTATGAACTTCACTTGGTGTGGTAGTTATGCTTGATAGGGTACTGTTTGAAGCTGTACCAACGGGAGGGAGCAGTTGGTTTTGCAAGGGAGGGGAGAAGTTGGAGAAGAAATACCTGTTGAACAGTTCATTGCGATCGGCGCCGTTTGCTGTTGCATCGTTGTGGTTCACGCTGACAGGAATCCGCTCCGTCCTTCTCCGTGTGTTGATGAGACTCCAGTAGCGCTTGGGATTGCTGCAGACGTTTTCAGTGACAGTGTCATCGTGTGTTTTGTAATCTCTTCTGACCATAAACCTTGCGTGGCGGCGGATTTTAACGAACGTATTGTGAGTGTGTGGGTTAGGGATGTCTTTCCACTGACGCCAAGCTCTCTTCTTATTAAATAGTATCAGTCTGGTCTCCTGTGATATCCAGTGTTGATATTTGCTGGTAGTAGCCCGTTGTGCAGGTACGAAGTGTTTTAATTGCAGCTTGCAGCCAGTCGTACAGCAGGTCAAGAGCCGATTCGATATCAGCTATTTCGAGCAGACTCCAGGGAAGGCATTCCAGGGCACGACACATTGCAGGCCAGTCGGCACCGCGCCAGATGTAGGGAGGGCGATAGGATGTCCTGCTGTGAGGCTTTGAGGAGGGGTGAGGAAGGAGGAATGTAGCATCGAGAGACTGGTGGTCGAACAGGAAAAGGTTTCTGCCAGGAGTTATTGTTTTAAGTTCTAATGAGAAGAGTATGAAGTTCAGGGTTTTGGGTCCACGGGTTGGGTACATATTAAACTGTTTCAGTCCGAGGCCATTAATAAAACTGTCTATAAAGTATGTGTTACAGTTGTTAGCTGACAGTCCGGTAGTTGGAGATGACCATTTTATAGACAGGTTAAAGTCGCCCATTAAAATTACTTCACCATGAGGGAGAGCTGCAATGACTGAGTCCAGGCACTGTTCAAGGTCACAGAATGGGCTGTTTGGTGGTCTGTAGTAACATCCTACAAGTACAGGGCGTCGAGGAAAGAGTAGCTCCACCCACACTAACTCACAGTTCCGTTTGAGATCTGCCTTCGTTTACACGGTAACGTACTGTTCACTGGTAGCATCACTCCACCACCTGGAGTAGCGCGATCATGACGGAATATGCTGTAATTAGCACTGAGTGGTAGTTCACTGTCACTAGCCCACGAGAGCCATGTTTCAGTAAGTTCGATCACGTCAACTTCTCTTAAGTCTGGCAGGGATAGTTCACAATCAGACAGCTTATTGTTTAGGCTTTGCACATTCTGACAATAGATGTTTATGTCTGTTTTCATTTCACAAGTGGTGGGACCGGGGTTTAAGTGGACATCTCCAGCCAGTAGTAGGAGGCAAAGCAAGCCCCTAATCATTGAGCGACCAGGCCTAGGCTTGCTCGGCTCAGAGCTAGTAAGGAGGCGCCTATAAGTCTGGAAAATGGCGCATGCAGTCAGAGAGAACGCCGAAATGTAGTAGTTTCTCTCTGCTAGTAGCCATGCAAAAGAAGAACTCACTTTTTCACTTGCACACACCGATTCCTTAACTCGAACAGACCCGTGCAGAGAACCGTAAAATGCACCAACTCTGATTATTACCACACAAACAACACAAACTTCAGCAGCACTAAGCTTGCATGTGTCTACTCTAGCCGCCATTGTACTATTATCGGCTTTTTAGCGATAGAGTTACACCCTAGTGCTGAATCGGTAGACCTCGGCAATCTTCAAGATTCATACTGGCAACCTTTGAACACAAACTATGAATCGATTATGCATCGCTGTACGACATCTGGTGTACACTTTACGTACTAGTACTGTTGTTGTTTTTACAGCAAAGCCAAACTATAGAATTCATGCTAGGAACTAGATTCGCACCGAGAAATGTTACATAATGTTATATAATTTGTGTGTGTGACACAGTTGTTGGCTTAAGATAATAAAGGTTTAGAAAATTCAAATTGATCATACTATCAATTCGATTCAGATTTCATTTCCATTCTGTTGGCAGTACTACTGGAACCGGAAGAGCTCCCTCCTTACTCCACGCCCCCGTACACAAATCTATCGCTAAAAAGTGTGCCGATAATACACAAGGTGAAATAAATTAGTTCACTCAGTACTCACCTTTTTATGATTTATCCCTCCCAAACAGTTCCACATAAAATTTCTTAAAAATTAAACTTGAAACACAAAATAATGATGGAGTACCTGTATGGATGCTGAAGGTGAGTAGGGTACAGCCCATGATGATACTGACTATATGCTGCTGCTGCTGCTGGGTCTAATGTGAATGGTGGAGGTGGACCAGGGGCTGGAGGAGGATGTCCCAGCCGCGCTTCTTCAGGTCGGTAGGGTTGAAATCCACTTCGTGCGAGCAATTGTGAGGCTGGAGGTTCAGGAACACTACCAGCACTGCTAGCAGTCCGACTGCCGTACAGCTGGGCCTCATCTGGTCTAGAGGAACTTCGCTGAGTATGCTGTTCATGGGGTACGCCTCGATCCTGAACAGGAAATTTCTTTATCACACATAGGGGTTCTCCTGAATGAGGCAACAGGATATTAACAGTATTAACACATCATAAAAGAATAATGAGCAAACTGTAGTCATGTTATATTCCCAAAGTTCTTTTAATCTCTCTTTACAAAAGCCACAAAAGCCTAATACCACTCGCTCACTGATCACCATATCTCTAAAACCAAAAAATGTAGGCAGTTCCAATTTTACAGGGTGGTTGTGCTCATATATAGGTGCTCACGAAGAAAGGGTTTCAAAAAATTTCACCCTTAAGGGGATGAAATGGGGAAGAAACCCTGAACAACAAAATATTCATTCCTCCAAAACCATCGATGGTTGCTGCTGTATATGTCTTTGATTTTAAATAAGAAGTGGTCTTATAACAACATACCCCAAACGGGGGTGGGGGTGAGACCTGATGACAAAAGTAATCTTTTCTCTGAAACCACTTGGCATATGAGGTTAAAATTTACATGATGGCTGTTCCTTTGTCTTAGGTTTTAAATTATAAGTGGCCTAAAACAATACACCTGTATCTCAAAAATGCACATCCCAAAATCTGGCAGAAATCAAAAGTTGCAGGCAGCATTGCTAAAGCCTGGAAAGAAACCAAGAAATCCAAAAAACTTCCATCCAATGTCACTATTCTGCCATTTATATAAGGTCTTGGAGAGAATGATTCTCAATCGCAACTCACAGCATGTTGATAAAGCTCTCATTAAGGAACAGTCGGGTTTTCATCCAGGAAGGTCATGCTGTGGTCAGATCCTTAACCTGACACAGTATATTGGGGACAGATATGAAAGAGGGCAGGTTACAGGTGTGGCATTCAGATCTTACAGCAGCTGATCAGAAAAGTATATTCCACCACAAAAGACTACCACCTAACACAATTCATCCAGTGCCTGCTGCAAAATAGGAGATTTTTTGTCACCCTGCACAATAAGAAGAGCTGATGGAGAACTCAGAAAAATGGTCTACCACAAGGCAGTATATTAGCCCCACTATTATAAAATATCTACACTAATGACCAACAAGTCAGCCCTAGGACAAGAGCATTCATTTATGCAGATGATACAGCTACTGCTGACCAAGGCAGACCTTTTGAAGTGGTGGAGATGAAGCTGACCACGGCACTTGAAGACCTGGCCAAATATTATGATGATAATAAATTGAGGCCCAATCCGGAAAAGACGCTGGTATCTGCATTTTATCTGAGAAATAGGGAAGCCAGAAGGAAGTTAAACAGTGGGGACAACAACTGTCTCACTGTGATGGTCCAAAATATCTAGAAGTTAAGGTGGATCACTCCCTCACATTTAAAACTCAGAAGCTAAAAGTATCTGCTAGAAATAACATCATTCGTAAACTAACTGGCACCACCTGGGGTGCAGAGCAAAATGTACTCCCTACATCTGCCTCGGCATTGTGTTTCTCAGCAGCAGAATACTCAGCACCAGTTTGGTGGAACTCCGCACATGTTAGACAGATTGATGTAGCTCTGAATGAGACTGGACGCATCGTGACAGGATGTCTGAGACCAACTCCTATCCGTAAAATACATCAAATCATGGGAATAGCACCAACAGATATTTGGAGAAGAACAGCTGCAGAAATGGAGAAGAAGAAGCAAGAATCTGAACCGAGACATCCATGTACAGACACAAACAACAACTTCCAAGGTTGAGATCAAGAAAGAGCTTCTTGCAGTCAACGGTGGAATTACATCATCAAGTAGTAAACGTCAACTACAACAGTGGCAAGATTCGTTACCTAAAGAGCAGTGAGACAATGTTAAGGAGATACCTGCGGCGGGCTATAATTTACATGTAATTATTAATAATGGGCTATAATTTGCCGTATGCTATCTGGAAAGCGCTAATAGGCTGGGAACTGGAGTGTCTCGATGTAAGGTGAATTCTGAAGAAATGGTGATACATTACTGAAGACGAGCGGTGTGGGTGTGATGATTTACAGGATCTACAACATCAGTTGATATGCAGAAACCTGCCTGAATGTTGCAGCCTGAACGATTTAATCTACGCTAATGATAAGGCCAGCAAGGTTGCTGAATTTTGGTCCTTACATTCCATTTAGTAATGTAGTTTCTAAACTTACAGATATCTCTCTACCTGTGTATAATTATTTAATTAATATAAAAATAAATAAATAAACAAATAAATAACCTACTCTACTAATTTGATATGACATTCACGCTCAAATGACAAGATATTCATGTACCACGTGTCATCCCTGCAAGGGTTTCCCTTTTGTGCACTTCATGAATCTAACAGGAATGTGGCTTGTTTACAGCTCTCCTTTAAAGAACTTGTAACATTATTTATTGTCCGACTCGTTGGCTGAACGGTCAGCGTACTGGCCTTCGGTTGAGAGGGTCCCGGGTTCGATTCCTGGCCGGGTCGGGGATTTTAACCTTAATTGGTTAACTCCACTGGCACGGGGGCTGGGTGTATGTGCTGTCTTCATCATCATTTCATCCTCATCACGACGCGCAGGTCACCTACGGGTGTCGAATAGAAAGACCTGCACTTGGCGAGCCGAACTTGTCTTCGGACACTCCCGGCACTAAAAGCCATACGCCATTTCATTTTTTCATTATTTATTATCCAACTGTAGCCTCTGAAAGCACAAACATTTCAGCAGGGTCAGTCAGTATCCTCGCCATGGCTCCGAGCACAGTACAGACCAGTGGCGGAAATGCTATTGCTGAGTTAATTGAAAGTATTTGAAAAAGTGATTTGGAGGACAGTGATGGTGATTATGATAACACTGAAGAGATTTTAAACGAAAGTGACAGTTCATCTGATTCAAGCGCCTGTGAAATCATATCTAATTATATAACCTTAATCGACATATGGTGATCTTACATGCAGCACGGGAGGTTCTACATAAGATAAGTGGCAGATTTAATTTATCCTTTCTGTGTAAATATGTGATAACTGCCTCCCAGTTTATTTTTTATTTCTTTACTTAGGGGATTTCCATGCATATTTTAATGTGCAGGATGAACCTCTAGGTACCCAACAGCGTGAGGAAATTCCACCAGCTGGCTGCAACACGTAACGTTCCAGAATTCTCACGAGACAGCCAGGGGGCTTATGTCAGACAGAGAGGGTAGGATATGTAAGGCCAAGGTTAGGAACTACTCTTGTAGTATGATTGCTGTTTGGGAGACTGATTACCTCGGATTGAGTAGGGGTATTTCTGTCGCCTTGACAAAGAATACCGCAATGTATTTTAAACGTCGGCAAACTGTACAGAAAACAACAACACAGTTCAACCTGGAAGAACTAAATATTATAATTTAATTTTTGTTTTTTCCCTCCCATGCATTTTAATTAATTTCATACCAGTAGACTTAGAATATGACTTTAAATTGGTATAGTCCGGATTTTTTCCCCATATATGTAGCTACAAGAAAAGCTAAACTGTCAGTGGATCACACTAAAAGGACCATTATTCCAGGAGTTTAAAGTTACATATTTTTACATATTTCAATGCATAATAAATATTTTGATAAATATTAAATATTTTTAATATTTTGAAGGATATGCACATTTGTAAAAAAAACCCTCATTTTTCACTAATTTTACATCAATTTAAGGTTTTTAATTAAACACTTGAAAATAGTTAAAAAACCCTGAAGGTCTCCAACATCTAAAATAATTTAATAATTTTAAGTGAAGTATTCTGTCGAAGAATTGCATTCCTTCGCTATGTTGATGATTTGTACATGCCTTGAGATGTATAGGTACAGTGTGAAGCGTGGGTCAATGACATGTAGCTGCTATTACGGAGAAAGACATAAAGTGAAAGTTAGCTTGCAGCTGGGATGACCGCTTGGCAGAAACAACCAGTGAAAGAAAACACTTGCTCGAACCACATTCTGAGTCACAGATATTGAATCGCTATGGCACCAGTCGCATCCAAACTAGCGTCAAAGTTAAAAGATTAGATTTCGATTGATAAAGACTTTACAAGTGACAATAAAATCGTGAAATGCAGAGTGTGTGACAAACGTATTGGGTGCTTCATGAAGTCACAATTCCAACAGCATTCAAAAACTGATTTCATGTGAGAAATAAAAACGTACTCCGCCTAAGAAACAAGTTCTTCTTACACGAGGGGCACTGGAACATTCTTAGTTTTCTACCAGAGAATTTAATAAAGACTTGTGCTCGGCAATGGTCACTGCAAACATACCACAGTATAAACTTTAAATGCCGAAGTTCCAAGGATTCCTACGCAAATACTGCAAGTTCAATAGTCCAGATGAATCAACACTGTGGAAAAACTATTTTAACTCCTGCTACACTGACACGATGGGAACGATTACAGCTGAACTTGGCGATTCATATATATGCATTGCCGTCGAAAAGCAGATTGATGCCTTGGGTAGTTTCATTGCAAATCTCCTACCAAGTAAATTGGATCCAGAGGCTCCGTGTAAGTCTTATTTAATTTAGTGTAAACTACTGGAACAGGCAAATCATGCTACAGTTATGCGATTCATCAACAATGGACTTAAAAAGTGCTAGGAATTAACGAAGAAAAAGTGCTGGTGCTCTACTCAGTTTCTGCATCCTATATGCTAGAAGCTGCGATTGCATTGTCTATGTTTTACCCCAAAATGGTCAACTTAAAATGTTTGGCATATGGATTACATCGAGTAGCTGAGACTGTAAGAGAAAAATTTCCTGAAGTGAATGATTTAGTATCAGCAACAAGAAAAGTCGTCCGCTAATCTCCCTATGGTGTGCAGTGCTACAAGAAATTGTTATCAGATATACCGTTAACTCCACAGTCTGTGATCATCCGAACGTGGATAGAAGCTGTAAACTTCTTTAATGAACATTTTGAAGCAGTGAAATCAGTGGTGGAAAAATTTCCTCCTGTAAGTGCAGCGTCTGTGCCTGAGTATATGAGTGCCTTTCAAGATTCAAAGGTGGCTTCATCGATTGATAGCCATTTCAGTTGAATTTCAAACAGCATTACAAAGAATAAACTTCTAGGCTGCCCCTCCATGAATCTATGTCTATAGTGGAAGATACAATCAGTAAATTGAGTGTTGTGCTAGGAGCAATCGGTGTTTCAGTAAAATTCAATGATGTATTGAAAAAGAACCCAGGATACAATTTTTTTTTTCAAATGTCTTCCAAATACTTAGCGGTGAGTCTGTGCAGCTCCCAGAGAATGAGACTGTATTTTCCAGTATCATTCCTCATTTGAAATACGCACGAGTGACTTTTTCTTTTTCTGTGTGTAAGAACACCCTAACTGACAAAAATAATTCGTTGACCGCAGGAAATTTGGAAAAATATTTAGTTATTAATTGCCCCTCGAAATGAAAATTGGAGGTTGAATAAGATAGCACTTTTAACTTTTTTTGGTTTTCTTTTCTTTTCTGTGAACAACAATACATCAAATAAAGCTTAGATACAGAGGAACCTTGGATTACGAGTGTAATTAGTTCCGGCAACATGCGCTCCTATATCAAAACAACTCTTCCCACAAGAAAATTGAAACGCAGATGATTCGTCCACAACACAAAAATATTTATTCGCATACCATTTCTAAAACAAAACATAACAAAACATATTAAAGTGCACTTTTCCTTACAATAGAATCACTGTTGGTGTGAGGGAGACGAGAGATGACATTAGTGGAGTTACTATGTAGCACGAATTTTACTAACGGAATCACTGCTATCTGTTCGCTCACTAGAATTGTTTTCTTTTCATGTAACTTTAAAGAGGAACCTGTCCAATGACTGTTGCCTTTACCTCTTTTTGAAGATTTCACGAAAATGTGACATTGCATTGTCACTGAACTGATTCATCGCTCACGCTGCTACAGCGTTATTTGGGTGGTGTTTTTCTACAAAATTTTGCACCGTTTCCCACATTTTGCACTTCCCCCGAATCTCAATTGAAGTGAGAGATTCCATTGACTTTTCCTTCTCCTCTTCCCCAGACGAGATCTCCATAACCTCCTCTCATTGTCCGCGATGCAGGTCCATCAGTTTGTTGGTGGTCAGTTCCGGGCTATGTTCTTCCACCAGCTCTTGAATGTCCACGTCATTCACCTCCAGCCCCTAAGTCTTCCCTAAGGACACAATTTCATTGACAATCGGCAGCTTATTGTCACCAACAATTCCCTCAAAGTAACATCCAAGAACACAGTCAGGCCACAGCTTTCCCCAAGCGGAAGTGAGAGTTCTCTAGGTGACTCCACCCAAGGCTTTATCGATGATCTTCAGGCAGTTCACAATGGGGAAATGATTTCTCCCAAATTCTCGGAGGGTTTGGTTTGTTTCTTCGGTCACTTCGAAGCATCGCTGAAATAGTGCTTTGGTGCATAGCCTCTTTAAGTTCGAAATGACTTGCTGATCCATAGGCTGGAGTAGTGTTGGGAGGAAGGAACTTAACCTTAACGAACTTGAATTCCTCCAGTAAATCGTCCTCAAGGCCTGGAGGATAAGCAGGAGGATTGTCCCCAGCAAGACTTTGAGCGGCAGATTATTTTCTGAAAGGTATTTCTTCACTACAGGACCAAATACATCGTTCATCTATTCAACAAACGAACAGGAGAGGGGAAAACGTAGGCACACATGATGCTCATATTGTGGAACCTTTGTTTATCAAATTACAATTTATTTAAAATGTTTACTCGTCTTGCAAAACACTCGTAGACCAAGTTACTCGCATTCTGAGGTTTCACTGTATTCAGTTACATATCTTTTTAATTTATTACATGTTTAACTGTATATTTTGTCAATTTTAGCTACATATTTATGTACATATTTCTTATTTTTATACTACATATAATCCGGGCTCTAAACATAACACAGTGGCTTGATGGGTTTGGCAGGATCTTAAAGGACATGCAAATAATCAGAATATATACCGGGTCTCTCATATAAACTAAGACAGTCGAAGCCCCGTTTTTACTCTCTGATCCGTAAGCTACAGTATGGGAGGCGCGCACACAATATTTGTTGACCTTACAAGCAGCCTCCACGTGTTTGACCTGGCAAACATCAGTCGCCAGTCTGAATCTCAGCTGTTAACAGGTTGAGACAGTTATCATTGCAACACCGTATTTAGGTATGTAAAATTCCTGGTTTCATCTTAATGGTCATGTGAACAGTTATCACTCTCGCTATTGGTGTGTAGAAAATCCTAATGGTGTTTATGAAGTTCCCCATTATGATAGGAAGATTGGTGCTTGGTGTGCTGTTAGAGCACGATGAATAATAGGGCATATTTCTTTCGAGATGACAGTAAATGCAAAGAAGTACCGAGATGACATTTTGATCCCGTTCTTCTATCAGTAAACGGAAGAAGAAAAACTGTGTGGGTAGTTTCAACAAGATTCAACCCTGCTCATACAGCAGAAGATTCCCTAGTTACAATCTAGGAAGTATTTGCAGACAGAGTGATCAGTGCCGGTCTATTTCTCCCCTCATTCTCCAGATCTAGAAGCACGCGATTTTTACTTGTGGGGTAAACTGAAAGAAAAAGTGTATCGAACAAATCCTCAAACATTGGAGGAACTGAAAGAAAACATTACGAATGAAATCAGAAACGTTGCAGTGGCAGAAATCACTTGCGTAAGCCAGAATGCGGTAATCAGATACAATGCGTATAACTCAGGAAGGACGACACTTCCAGCATTTCTTATAAGGTAAGATTTCATAAAAGATTGCATACACGCTAAAAGCAGGGCGGCCGCATGCGACGTAAGTTCAGCTCAGGCAGCTGCCGTAGCACAAACACCGTGCGCTCGATCTTAGTTTAAGAAATGTTTGTAAATGACGAACTCCCGATTTTAGGTCAGGAAATTTCTCTAAAATGTTTTGTAATGTAAAGTAGTGAATATCATACAAGTTCGTTAAATTATGATGTAAGAACATAATATTGTAAGAAGAATTTGTAATTGGGGAATATTGCATATGTGCATCATTGTATTTTTGTATAAATTTCTGTTTGGGTAAGAGTCTGTGCACATGGCCTAGCAGTGAAGATTGTGCAAAAAAACAAAAAAAAAAAAAAAAACCAGTGAACATCGGTATAGACGGATGAAGTCGGTGAAAAGTGTTGCAACAAGTGGTTTAGAAACCCGGGGTACAGCCAGGAAGTGTACGCTGAAGCAAATGTGGATGAACATGCAAGATTGTTATTTGTGGATCGGCAACTCTGTAGCCAATCCCAAAGCTCTGATTTCTAACGAGGTTGAGTTGAACAAGAGACACTTGAAGATGTGGCAGTTGAAGCATTGCTTCCAGTGGAATTTGGTAGATGCTACGCCATGTGGAGCGAGACTATATATATGTATATAGAGGCCGCGTACAAAGTTATTATTTATTACAGAGTGCTGGAGGAAGCGTGTATATACAGGGTCTTTCATAAAGAATGAACCGATTTCTAAGGCTTATTGCGCCGTACTCAAGCCACACAGTGGAACGAGTTGCATATCGTTACAAAGGGTGTGGCCTCATATTTCTATTAGCAGTCAGTAGAGTTCTCCGCACCTTCCTCCCCTCCCCTCACCACCCCTTCCTGCCACCTAAACTCCATTCAACCTGCACACCAGTGAGCTCACTCAATTGCCGCGTGAGTCTAACAATGGCATCACCTCAGCACGAAGTGTTCCGTGTTGTTGCGCTCGCACAGATGGGGTCTGTGGTCACGGTGCAGTGCGAGTTCCGTAAGGAGATCTGACGATACACGTACAGGCCCTCTCTCTTGAACATCTGATGGTGGTTCCAACAGTTCCAGGAAACAGGATGTTTTTGTAAAGGAAAAAGCCCTGGTCGACCGCGAACTGCATGGTCAGAAGAAAATGTGAGAAGAATCCAAGAGACGTTTACTCGGAGCCCTGGGAAATCCATATCTCAAGGTCGCCGTCAGATTCAGGTGAGCAGTACCAGTATCTGGCGTGTCCTGAAAAGACGCCTATACACTAAACCGTACAGACTTCAGCTGGTTCAGGAACCGAGACATGTTAAGGGACAACGGATGGAATTCTGTGCTGCGATGCTGAACATGGAAAAAGATGAAGAAGACACCTTTTCATGCCTCATTTATAGTGACGAAGCAACCTTCCATATCAATGACTGTGTCAATCGTCACAATGTTTGGATTTGGAGAACCGAACACCCACATGCTACAATCGAGCACGAACGGAATTCTCCCAAGGTAAATGTTTTCTGTGCAGTCAGTAATGTCAGGGTTTATGGCCCTTTCTTCTTAAACACCAACACTGTCACAGAAAAAAGCTATCCCGCAATGTTACATTTTCCAACAAGACGGAGCTCTGCCCCATTGGAGCTTACCAGTGCGAGCATTTCTGAATAAAACAGTGCCTCAACGGTGGATTGGTCGACACACTGCTATGGATCAGCTCTACAGCTTGAGGAAATCGGTTCATTCTTTATGAAAGACTTTCTTTTTCACGCACGCACACACACACACACACACCGCGCGCGCGCAAAACAAGATGATTACTAGTACTGTTCATTGCCACTGCGGTTGCTGTACGAGTTCTTTACAGGTGTATTACGGTACCATTACAGTCATGATGAGTGCATTACTTGAAAATTACAAGTTCCCACAGAGCAATTGGTGGAAGACGCTTTAAGTAAGACTCTGGATTATTCCTCTCCTAGGAAATGCAGACTGTGGGTAGTGTTTTGTAATCTGGAGATAATGTGTTATTGTGCACAGAAATCACTATTGCTACAGTAGAAGAAGTTGTAGGCCAAGAGTTCAAGATGATACGGGTGATTTGAATGTGACACCACAGTTTACTTCTCTAGAATAAAGGGTGGCTAAGATAGCAAAGACATATGATTGAATAATTGCTACAGCTGATTCTAATGTTATTAAAAGTATTTGGGCAATAAGTAGGATAGAGAGTGTTGAGAGTACCAAGAAAGGTCCAGTATTCCCTAGTAGAGTTAAGAGAAGGTGACCTGCAATTCTATTAGCGGCTAGACGAACAGCTAACATTTTTTGATTTTGATTGACTGGACATGGCATTTGTCTTGCATCTACTCCACAGAAGCACAGATTTTTTTTTTTTTTTTTTACATGGTGAAGTAGTTTGATTAACAGAGTATAGTAAGGCAAATGAGTTTGTTTTAACATACAGTTATAACCCATGATAAATACTGTAGATTCCACGGTAATAATGCTATTGTGTTAATGTACGTAAGGTTAAGAATGGATAATCGTCTTATCAATACGATACCATTAATTTGAAGCATGGCCTTCAGAACAATGTACAGGTATTTTTCCTTTGTAAATTGTAGATGTTTGTGGATGTTTATTTTGTAAGCAGCAAAACGAGCTGGTCTCATCACGTGATGATAATTGTTGGTGTTTGTTTTGTTCTGTTTTATTTTTGTTTCAGGAGTAAATTCATGTAGTGAAACTTGTGGTAAATCTTTTACTGGTGGAGTAAGGAAAAATCTGGCATGCTACCCAAATTTATTTTCAGAGTTAAACAGTAGCAGGTAAGGTAATGAAGCAAGTTTGAAGCCTCGTCAGCCTTACGACCATCACCTCGGGAGAGGGAGTTCTTTCATGCTGTACAGAGTCCATTATTCCTGTAAATCTTATGCATGTGGTGTCCAATTTCATAATAATTTATATTTATTTCAAATTAATATTTTATTTTATTGCTCAGATTTAGTGTTCACATTTCGTCGGAACATCACACTGTAGTTTGAGGCTTATTATAAAAGTGATTAACAAGCTACTGTATTTTTTCTGAATTTATATTATACGACAAAGGCATTTCAGTCACCAAATTCTAAATGTTAATCTGTGAGTGAGTTTGTGGAATGATTAGAAGAATTATGTGTAACCTGAAGGAGGATAATGAGAGAAAATCATCCACATGATTAATAAATAGATGCGTGTATTTGCTATCATGTGTGTAAATTTGAGTGAATAGATAGGAATTATCAAGTAAATATGAGAGTATGTTAATTCAGAGTCTTCATGGGGGAATAACAACAACTCCAATACATAGCAGGTTGATAAGATATGGAGGATAACAAGAGTAATATTAGACACGATTTTCAAACCAAATACTTGAGTGTGGTAATGCTAGGTTGAGACATGAATTTATAACAGTGTGGATATATAGCAAGGAGAATTCAGGTTCTTTGAAATATATGAGTGATATATATGGTAATAGTGGAGCCGTCGTAAATGATAAACGATACGTGAGAAGAGGTTTTAAACGTCTGCAATGCTACAGTAGTAGTCATTACATTGGTGCATACGAATGTCGGTAAGTTACCACAAGTGAGTTTAATTATATTCATGGATGAACATTTGAATCGGTGTTCGCAAAAAATGGATTAACCATTTTTTGTTAGACCAGAGATAAAGCAACTTTTGCAAATGTCAAAAATTTAAATAATTTTATCTCAAATTATCAATAACATACAGTAGAACTGTATTAGAAATGAAAGGTGCATGGAAAAATAGGATTATAAAAAACTGGAGAGAAATGAGTTTTGCATTGACCTATCTTTAGATAATAGTTGCCCTGAGATTTGTAACCAACCTTTATTTTATGATAAATACAAAAAAAGAGATGTTTTATATACTGTAGACTACATACAAAGGAGCTGCAAACTTATTTTGGGAAATAACTAAACTATCCCTCGTGGGACACACATCAGTCATGTGGGTCATATTCTAATGCATTGGAGAATGATTCCTCAACAACTCCTAGGCCACTGTCAGCTGTCAGTTCTCTGTAATAGCCTACTGGTGATATCTTGGAGGGACATACTCAAGTTGTTGTATTAAATTGTATAAATACTGAATTATAAGAGAAATTCACTTTTACGTTTACAACATCACCTTTATTATCCTAACTCACACTCGTCAAAGGGTAAATACACAGATACACGAATACATAGATATCTCATAGATGATGTAGCAAATATCATTCTGCGACATCCTCCCTACTCTGGCCTATCTCCAAAGCGATGATCAGACGCACTGGCCGAGTAATGAGTGTGTCATCAGGCTGACGACCGTTCTTGTGCGTCCGCCTCTCCCTGGTTGCAACGCCTCTATCCTCACTTTCTTCCATATGTGGTGGGATCTGATGTCTTCTTGGAGAAGGACTATGTCTCCGATCTAGAACAAATGCATATGGGTCCGGATTTTTAACCTCATGGTGACTTCTCAGTTGAAGCAGATACTCCTACTTCCAGTGTCATGAAAAGTCCCCCCCAAGACCTTTTGTTGGTATTCTGTATTCTTTTAATAATAATAATAATAATAATAATAATAATAATAATAATAATAATAATAATAATAATAACAACAATAATAATAATATTTGTTTTACGGCCTACTAAGTACTCTCTTACGCTTTTTGGAGACGCCAAGGTGCCGGACTTTAGTCCCGCAGGAGTTCTTTTATGTGCCAGTAAATCTACCGACACGAGGCTGACGTATCTGAGCACCTTCAAATACCATCAGACTGAGCCAGGATCGAACCTGCCAAGTTGGGGTCAGGAAGCCAGCACCTTAACCGTCTGAGCCACTCAGCCCGGCTCTGTATTCTTTTATGACATTTTTCCTTGTACTTGAATCTGGTCGATCTGGATTAGACATTTGCTTTTTTTTTTCAACTAAAAAATGGGAAGGTGTCAGGAGTTGTCTCATATCTGTGGAATGAGCGATTGGTCTGCTATTGAAAGTGGCTTCAATACTTGTGAATATTATATTAAGACCCTCCTTGTTCAACTGGGAACGGCCGAGTACTTTTCTTAGGCATCTTTTTTACAGTGTCAACTATTCTCTCCCTATAGCCACCCTTGGTGCGATGAACTTCCAATGGACACCACTGGGAGCAGAGTGATGGTGCATCCTGGTGTCTGTAACAATCTTGAAGAGTTCCATGAGCTTTTTATGAGTGGGGAGGAAGGTTTGGGCATTGTCAAATATATGGTGAGCAGCACGCCTCGTCAGCTAACAAATCTCTGCATGGCCATCAAGAACCCATCTGTAGACATGTCTGTAGATGGCTCAAGATGAGTGGCAAAGGTGGCAGCACAAGTGAAAAAAAAAAAATATGTACTTTACGTTAATACTGCTGCAGCATCTAACATACAGGAGTCCAGCAAAGTCTAACCTTGTCAAAGAGAAATTTTGTGTCAACTGTATACAGTCTACTGGTAATGGCGTCTCAATCATTTCCGGTCTGCCGTTGTGCTCTAATTTGCATGGTAGACATGAACGCGAATCTTCTTCATTATTTGTCGAGCTCGCAGAATCCAGAACTCTAAGTAGTTCTGCCAGTACCATGCATACTCCTAGACGGTGAATTTTAATGAGGGTCTCTTGAATTATTAACTTGGTAAACCGGTGACGGCCATCCAAAATGGTTGGGTGTTTCTCAGTTTGAGACAAATTTGAGAATTGTACTCTGCCACCAAGTCGGATGATATTCTCATGCAGAAAAGGGTTGAATCAAGCAATCTGTGAGGTACCTGGCAATCGTTCACCATTTTTCAGTGCACCTACTTCAACAGTGAACCGTTCCTCTTGAACCCTTCTGATACAGTAGTGTGTGACGCACATAGCTCTTCAACCATCAGTGCATTAGGGTATTTTGTCTCGTTCTCAACATATTGATGAAATGAAGTACTCAAGTTGTGACATGCAGCAATCAAGAATCAAGAATCGAATCAAGAATATTTGCCATTGACCATATACAATGAAATAGGCTTCATCAAGTGATAATAATTTAGTACTTAATATTACTAAGGCTAAATGAACATACACCTTTTATTAAAACTTAATACTAACATTATGCATTTCTAAGAATTCAGAGGTATTACAAAATGAATTTTCTATGAACCAATCATACATTTTTTTAAAATTACTTAAAGGAGTGGACCGTGCAGAATGTGGTAATTTATTAAATAATCTTAAACAACTATGGTTCATGTTTGTGGGTTACTGTAGTCACGTCCTAGTTCGTGAACCATGGGCAACGGCTGAGTGGCCTAGTAAGTGGTCCTGAGAGTCGGGATTCCAGTTGCTATGGAATGGGAGTGGGCATCTCGGACATATTCTGAGTCGTGGCCCTCCTTGTGCTCAGGCGGCTAGGACTATACAATTCACCGGTGGTCCATAACCTGTTAGAGGAGAGATCCTCACTTGTACTATGTGCAAGTAGGGTAGCATCCTGCTTCATGAATTTACCGAGCTCAGAACACTTTAAGCAAGCCTCGGACCTATGGGAGTAATGGCGTCCCACTCCCATTTGACAGGCGAGGGACTCCTTGGAAACAACTTGGCGAACGAAATGGAATTCGATGGGGAGCTATCAATATTAATAGGGCTTGTGGAAGAAAGAAGGTAGAACTGGCTGAGTCAGCAAAGAGGATGCATCTGGATGTGCTAGGAGTACGTGATATTCGGGTAAGGGGAGATAATGAGGAAGAGATAGGAGATTATAAAGTGTACTTGACGGGTGTTAGAAAGGGAAGGGCAGAGTCTGGGGTAGGGCTCTTTTATCAGGAATACCATTGCACTCAATATAGTTTCTGTTAGGCACGTAAATGAGCGAATGATGTGGGTAGATTTGTCAGAGGGAGGAATTAGGACAAGAATTGTGTCCGTGTATTCACCATGTGAGGGTGCAGATGAGGATGAAGTTGACAAGTTTTATGAAGCATTGAGTGACATCGTGGTCAGGGTCAACAGCAAAAATAGAATAGTGCTAATGGGCGATTTAAATGCGAGAGTTGGGAATAGAACTTAAGGATACGAAAGGGTGATTGGTAAATGTGGGGAAGATATGGAAGCTAATGGGAATGGGAAGCGTTTGCTGGACTTCTGTGCTAGTATGGGTTTAGCTGTTACGAATACAGTCTTCAAGCATACGGCTATTCACCGCTACACATGGGAGGCTAGGGGTACCAGATCCATAATAGCCTATATCTTAACAGACTTTGAATTCAGGAAATCTGTTAGGAGTGCACGAGTTTTTCGCGGATTTTTCGATGGTACAGACCACTATCTGATCTGTAGTGAACTAAGTATCTCTAGGCCTAGCGTGGAGAAAGTGAAATCTGTCTGCAAACAAATAAGGGTAGAAAATCTCCAGGACGAGGAAATTAGACAGAAGTACATGGATATGATTAGTGAGAAGTTTCAAACAGTAGATAGTAAGCAGGGTCAGGATATAGAAAGTGAATGGGAGGCATACAGGGATGCTGAAACAGCAAGGGAATGCCTAGGAACAACTGTGTGTAAAGATGGGAAAAGGCGAACATCTTGGTGGAATGATGATGTGAGAGCAGCTTGTAAACGTAAAAAGAAGGCTTATCAGAAATGGCTCCAAACAAGGGCCGAGGCAGACAGGGATTTGTACGTAGATGAAAGAAACAGAGCCAAACAAATAGTTGTTGAATCCAAAAAGACGTCATGGGAAGATTTTGGTAACAACCTGGAAAGGCTAGGTCAAGCAGCAGGGAAACCTTTCTGGACAGTAATAAATAATCTTAGGAAGGGAGAGAAAAAGGAAATGAACAGTGTTTTGAGTAATTCAGGTGAACTCATAATAGATCCCAGGGAATCACTGGAGAGGTGGAGGGAATATTTTGAACATCTTCTCAATGTAAAAGGAAATCATCATGGTGGTGTTGCAAACAGACAAGCTCATGGGGAGGAGGAAAAGGATTTTGATGAAATTATGCTTGAGGAAGTGGAAAGGATGGTCAATGAACTCCATTGTCATAAAGCAGCAGGAATAGATGAAATTAGACCAGAAATTATGAAGTACAGTAGGAAGGCAGGGATGAAATGGCTTCATAGAGTAGTAAAATTAGCGTGGAGTGTTGGTAAGGTACCTTCAGATTGGACAAAAGCAGTAATTGCACCTATCTATAAGCAAGGGAACAGGAAGGATTGCAACAACTATCGAGGTATCTCATTGATTAGTATAGCAGGCAAAGTATTCACTGGCATCCAGGAAGGGAGGGTGCGATCAGTCGTTGAGAGGAAGTTGGATCAATTTTCAGTATGCGCCAGGTAATTGAATAATGCTACGAGAGGAATAGGCAGTTGTGTTTATGTTTCGCAGATCTAGAGAAAGCATAAGACAGGGTACCGAGGGACAAGATGTTCGCCATACCGGGGGACTATGGAATTAAAGGTAGATTATTAAAATCAATCACAGGCATTTCTGTTGACAATTGGGCTTCAGTGAGAATTGATGGTAGAATGAGTTCTTGGTTCAGGGTACTACAGGAGTTAGACAAGGCTGTGATCTTTCACCTTTGCTGTTCGTAGTTTACATGGATCATCTGCTGAAAGGTATAAAATGGCAGGGAGGGATTCAGTTAGGTGGAAATGTAGTAAGCAGTTTGGCCTATGCTGACAAATAGGTCTTAACGGCAGACTGTGCCGAAAGCCTGCAGTCTAATATCTTGGAACTTGAAAATAGGTGCAATGAGTATGGTATGAAAATTAGCCTCTCGAAGACTAAATTGATGTCAGTAGGTAAGAAATTCAACAGAATTGAATGTCAGATTGGTGATACAAAGCTAGAACAGGTCGATAATTTCAAGTATTTAGGTTGTGTGTTCTCCCAGGATGGTAATATAGTAAGTGAGATTGAATCAAGGTGTAGTAAAGCTAACGCAGTGAGCTCGCAGTTGCGATCAACAGTATTCTGTAAGAAGGAAGTCAGCTCCCAGACGAAACTATCTTTACATCGGTCTGTTTTCAGACCAACTTTGCTTTACGGGAGCGAAAGCTGGGTGGACTCAGGATATCTCATTCATAAGTTAGAAGTAATAGACATGAAAGTAGCAAGAATGATTGCTAGTACAAACAGGTGGGAACAATGGCAGGAGGGTACTCGGAATGAGGAGATAAAGGCTAATTTAGGAATGAACTCGATGGATGAAGCTGTACACATAAACCGGCTTCAGTGGTGGGGTCATGTGAGGCGAATGGAGGAGGATAGGTTACCTAGGAGAATAATGGACTCTGTTATGGAGGGTAAGAGAAGTAGAGGGAGACCAAGACGATGATGGTTAGACTTGGTTTCTAATGATTTAAAGATAAGAGGTATAGAACTAAATGAGGCCACAACACTAGTTGCAAATCGAGGATTGTGGCGACGTTTAGTAAATTCTCAGAGGCTTGCAGACTGAACGCTGAAAGGCATAACAGTCTATAATGATAATGTATGTATGAATGTATGTATGTATGTATGTATGTATGTATGTATGTATGTATGTGTGTGTGTGTGTGTATGTATGTATGTATGTATGTATGTATGTATGTTAAACAACTGATTTTATGTGAGTGAGCAATTTTTGACAGCCTGTGAATTGGGATGTCAATGTCTGTTTTACCCTGAGTATCATGAAGGTGAATGTTTTCCCTAGTACTGAATTCATTTATGTTGTTTTTAACATATGTCAAGATATATAAATATACAAATTTATAATTGTCAGTATTTTAAGCTTAATGAAGAGAGGTCGGCAATGGTCACTTGCACCAGCCCTACACATTGTTCGGACAACCTTTTTCTGTATTAGAAGAATATTATATACATAAGAGGAATGCTCTCATTATAACAGTTCATTAGTAATGACTAATGAGTGACTGGAAGAGACCAAAATATGCCATCCTAAGGTAGTCACTGCTAATTAAATCCCTCAATTTCCATACAAAATAGGCCACTTGTGGGTTTTTTTTTTTTTTCAAACATGATCAATGTGTGTTTCCCAGTTCAATTTGGCATCAATATGTAAACCCAAAAGTTTGACCGACTGACTTTCAATATCTTAGGATAATCCTAGTATGAGAAATTGAGTTTTATCCTGATTGCACAACAGCCTACTGGATGAAAACCAATGCAATGCAGTTGCAAGAGGTTCCTGTGACATCTGATGCAAACCTGAGATGCTCTGGTGTATGGTAATTAACGTTGTATCGTTCGCAAACGATATAAGAGCATGACATTTGACATTTTGCGGTAAATTATTGACTGTCAGAATGAATAAAAATGGACCGAGGACAGAGCCCTGTGGCAAACCAGTGGTAACTTTCTTCAAAGTGGAATACCTATTTTTAATTGAGACAAACTGATATCTGTTATTTAAGTATGACTTAATTATGTTCAGCGAGGGATACTCGACACCATACATCTCAAGCTTTGCAAGTAAAATTTCATGATTAATACAATCAAAAGCTTTACTCAGATTACATAACACCAAAGAGATCGCCTGCTTGTTTTCAAAAGCTGTTAATATCTGATTAACAATTTCAAGAACAGCAGTAGTAGTATATTTACCTTGTCGAAACCCAAATGTCCAATAACAGACCATTTATATTGGTACCCAAAATGACAGTCGGATAGGAGATTGTAAGTTTCAAAACAGTTGCTAAGTTGATTGTACAACAGTGATTCATATATTTTAGAAATTATTGGAACAATTGAGACTGCACGATAGTTCTGAAGAAATTCTTTGTCGCCACTTTTAAATACTGGAATAACTTTAGAAATGTTAAGTAGATCAGGAAAAACTCCAAACTCTAAACACTTATTAAAAATAAAAGCTAGAGGTTCAGAAATTAAATGTACTATTCTTTTGATGGTGTAATTAGATAACCAATAACAATCCATACTCTTAGAGTTTGATAATTTTAAGCTAACTTTAATTATTTCATCAGATGTAATTTCAACCCAATGGAAAGGGTTTCGGCAGGGGGGTTGATTGTGAAGAGAAGTCACTCGCAGCTGTACCTGTTGCCTTAATTTGATCTCCGATTTCTTTTACAGAGTTTAAGAAATAATTATTCATTGCTACTGGATCGAGAAATGCGCCTTGAGTTCGAGTAGGGATGTTTTCTTGTACTATTAACATCCCATGCCGCCTTGCAATTGTTGGGTGCATTCTCAATCTATTTTTCACAACCTAAAGTTTTGGCATGAATAAGTTTTCTTTTATATAACTTTTTACAATTAAGATAAACTTTATACACGCCACTCTGCTCGGTTCCTCCTTGACAAGAGTTTTTATAAATTCTATACAGCAAAAGCATTCTTTTTCTATACTGAGTCAATTCATCAATATACCAGTTCACCTTCTTGCTTTTAAGTTTACCATTACGACTAATTTTTACCAGTGGTGAACATAATTGCCACAATTCAACCAATTCATCTAAAATGTTTCCAAATACAGTTTCAATATCATTTTCTCCCATTTCAAATTCAATACAAAGCCCCAGTTAGTTTGTTTCAGATTTTCAATAAATATGTTAATATAATCATCACCCTGACTTTTCACTCACATCAGAACAGGTTTGTCATTGTAAATTATGTCAGGTTGGTTAAGATATAATGATATAAGCAAGGTGTCATGATCTGCAATACCCCCACCAACAAGTTTAAGTTCATACAAATCTCTTGAAATGTGTAGGTAGCTTGTTTGTGCAATTTAAATTTAGAGTCCTTAGTAAATTCAGAAAATTTCTAAAAATTTGGCCATCTGAATATGCCATCTCTATGTTAAAATCCCCACAAACAGCAACTTTGGCCTTAAACTTCAAATTTTTTTCCATTACTAAGTCAAAATTCTTAAGAAATACATAAGAATCAGCATTCGGAGATCTATACAAACTAACAATTATCAAACTCTGATCAACCAGCTTCACACAACTAAATTCTCCCTCTAATTCCACACAATATTGACTTAAATCAATTTTTACAAATTTTAAACACTGTGTGTGACACATGCTACCATGTTCTAAGGAGTCTAGCTGATCTGCTTCTACTACTTGAGTGAGGTGATCTGCAGGGTTCTGTTCTCCGGGTCAGTGTTTCCGTTGACTGGGATTTACGAGACATTGTATTTCTGTCACGCAGTTGCAGACAAAGGTCTTCCGCTTATTCGGATCATTTCAACTCTACCCAAGTGCTACAGTAGAATCGCCACACAACTGAGACTTCTAGATGTTGCAGTCAGTCTCTTGACAAAAATAGCGTAGAAGGCATGTACAAGCAAGTGCAGCCAGCCGAGTTTCTCTTTTCAGGGGCGCTAAACTGTTTTTGCTGCACGCGAGTTTTGTGACTGGAGTATTGTTAAGTGTTGATCCCACGTACAGTAGATGACGACGACGACTCCGTATGCAGATAGGCCTTGGAGTCACATGTCTTAGAATATCAGGTTTGCCACAATCCTCACAAGTGCGAAAAGTCCAGGAGGGTCACAGAATCCGGCAGTGGCGCGGAGAACGTCCCTCTTCGTCCCTGGTTTATCCACCAAGTGGTGGTGATTATTGTTTTAAGAGGAAGTACAATTAGGCAACCATCCTCCATGTAACACTAATCAGAGAGAAAAAATGGAAGGGATCTGACACTTAAAAAAATTAAAGTATCGGCCAAAGGAAGAGAAGGGCCACGAAGGGCGTGAAAATCAAAGACACCCTAGGCCTTGCAACCTAATAACGATAAATAAGAGTTGACCATGGGAGGTCGGATAGGATAGATGCAAGTGAGGAACCTGGCACAAGTCAAGTGTAAGCAAAGCTGAGGGCCCCATGGACCCCATTGTCAGTGGAAATTTCTTCGGAGGTATCCCAATCGATACCCAGCACACTCATTACGAATCTCATTTCCACGTCCTCGTGCCTGGCTTACTTCAAGCCAGTGAACAGGTATCCCACTTGTGGAGTGGGAGTTTGATCTCCATCAAAAGGTCAGTGAATTTGTGGTATAACCTCGTCGCAAGAATGTCACCTGCTACATTTGTTGTGAAGTCAATCGTCGTTATCATCTTTATCATCATCATCATTAGTCGTTATGTTCATTACTAAGGGCCGAGACCTCATAACTCTTATCATTTCCGTATTGCAACCATGACGAGATATCTCCACCCCGAGATGTTTTCACATTTCTTTAATATTATATGAAGTGGTAGACCAGTGGTCATCTTCGCCTGATCTATCTATCTACTTGCTGTTCTTCCTCGTGGTCTACTGCCTTCGATTTTGCAAGGCAAAATGATCTTTTCCAAGTTCTCTCTGCCTCGCCTGAAAATGTGGCCAAGAAACCGGAGGTAACACTCACTCACACGGCAAGACAGACGTTTCTTGACGCCGAGTTCATCCAGAATGAAAACATTAGTTCTTCTTTCTGTCCAGAGTACACGTAGCATTCTCCGCCAACACCACATCTCAAAGGCATCAATTCACTTTTTGTCTTTAGTATTCACAGTCCAGGTCTCGCAGCTGTACAAAAAGACGGAGAACACTAGTGATTCTACCAAACGCATCTTTGTAGCTTTTCATATTGCCCGGTTCTGCCAGATCTTAGTAAGTTTAACCATTGCAGCACGATAGATAATACGTCTTTTTACCTCTTTATCATAGCTTCCCGTGTCATTGATGACTGACCCCAGGTATTACAAATTCCTTTACTACATCCAGGTCCTTTAGGCAGCCTGTAAGTCGGATTTGACTTTGCCGATCAACTACCATTTGTTTGGCCTTTTCATGTTTATCTCTAGACCATACTGAAGACTAGTGTTCTTCACCATTGTAAGCTGGTCAGATTTTTCTGCCACCCATCGAGATTCTACCATTCCAGCCATTGAAAGCTCTTCTTATGACACACACTGCATAGATGTTGTAGAGTTGAGGTGATTATATACAACCTTGCCTTACTCCATTTGTCACATTGAAAATGCCTGAGAGATCACCATCCATATTTATGGTTACTGCATGATTTTTATACAGCCCTTTCAATAACGATATTAAATGCAGTGGAACCCCAAATTTCTTTAGCACCTGCCACAACTTGCCCCACATAACACAATCTCAGGCCTTTTTGTAGTCCAGAAAGCAAATAAAGGCAGGGACACAAAACTCTTGACATTTCTCAATTATCTGTCTCTGTTCAGGATAGACTCTCGTGTTCCTTTACCTGCAACAAAGTCTAATTGTTCCGCGGATATCTGAGGTTGCAGGAATGGTTTTAGGTGTTGATTTATTATGTACAACAGAACTTTGCTTGCATGGGATATTAATGCAATAGTACGGTAATTGGAAAAATCCCTTGTAGACCCCTTTTTGTGAAGAGGGATTATTACTGATGTTGTCCAGTCCTTGGGCCATTCACCAGTTTTCCACACCATATTACATACCAAATGTAAAACACGCACGCCCTCCTCCCCCATTACTTTCAGCATTTCTCCCGAAATACCATCCATACCTGGGGCTTTGTTGTTCTTCAAATTATTGACGGCATTCACAAATTTAGTGAATAAAATATCAGGTTCTTTGTCATACCTCGTTAAGAACGAGACAAACACCCAGTCTCCAGGCCAGGGATATTAACCATTTACAATCAAAACCCCCTGACCCACCGGGAATCAAACCCAGAGCCGCCGGGTGACAGGCGGACGCGTTGCCTCATACACCGTGGGGCCGGATCCGCTTACTCCACAATAACTGAACTTATGTATTAAGATTTCATGCGAGACACAATCAAAAGCTTTTGTCAGGTCCATTAATGTAGCAACTGTGACCGTTTTATTCTCAAAATTATTTAATATGTCTCTGATGACACATTCAACTGCTTTTATCATTGAATGACCCATTCTAAATCCAAACTGCATGTTGTACAGCAAATTATTTTTGAAAAAGTACCCGTCAAGTTGCATAAATATACAGGATTCAGTAATTTTACTCAGAATGGTTACTATTGTTATAAGGCGGTAATTTGATGGGCACATTCTATCCCCCTTTTTAAAGATAGCTATCACTTGACATCTTTAAACATACAGAAAAATCACCTTGTCTAAGAATTAAATTTATTAAAAATGCCAATGGCTTCAATATCATGTCAATAACTGCTTTGATTGTAATGTTGGAGAGACCATAAATGGCTTGGGTTCTAGATGAATTCAAATTTGTAACAATACTTTGAAAATGGCATGCCAAATGTGAACTGAATACAATGCAGTGATTAGCTCAAATGGAGAATATTGCAAGGATAGGAGGTGACAGCTGGTGGGAGTACCATGTAACTGGAAAAATTTATCTAATGGCTGGTTGGCCAGGAATATTTTTGTCTTGACTGGAACATCTGATAAACTTTGGTGTTACTGCGACATATACTAAATTGTGCTGTGAAGTCCTAAGGTAGTTAATTTGATACTGTGATTACGTATTTGCCGTGGTCTCTGATCAAGAACTTGAATTCAAGTAAGAGATTGCTACGTTATCATCGACTGTGGCAAGGTATGAGGTTAACTAACCTCAACTTCCGAGTGGAGTATATAAGAGCGCACTCACCGTTTTGTTAAAAGTTAGTTTACTTCGCACCGATACAGATAGGTCTTATGGCGATGATGGGTAGGAGAGAGCTCGGAGTGGAAAGGAAGTGGCTGTGGCCTAAATTAAGGTACAGCCTGGTGTGAAAATGGGAAACCACAGAAAACCATCCTCAGGGCTGTTGACAGTGGGGTTCAAACCCACCATCTCCCAAATGCAAGCTCATAGCTGCACACCCCTAATCGCATGACCAACTCGCTCGGTAGTGCACTCATTATTTTGAGGAAAAGTTGTGAGCTTCAGGCTACCTGGAGGAGTGTGAATTCAAAACACATTAGGGGGATTGATATGTACAGTTATTCCAGCAAGTGGTCATGGTTGTATAAACATACGAGTTCATATAAACATTGGAAGATTATAGTTATCCAGCTCTGTGCATCATTTTCATGGCAGAGTTTTATTCTTGCGTGCTGTAGCAGGTTATGTGGCGGCGGTCAGTGATCCAGCATTTCTCACTAGCCAGATTGTGTATTATTAATGCTAAGAAGAAGGTACCTTATTTTTTAATTTCACAAGTGCTCTGCGAGAAGCAGGGAATGGAGAAAATCCTGATGTGATAGTTTCCTAGCAAGGTCATCGCACCAGCTAGTTTAATTTTAGGGACTATGTTGTATAAATTCAGTGGTTTTTTTCTGTAGCGATGGAAGAGTGTGTGTTTCGAATGCTGTCTTATGTTATGAAGGCGGATGTTGTTGGCTCCGTGCCTATATATTGTAACCATTAATGGGAGCGTTAACTAAGGGTTCAAAATAATTAAGGTATGCCTCGGCTGGTGTCAACGAAGTTTCACAAGATTCCAGTCACGGGCATAGAAGTTCGACGGGTACTAGTTAAAATTCATTTCTGCTTAACATCAGGCTCTTATTGATATGGCGAGAATCCATCTTAGATAACTATGTGAGGCTATTCTAATTCTTAATTCAAAAATAAAAATATCGAGAATTCTAGTTCTTGGCAGGATATCCCAATTTAATTAAATCATTTGTGAATGAAATATAAATGATAAGAGTATTTAACATAACAAACATGACTGGAAAATAAGAAAACTGAATCAAATATTGTATGCTTTATTAGATTTGATCATTATAAAATTAATAACAAGTTGGCAATTGAAACTAACTTTAACTCAAAATCTCAATAATTTGTAAATCCATCATAGGACTTGCTGAAGGCTTGATCATCAAGACAATTTAAATTATTCCATTATTTATCACTGTCTGCCAATAACGAAATTAAAATACGAAATATTTCATTTATTCACTCATATCTGTCGCTCATTAAGCAGCCCGTAGATGCCGCTTGGGTGCTGCGGCTGCTTAAGGTTCATGGTCATAATTCTTTCATTCCTATCCCACGTCGTTCCATCTTAAGCGATGGGTCGGCGAACGAGGGTTCCGGTCTCTGAACTTCTCTCCGCCTTCGATGCTTTCCCAAGTATGTCCTCACTGTTTAATATCAGTCTTCACCATGTCCTTGTAACCGAGTCTTGGTCACCCTCTTGGTCTTTTGTCTTCAGGTTTTAAGACCATACATTTGTTTTGGTAATCTGTTATCTTCCATGTGTTGCATATGCCCATAACATCTCAGTCGCTGCGATGTTATTCTGTCCTGCAGTCTTACAATTTGATCCTGCTTGCAGATTTCTTCATTACGGACTCTGTCCCTCCGAATTTTAATCGATCATGCTATAGACAAATCTCATTTCTGCTGCCTGGATTCTACTGACATCTTTACTTCTCACGGTCCATGTTTCGCAACCATAGGTCAGGATTGGTACGTAACAGGTTTCATATACGACTTTCTTACATTTTGTTGGTATTTTCTTGTTTCATATTATGTCTTTAACTATTCTGTAGAGGTCGCTACCTGTCTGAATTCTGTGGGAAATTTCCTTGTCTACAGAACCAGTATCAGAGTTAACACTTCCAAGATATTTGAATTGATGGATCATCTTAAGCTGTTTCCCCTCAATTTCAATGTGTCCCACTGGTTGTCCATATCTTTTCATGACCATAACCACACGTTTCTCTTGGTAGAAGATGAGTCCATATTCTTTAGCAGCTTCTGTCCAGGAGTTTATTTGTTCTTCAAGGTCTTCTTTCGAGTCTCCCCACAAGCATATATCGTCAGAGAACAAGTTAACTTTCATTTTCTTACCTCCAATGGTTTGGTGTAACTTTTCTCTGAATCTCATTCATCACAGTGATGAAAAGAAGTGGAGGAAAAACACCACCCTGTCTTAATAATAATTTGTTAAGAATGAAGCCATGTTTTCCAGTGTTGACTAGTTAAATGTAACAAAGGCTGAGGATGTTCTTGTAGAACGAAACATGTCATTCTTTGTACGTTAGTGTGTATTTTACAGGTATGTTTGTAGTGTTATAATTTACATTGTATTTACTGTGTGTTTGACAGACTGAAAAGCCTTTGTTACATTTAATTATTATTATTATTATTATTATTATTATTATTATTATTATTATTATTATTATTATTATTATTTGTGAATGTTACCCCAGAGTGTTTCTGCTTTAAAAGTGAGAGTGATGGGTCTATTAGTTACAGTGCGGTTGTGACTACATTGTGGGGCAAGTGAAGCACCAGCGCAATACATTTGTTACAGGATGCCTTTCCCTTCTTAAAACATTGTGTCTTGTTACACCCTTGTTGTAGGCAAGGAGAGCACCGGTTTGAGGCTTTCAATCTCTCGACTATCACCTGGGAATCCTTCATCTGCTGACAGTTCTGACTCCAGTGACCTCGGTTTCTGCAATACACACAGAAAGGGTATGGCCCTCATGTCTGCTTCCTCTTTAGATTGTTTGGTTTTGTGTTCACATGAAGAGTGGCTGCTACGGGTGGTTAATGGGGCAAACCCCCACTTAGGGATCCTTCCACTTCTTTGTAAAGGAACGTCATTAGTTGAGTGGTGTCAGCTTTCTATGCCTAGTCTTTTAGCGTGGATGAACCGGAGGCGACAGATGGCCTCTGGAAAGGCTCGTAGTAGTTTGAGTGCTAAAATTCGACTATGGGTTGTCTTCACCTAATGCTCACAATGCTTGTATCTGGCAATTACATTCGTTGTAGATTGCATTTAGTACCTTGGAGGCCTCCCAAACTGCAACTTAAGATTTTCCAAGTAATCAAGGTGAGACTGGATAATTCTGTTCTTATCACTGTATCGTGCTATCAGAATTTCTTTAGTCTGCTCGTATGTCTGCTCCTATAGGTATCCTGCCTACAAGACACCTTTGTTTTCCATCCAAGTATCCACAAAAGAACACATGTTTGTTTACGATGGACACAGAAGAAATTTTGTCAATGAAGGACTCAAACTGCTCCCAGAAATTCGGCAGTTCTTCTACCTTCCCTGAGAAAGACTGCAGTTTAATGGAAGGAAGCTTTATTCCTACTGCAGTCGTGGGTCGAACAAGGATACTCGGACACGTAGTGGTGAAATCTGTCTTGTTCCCTGAGCTTTTCTGTAGTTTGAGGCCTGTGGACTTTCTAATCGCCTGTTTAGAGCTGATACCAATATAAATGGTCCGTTATTGGACATTATAAATTTTCCAGCTAACTCATTCTTGGTTACCAGCGTTTCGCCCTCGTGTGCTAGGGTGGGCTCATCAGTTGGTACCTAGCACACCTACCAATACGCTGGCTAGTGCATACCGTGGAGGCCACTGTGTAGGCTAACTGGAGCCACCGGCAGTGCCAAGGCACTAAGAGACTTTGTCTCATTATCAAAAATTGATGCCTGCTTGGCCATCAGATGACATAGATGTCCAATAACGGACCATTTATATTGGTATTATAAATTTACTCATTCAGGACAAATATTTCAGATTCCCTGTGGGAATTAACATCTATGTCATCTATGTTTAGAGCTGTCCAAGTATTCTTCACAAGCTGCCATGTCATCTTCGTACCTTGTGTCATTGAGTAAATCTTGGATTTTGTCATTTAAGGCATTTACAGACACAAGTCCGTAGACTGACTGAACAAATTTATCCGATTGATAAACCATGTAGTTTTCAAACATCGAGTCACTTGTCTATGTTTCAATTTCATGAGCCGTTTTGCTGTACTGCCTTCCATGATGTCTACTGTTAGTGAGTGAGTTCTTCATTGCCTGCAAACTATTATTCCTTTCACCTAGTAACCAGTTTTAGGCATTTAGACATAATATAAGCCTACGGAATTATTGCACGACTCGATGTTATGTTATGTACTATTGTGTCAAATAAAGGTTTACCAGAGAGAATGTCATGTTATACGTCTAAAAACATGGCTTAGTTATTCCCTTGGCCATGCGGTTAGAAGCGTGCAGCTGTGAGCTCGCATCCGGGAGATAGTGGGTTCGAATCCGACTGTTGGCAGCCCTGAAAATGGTTTTTTGTGGTTTCCCATTTTCACACCAGGCAAATGCTGGGGCTGTACCTTAATTAAGGCCACGGCTGATTCCTTCCCATTCCTAGGCCTTTCCTGTCCCATCCTCGCCATAAAATCTATCTGTGTCGGTGCAACGTAAAGCACCTAGCAAAAAAAAGTTATTCCCTTTGTTCAACACATGGTCAAGTATTCTACACAAGTGCTGCATGCTTGGATCTTGCTGGAATGGAAGACATCATAGATACTTTGATGTATTTGAGGTTATATTTTGATGTAGATGAGGTTATATTTCCCGTTTCAAAAAATATTGTAATTCCTCGATCTCCTCATGAATTTAAAGTTTTAAAAAAATGGACCAATCAATAACTAACACTACATATACTGTATTTCTGTTTCGTCTAATCTGTTGCATTAGAATTTGGAGCTGGTTCGGTGCTGGTGATTTTTCTTTCCCCTCAGATGTGGTGATATGTTGAGATATACACTATGTGATCAAAAGTATCCAGACACCTGGCTGAACATGACGTACAAATTTGTGGCGCCCTCCATCGGTAATGCTGGAATTCAATATGGTGTTGGCTCACCCTTAGCCTTGATGACAGCGTCCACTCTCGCAGGCATACGCTTAATCAGGTGTTGGAAGGTTGCTTGGGAAATGGCAGCCCAATCTTCAGGGAGCGCTGCACTGAGGAGAGGTAGGGATGTTGGTCGGTGAGGCCTGGCACGAAATCAGCGTTCCAAAACATCTCAAAGGTGTTTTATAAGATTCACGTCAGAACTCTGCGCAGGCCAGTCCATTACAGATGTGTTATTGTCGTGTAACCACTCTGCCACAGGCCGTGATTTTGAACAGGTGCTCTATCGTGTTGAAAGATGCAATCGCCATCCACAAAGTGCCCTTCGCTCTTCAACAGTGGGAAGCAAGAAGGTGTTTAAAACATCAATGTAGGCCTGTGCTGTGATAGTGCCACGCAAAACAACAAGGGGTGCAAGCCCTCTCCATGAAAAGCACGACCACACCACAACACCATGGCCTCTGAATTTTACTTTTGGCACTACACACACTGGCAGATGACGTTCACCGGGCATTCGCCATACCCACACCCTGCCATCGTATCGCCACATTGTGTACAGTGATTCGTCACTCCACACAACATTTTCCACTGTTCAATCGTCCAATGTTTACGCTCCTTACACTAAGCGAGGCGTCGTTTGGCATTGACCTGTATGATGTGTGGCTTATGGGCAGCCGCTCGACCATGAAATCCAAGTTTTCTCACCTCCCGCCGAACTGTCACAGTACTTGGACTGGATCCTGATGCAGTTTAGAATTCCTGTGTGATGGTCTGGATAGATGCCTGCCTATTACACTTGATGACCCTCTTCAACAGTCAGCGGTCTCTGTCAGTCAACAAACGAGGTCGGGCTGTACGCTATCGTGCTGTACATGTCCCTTCACGTTTCCACTTCACTATTACATCAGAAACAGTGGACCTAGGGATGTTTAGGAGTGTGGAAATCTCACGTACAGACTTCTGACACAAGTGACACCCAATCGCCTGATCACGTTCGAAGTCCGTGAGTTCACAAATAAGTATTTGTTTATTTTCCACCTAGTCGATACAATGATTGCTTAAGGCAATTTTTAATGGTCAAAAGTGGTACATGTTTCGTATATTATCAACATCTTCAGCCACATAACACTGTTTAGATGAAAAATATATAAAATTGACAAAGTAATGCTTTAGAGGAAGTGTCCTTAAAATTAACATAAGATTGACAAGATTAAAACAAACAAATAACTCAAGAGAAAATATATAAATTATTTCTACAATAGAAAGCAGTCGTCAAGGAAACACTTGTACAATATTCCATAGAGAAATTGTCCTATTCTTTTCTTAATAATTCATGAAAAAAGATTAATTTATAAATTAAAAATTATACAATTTATAAGTAATTATCGAAATGAAGAAATCCTGATATCACAGTGCGGCACTTTTTTCATCTTTTTTCATGAATTATTAAGAAAAGAATATTTATTAGGACAATTTCTCTATGGAATATTGTACAAGTGTTTCCTTGATGACTGCTTTCTATTGTAGAAATAATTTATATATTTTCTCTTGAGTTATTTGTTTGTTTTAATCTTGTCAATCTTATGTTAATTTTAAGGACACTTCCTCTAAAGCATTACTTTGTCAATTTTATATATTTTTCATCTAAACAGTGTTATGTGGCTGAAGATGTTGATAATATACGAAACATGTACCACTTTTGACCATTAAAAATTGCCTTAAGCAATCATTGTATCGACTAGGTGGAAAATAAATAAATACTTAATTGTGAATCTATTGAAGTGCGATACGGACCATGAAGCTGATTTTATGTAGTCCGTGAGTTCTGCGGAGTGCCCCATTCTGCTCTCTCATGATGTCGAATGACTAGTGAGGTCGCTGCTATGGAGTACCTGGCAGTAGGTGGCAGCACAATGCACCTAAGATGAAAAACGTATGTTTTTGGGGGTGTCCGGATACTTTTGATCACATAGTGTAAGTCGCTCAAACATCTGTAACCGTGATGTGAAGATCCTCTTCTGTTCTCCTGTGTAACGTTGAATCTGGAATACTCCTGAAGTTTCGGCACCAAAATTTGTGTTGTAGATGTATAAATTGTAAAACTACTGAATTAAAAGAAGACTTCGGTCCCAGTAATTAACCTGGGAGGAATGCTTGTGGCTCCGGGTAAATGGGAGTGAAATGCATCGTTGCCAGGTATCTGCAACACAAAATATTGGATTCAGTAAGAAAATCCAAATAGCCTCTTTCACTCCAACTCCAGCATGTAACCTACAAGAGGCATCTCTGTTAAGCTGAGCAACCCAGTGGAAGGATGGGTAACCAATCCCAGCGGGAAGCTGGGTCAGTGAACCAACCAGTGCTGGGGGCTTCAAGGCTTACAACCTTGACAGTCAACAACTCATCACTTTCGGGTGACCAACTATACACACTTGTGTGATAGACTGTATCAAACATGAAGTACGAAAACAATAATGATAGATCCCCAGGTGGTAACCAATCCACCCCAGTTCATGACGGGGCATATAGGTAGTCGGATTCTGGGGGACCTATGCCTTCATGTGACCCAGTCAGAACTAAAAGAAAAAGGAACATCTCATACCTAGCTACGATCAATATTAACTCCCTGATCAAGACCAGGAAACTTAAACACACCCTTGAAATCCTGAAAGATAGGAACATCAGCATTGCAGCCTTACAAGAAACTAGGTTCCCAGATGAATATGCCATGGAATCTAAAGAATATATAAGGGAAAGACTGGTAAGAGAGTAATGAAGAATGTACCCTTCCTAGGGACTGGGTTCGCAGTAAACCACAAACTAGTTGCTAGCATATTTGGCTTCTCTTCACCCAATGACAGAACTTCAGTAATATCCTTCAGGGCTAGCAATAGGGGATACTCTCAGGTTAACTTCTATGCTCCTACCAATGACTAACAAGAAAAACTCGGAGACTACAGATCAGTATTAGGACAACCTTGAGGAAACCCTAGACCACATCCCTCACCATCATATGACAATATTGCTAGGAGATTTCAACGCTCAGATTGGAAGAGAACAGAAATACCGGAAGATTGTAGGAAGATAGCCCGCACATAAGAGAATGAACAAGAATGGAGAACGGCTAATCAGACTGCGCACCAAGTATGGATTAATTTTGAAGTCTACGGCTTTTAAACGCCTACCTAGGAAGACCATGACGTGGTGCAGCCCAAACAGCAAAATGGGTGAGTTCCTAGGTTTGATATCACTAAACTTAAAGAAGATAATGCAAGATACCAAAAGAGTCTGAACCAACACATCAATAGGATTAACACCACTACAAAACACCAAGTTTATCACCAACATCAAAGATGCTCCTACAACAATGGGAGTCAGTGATACAAAACACATCAGGAGAGCTAAAAATGTCAAGAACCTCGGAGAGTGGATATTGGAGGACCTAAGTGAAACGATGGCTCTTGAACAAAGGAAAATCAAATTAGACAAGGCCTACCATGCCTGCAGAAAACTGTATGCCTCAAAGCATTTATCAAAGAATGTAAAACTGAGACACTATAATGCAGTAGTCAGACCATCAGTCCTCTAGGCAGCAGAATGCCTGTCCCTAACTAAAGAGACCCCAGTGAGAGCCCTTGAAGTGCAAGAACGGAAATTCCTGAGAACAATAATAGGGCCAAGGATCCTGCAAGATGGAAGGCGATGGTACAAACCCAACAATGAGCTCTACTAGCATCAAGAAAACCTCATAGATGCCATCAGAAGAAAACGTCTGACTTTCTATGGACACCTATACAGAATGGATCCTAATAGATTATCCAACAAGATCTTCAAGATTGCTAACAAAGGCAAAGCTACTGGATTCCCCTGGACTAAGCAAGTGGACAAAGATCTTGCAGAGTGTAATATTAATCAAGCCGCTATTACTGACAGGAATGCATACCATTTAATGGTCAAAATTAAACCTTTCCTAACACACCTTCTAGTCACAAGGGAGCCGGGAATTGGTCAGAGGGGCGCAGGAAAGAATTCAGAGTGAAAATGAAGGAATACTGGGCCAACAGGAAGGCTCAAGAGGCCACTAAGAACACAATACAGTACGCCAAAAGGGGCAGATGACGACAAAAACACAGCTAGAACACAAGCACCATGGTCCACAGATGGCCTAAATGCAAAGGAAAAAAAAAAAAGAGGTCTTCACTATTAAGTTCACAATGTCATCTTTATACCGTAGCTCACACTCGTCATATACTAATACAAATAACGTAGCAAATGTCATTCTGTGACACAAGTAGGTCAAGCAGGTCCTTAAGCTTTGCTGGCTTCATTGGCCTTGTACCATTGTACTTTTGTGGCAGCTTAATACCAGCGAGTGATGGCCGACCACCTAAACTGATCTTTTTGTTAATGTCAACACAATCATATTCACAATTAAAATTAACAAAATTATGTAATGGTTCCACCTTTTCAATACATGTAAATTTAGTAATGTAAGGTTACATCACTAATCATAAACTGTACTGGTTTCAACCCAAATTTCGGGTCATCATCAGCCGATCAATTAAAAACAGGAAATAAACAATCCACAGATAAATAACCAGTAATGTGTAGTTTTTCATCAGACATAAGTTTGTGTGGAGCAGGGTAACACATGTGACTGTGGCACTGTGTTTTAAAAGTTTTTATAATCTTGAAGAGAAGAATAAATATCTTGAGGAAACAATCTAGTAATCGTTACCAGACGTAAGTTCGTGTGGAGTAGTATAATGTGTGACAGTAGCACTATGTTTTAAAAGTTTTTAAAATCCTGTATTGAAAAGGTGGAACCATTACATAATTTTATTAATTTTAATTGTGATCTCAGTTCAATATGGACCATAATGAAATTCTTATCTTTCAATCATATTCCTCAACAATACTTAAATGGTTCATCAGTTTTAAATATGTAGTATGCTTGAAATTATACTAATTGGTACTTTTTGCTTATTTAGAGATACCATTCTCTTTGTTGTGTTTTCTAGCAAAGCATAGTGTAGTATAGAGAAGGAGAAGTGTGCGCTCTTCTTTCACCCACAAGCTGACTGAAGAGAGGGGTGGTTCCTCCACCAACGACAGCACAATCACCAGAGTTGCCAGCAGATGAGACTTGTCATTACTGCGCACTATAGTTGTGTCAAGTTATTGAAATTTATATTGCTCTTCATTGGCAATGCTAAGAGGTTTAGGCAGTTCATATTACTGATGTATTCATTAGCGAATAATGCAAGTTGTGTTATGTCTTGTAAACAGTAGATTACATCACAACTGTGCTTTAAGACAGTGTGGGAGGTACTGCCGTAACATGCCCACATGTTTTTCACCTGGATGAAGATCTGAATATGACCGATTGACTTCAGGTAGGCATTCCTTTAGACCCTCTAAAAAGAAAAGTATTCTCTTGAAACGGGAGAAAGCCGTCCAAAGAGAAGCCAGAAAATTGACTCTTAATGTTTTGTATGCGATATTAACTTTTGCTATAACTTCTTAATAAAAGTACTCATTTACAGTGAATGATGAAAGATTAGAAATACCAAGACAAAGGAGGAAATTAAAACCACAAGTTTTCCCCCGTATATTTCCTAATCTGCCCAAATATCTATCTGAAAAAGTGAAGAAATATAAATCTCGCGTGAAGAGACTACATATGTCTACTAAAAGTTCTAATCAGAACATTAATGTCAGTATGTTTAGCAGTTGAAGGCAGCCCTGATACCAAAAATGCTAAGAAAAGAATTGCTTTGTTAACTCTTTGAGCACGAAGGGAGGATTATTCATTCCAACATAAACTCGCCGAACGTACCAGGAATGATATTTCAACCCTCATGCAGACTCGTTTAGAAACCGTCGTAGTTCTTAGTTTTCTGTTAGATGGTAGCACATATCAGTATATTCTTATCAAGGAAGGTGTGTAGTCTCCAAATTTACCACTAGGAGCTGCATAAAATTATTAGTTTTCGTGTGACGAACATTAAAAAATGTGAAGGCGGTGTCCGCACCTCTTGAGCACATGTCAACAGTGATGGCGGACTTGTGGGACGACTTATTTGCAAACAATGATGGTCTAGCTGATTACGTACATAGTTTAGGGAATGACAATCATTATGTTGAGTCAGAAAGTGAACTGGACTTCATAATAGTGTTGAAAACACTTCTAGTGAGGTTATAGTCTATGAGAGTGATTCTGAAAATGATTTTGTAAGTGGAACACCACCAATTTTCGAGGTTAGAGATAATTTGGAAAGTAACGAAGATTTTAATGGTAATATTGATATTAACAATATCTAACATTGCCATTATTCTGTGAAGTTATCCGTGATAGTGATTTATGATACCAACCACCTCACCCTTTCCTTGAGTAACCCGGACCAAAACATGCCCCGCCTCATGATGCTAAACTTGTAGCATACATTTTGATTTTTAAGGCATATTATCACTCCAAATAACATGATTTGATCCAAAACGACAGTCAAGAGTCTGTGCGACAAGAAATACCGCCAGTTAGTGTGTCATACTGATTTTTAGAACTACATATTTGCCTTAATATGTGGATTTTCTTTAAATGTATTTTAAAATTTTAAATTCATGATTTATTTTAACTACTGTATAAATGATTTTAGGTATAAAGTGCCATTAATTCAAAGGAACATTCCTCTTATATAATAGAAAAATGTTTCGCTGAGAATGGGTGTAAATTGAGAGTGTGATGAATTTTTTTCCCGAGAGTTGCAAATCGAACAAAAAGTGGGTGGCACCCTTGGCTAGTACGTAACAAATAAGCCTGGCACAGAGAGTTAAACAAGAGATTGAAGAAACAGAAACTTAATTTCATTAGAACACAGAATACACTATGTTGTTAAAGCCAAAAATAAATTTGCTTGAAAAAACCTTTTCAATACAAAATCAATTGACAGTTTCACATAATCCAAAGCAAGTCACCTCACTCAGCAAAAAAGCAGAAAGTTATATTCGATATACTGTTAAAGAAATGTCAAGTGAAAAGTAAAAAAGGAATGAGATACAATGATGAATGTCTCTTGGATCCCCTTCTCATAAAAATAAAGTTTCTCAAAGGTTATTGCCACTGCTTGAACCATTTGCTGCTTTTGCCTCTTAAAGCTCATTTGAGAAATTGGCCTTAAATGTTTGTATGGTATAAATGATCATGCTACTGCTGCCATAGCACAACGTTTTAGTAGAAAGAAAGAGCAGGAATGCCTAGGGATGCTGACATTTGATGAGGTAAAGCTTAGAGAGAAATTTGCTTTAACTTGGATTCATTACAAGTAAAACGGTTTGGTTGATTTGGGAACATTTACTTCGGACGAAAGCAAGGATCAGTTGGCAAATCATGCACCAGTTTCCTTCCATGTTTGTTCCCTTTCTGTACAACTGGATCCAAACCACAGAAATTTACCCCTGATAACATTTTTGCATTCTTTCAGGTCGTCATACAATTAGAGCAAGCCCGTGTAGGAATCATTGGTTTCAGGTCAGAAGGTAGCTAGTGAAATAAAAAGTTATGAGAATGCTTAGGCATATCTAGCAACATAAAGAATCTAAAAGTCTTCATTTCCAGTCCAGTTGAGGAAATTTTCAGATGCACCTCATTGAAGTGTGTAAGAAATAATTTCTATGACAGGATACAGAATAATGGTGATATCGTTGTTTACTCATTTTACAGTTATGGAAATGCTTAGGAATATCTGGCAACATAAATAATGTAACTTGTTCAGTTTCAAATCCAGCTGACTCCAGCAGAAAACTGAAGGCATTTCCAGAAGTGCCTCATATATTTTAGTGTATAAGAAATAATTTCCATGACAAAGTACAGGTTAAATATAATGGTGACATTGCTGATTATTCATTTACAGGAAAGTTTATGAATGTGGCACATCGCCTGAATTTTCCAATTCGAAAGTTAACCATAAACTCACCTTTGCCCATTTGGATCCTAATTCCTTTCAATGAATGAATGCAAGGCTGGCATTTCAACTTTTCAGGAGATCTGTTGCTAACGGTATAGAGTTCTATTCAAAGGGTTTAACAGACAGAGAAAGAACATAAACATTTCACAAGTCATTTAAACTGCCTGACAGACCCATTAAATTCCTCCATCCCTACTCAAGCACTGTATAAAGGATCACAGGCACATGAGACTTAAGTGAAGTGACAAAATATCCTCAAAAGATACCCAAAATACATTCGCTTTACAATGAACACTGGAGTTAACTTAGAAAGCACTTTAGAAGTGTCTGAATATTTGTGGGAAAATAATTACAACTACGTTTTTACAGCAAAATTTAATCAAGATTTCCTAGAACGCCATTTTAGTATCCTGCAATCGCAAAATTGTGACCATCATCCGCCCACTATTGACTTTCTACATTTACATATGTTCCAGTCCATTTACGTACCAACTAAAATGGCTTTATCCTCTGGTGGAAACTAGAGTACCGAGCTGAATCCCCGCTGACGTCTCTTGTTAATCATGTGCATATTCTTGCAAGAGCAACTGAGTACAAGAATCATGCAGTGAAAACACGAGCTGAAAATACACTGACTGACAGAGCAAATGCAACACCAAGAAGGAGTGGTTCGAAAGGGATGAAAGTTGGGGAAAAAACAGAGACGGCACGGACGAATAATTGATGTTTATTTCAAACCGATATGCAGGTTACACAATGCGCACGGCATCGACTCAGTAGGATGTAGGACCACCGCGAGCGGCGATGCACGCAGAAACACGTCGAGGTACAGAGTCAATAAGAGAGCGGATGGTGTCCTGAGGGATGGTTCTCCATTCTCTGTCAACCATTTGCCACAGTTGGTCGTCCGTACGAGGCTGGGGCAGAGTTTGCAAACGGCGTCCAATGAGATCCCACATGTGTTCGATTGGTGAGAGATCCGGAGAGTACGCTGGCCACGGAAGCATCTGTACACCTCGTAGAGCCTGTTGGGAGATGCGAGCAGTGTGTGGGCGGGCATTATCCTGCTGAAACAGAGCATTGGGCAGCCCCTGAAGGTACGGGAGTGCCACCGGCCGCAGCACATGCTGCACGTAGTGGTGGGCATTTAACGTGCCTTGAATACGCACTAGAGGTGACGTGGAATCATACGCAATAGCGCCCCAAACCATGATGCCGCGTTGTCTAGCGGTAGGGCGCTCCACAGTTACTGCCGGATTTGACCTTTCTCCACGCCGACGCCACACTCGCCTGCGGTGACTATCACTGACAGAACAGAAGCGTGATTCATCGGAGAACACGACGTTCCGCCATTCCCTCATCCAAGTCGCTCTAGCCCGGCACCATGCCAGGCGTGCACGTCTATGCTGTGGAGTCAATGGTAGTCTTCTGAGCGGACGCCGGGAGTGCAGGCCTCCTTCAACCAATCGACGGGAAATTGTTCTGGTCGATATTGGAACAGCCAGGGTGTCTTGCACATGCTGAAGAATGGCGGTTGACGTGGCGTGCGGGGCTGCCACCGCTTGGCGGCGGATGCGCCGATCCTCGCGTGCTGACGTCACTCGGGCTGCGCCTGGACCTCTCGCACGTGCCACATGTCCCTGCGCCAACCATCTTCGCCACAGGCGCTGCACCGTGGACACATCCCTATGGGTATCGGCTGCCATTTGACGAAGCGACCAACCTGCCCTTCTCAGCCCGATCACCATACCCCTCATAAAGTCGTCTGTCTGCTGGAAATGCCTCCGTTGACGGCGGCCTGGCATTCTTAGCTATACACGTGTCCTGTGGCACATGACAACACGTTCTACAATGACTGTCGGCTGAGAAATCACGGTACGAAGTGGGCCATTCGCCAACGCCGTGTCCCATTTATCGTTCGCGACGTGCGCAGCACAGCGGCGCATTTCACATCATGAGCATACCTCAGTGACGTCAGTCTACCCTGCAATTGGCATAAAGTTCTGACCACTCCTTCTTGGTGTTGCATTTGCTCTGTCAGTCAGTGTAAAATCAGGGAAAAAATTGTGAATCTTGAAGATTAAATTCAAACACTGTACTGGGAAGACAGTTTACACGAGAGTAAAGTACAGTACAGTACAGTACAGTACAGTAGAGCCTTGGCGCAAAGAATGCTCAGTGTGAATGTATACTGCTGTTTGGAGAAAGTAAAACACCAAGAGCGAGAGCTGTGATCACAGTGCAATTTATTCCACGGATTAGACATGACAAGACACAAATGATTACAATTACAGACAGTGAAACTTCAGTATGGCATACCATCACCACGCGCTGCAATCAGAGCGTCGTGACATAGAATCAAAGAGCATCTGAATATGCTGCTGGGAAATATTCTGCTACGCGGTTTGTAGGCACGTCCACAAACCATCAACGGCGGCTGCAGGATGACCGGAACGAACAAGTTGTCGACTGACCATATCCCAGACATGTTCGAAGGGCGACATGTCAGGCAAACAGGCAAGCCAGGGAAGCAGTGGTACCCATCACTCTTTGAAGGAGGCTTGCACATTCCTCACCACATGCGGCTGAGCATTGTCTTGCTGGAACGTGACGTGTGGAACAGTCAGCAGGAGGGGCAGTGCCTCGGGTTGTAAAACGTCCCTGATGTAGTGGTAGCTGTTCAGATTGCCCTGAACACATAGGAGGCGAGATTGCATGTTATAGGCAATGGCACCCCAAACCATCGCACCTGGCATTTGTCCACTATGCCACAGAATAATACAGTCTGCACGATTGCGTTCTCCATGGGAGCATCTAACGTGTATGAGGCCATCACTGAAAGACAAGTTGAAGCGGGACTCATCTGAAAACACTATATTTTGCCACTCGGTACACCAGTGTTGGTGTTCATGTGCCCTGATTACATACACTTAAATAGTACTCCATGCCAGGCATTGTCAATCGAGAGCGAAATGACTTCGGAGCCAGTTTGCTCCCCGCTCTCAAGGAAAGACAGCAGCTTAGTGAGCAAGTAGGGGAGGAAGTAGGGGAAGTGCATGACGTAGTACGTACTGCAGGTCAGTGGCGCAAAGGTATAGCACATCTGTCTGCACAGGTTAGATTGTGACACGGTACGCCTGAACCCATAAGAGGTGACACTAGGGTGTTTCCATCTTTATCCTCAGACCACACGACGTTCAAATCTAGTCTGCTAATGTTGCATTTACTATGGAAGAGATTTCAGCACAGCGTAGGCCATCGAGACCAACAAGTTTCAAACCTTATTGGGAAGAAGAGTATTTAATAGTTCAAGAAAATAAGACAGCAAAATGTGTAATATGTAGGGGCCGTATTTTTTGGTAATAATGATATGCACAAGTTTTTTTGATATCTTTTTTCTTGTCTATATATGACTTCCCAGGTACTAAAAATACCGTATTTTAGCTAAATGAATTCGCGAAATATCGCGAAATTTGATTTATTGCGCGAATTGCGCAAATAATCACTAAATATGCACCACTTGGCGCGAAAAATGCGAAATGGCACCGGAAAAACTCTCCAATAAACATGTAAATGCTTCTGAGAACTTGACTATCGTAGTTTCTTTCTCATTTGCTTGATAGCGCTGTATATTCTCCACACAAATGCACACAAAGCGGTACGCACTGTGTATCGAAAGTACGTGTGTTCAGTTCCGCGATCTCTAAGGCAGTCGATAAAAATCAGTATCTGTTATCGATTACAGCAAATAGCGTTGTGGTCGTAACAAGATACAAGACCGGTCGTAGATACAGCAGTGCGCAATGAGAGTTCGTTACTTACGAACATTTATCGGCAAATATTCAACATTTAAGTATAAAAATGCCGAAAACTGAAGTCATAACAGGTTTTTTGAGGGCCGAAGAATACAACAGTGAGGGGTTCTATGTATTTGATGCTGCAAGAAAGATTCTAATGTATCAATAGTGTACCGATGATATTCGTAAAGTTGAAACGTGCGATATACACTGCAGAGAATCAGAATGAAGCTAATTAACCCTCTACTGCATGAATTATTTTTCGTTTCCGTTTGATGAAGAAAATTTCAAGCTTTGATATTCAACATACGCTCAGTGTTTTAGATGTACCAGCAATTCTTAACTGGGCCTAATAGCTTAACACTCATATGTGGATTGCCATATTGGAATATATATACGATTTTTCACGATTTTACGCCAAGGTTTTAACATTCAAAGACCGAACATTACTGCCTACTGGCCATGGGTGCGTATTGCAAGGCGCAAGTATACTTGCACGACCGTAATGTCTTTGAGGTTGAGCCAGAGGTACTCCTGTAGCCTGTAGTAATATGATGGGGAGGGCCCACGTAAAATAAACGGTGGTTTGAAAAATTATAGAGAGCAATTTGTAATAGACACAAAAAAAGCATTCCTGCAAGCCAACATTCCTCTAGAAAAATAGGACAATCCTGGCATGAGGAAGAGAATGAATATAAAAGGAAAGTATTAAATAATACTGTCTTTACTGTAAAATATGACGGTATTGGTAGGCCTATTGTAAATAGATCGCCTGTTCGCTTTAACCATCTGACCTACTCATCCCTGACCGGGGAAAAAGAGCATATCCATGAACATCTTCCAGAGCTATATGACTTTGCAAAATGCAATGAAAGCACATCTGGTTGAGGAAGTGAAAGAAGACAGTGTTAGCAAAGTTTTAGGAGGTTTTAATAAAATACCACAGTGAATTTGCATCCAAGTGTTCGCAAGCATTATGGTTTCCGACGTATGTGGTTAGCGAGAGAAGGTTCTCTACTCACACAAAGACACTTTCTGACTGTTGCACAACTCTGCATCCTGATGTTGAAATCATGCCTAGTTTGTACTTTGGAGACAAGTAGTTCAACGTCTAAAAATGTAGGGTATGTATAGATATATATCACAGGGTAGATCACCTAACTTCATTTCGAAGTATCAGTGATTTATATATATTTCTATAACAATTTGCATAGTTGGTTTTTCTAAGATTTAATAACACTGATACATTACAAGAGTTTACTTTAAAACCCCTTATCACAAAGTTAGTTACATTTACCCCATACGCTACTACAAGGAAGATTTCGCAGGAAACATCGATCAGTATAACAATTTATTTCACGAAATACCTACCGAAATAGTGTCAGTTTTAACACCGAAATCAACAGTTTTATTTCACCAAAAAATAAGGCCCCTAGTAATATGTAATAAAATATGGAATCAGATTTTAAAACACATCAGAAGAATATAAACAGGTTTTAATATCAATATGGTATTCAGGCATTAGAAAAGGATCTGCAGGGGTTTGGTATTCCCTTCTCAGTGGATGTGCAAACTGTTTGACCAGAACTCCAGCTAGAACTGATTGCCTTACAGTGCGATACTCAAAAGCAAACACAAAGAGTTTGACTGAATTTTATGTTCGTTTTCCACGGGAGAGATTTCATAGAGTGTACACATTTAATGCTCATATTCTAAGTATATTCCGATCAACTTATTTATGTGAACATATGTTTTCATTAATGAAGATTTGTAAATCTAGACACAGAAGTAGGCTCACCGATGAAAACTTGAAATGTGTTTTGCGACTTGCCAGTACATAAATTATAGTACCAAATATTGACACATTACTATCTAAACGAGCCCAGAGGTCCCGTGAAGATGGAGTGCACCAGTGATATTTTTCAGTTAGTGTGTTTAATTTGTTGTCACAGTTATAAACTCCATACAAATATTGAAATGTATGTTAATAAGAGTGCAAAGAATATGTACAAATCACATAAACTGTATTTTCTTTCGGTAAATGTACGTGTCCCAAAGCTTCAGTTAATCGTGAAAATGTATTTATTCAGGAAATATTGCACACTGCCGTATATTTCATTTGTCAATGAATAATTTCCTTGTCCTGTTATACTCCATAGTCTGCGTCCTTTTCATCTCATATGATTCATGCTGTAAATTATTATTATTATTATTATTATTATTATTATTATAAAAGCTGTTGTTCATATGGTAACATTTCCGAGCAGCAAGTACAGTACGGTCACAGTATGCAACCCGCCTGTCCGTTGCTCTCGTCACGTGACCAACACCCGTCCTGAGCAGAGCAAGTAACACCAGCTCCCTAGAGCAACTACGTGATGACGTCTGCTCCATGCAATCAAAGTCACTATGACAAGACCAAATATATGAAAGATGCGAGGTTATGCAAATTAGGCTCCAATTAAACACTATGATAACATTTGGGCATTCAAAAGTGCCTCTATGTTTTGAAAGACTAGAGATTCGTGACTGACAGTCTACGCTATAAAGACTAGATGTCACTGTTGGTGTGGTATGCGGACCACGACTGCTGTTGAAAGACTGCTTATCAATATTATGATTGCTGATGAACCCCTTTGGAATAACAGATGATTTCAAATGAAATATCCACCCATGCTGTAATTATTGTAATTATACTTCCCCAAAGTCAGTAAATAAGGGAAGCGGTACCAAATATTTCGTATGTCTGTCTTTCTCAATTTTAGTTTGTTGTTTCATCCTTACCCATCCTTATTCATGTTTTATTCAGCTGAAGAGGGTGTATTAGGTATTTTTAGTGATGAGAAGGAAAGAAGAAAAAACAAGAATTTTCAACAAGAAATAAAGAGTAGACTAAGAAGTCCTGGCTTTGCTCCTGACGAACAACCTAAGGTTCAGATTCAGCAGAAGAAACTGAGAAATCTTCAGTTTGAAACATGGAAAAAAACTAGCATACTGTGGAAAAGGTGTCTTGCATTTCTCAGAATACACACAATCTAACACCTGCATTACAATGAAGAAAGGACTTTCAACTTCCCAACGGATCAATGCCATTAAAATGAACTGTAATGTGATAGCTGTCCTAAGCATTCCTGGTAGAAGCCAAGAAAACCGCTGCCGTCACTGCAATGAGATAGAAACCGTCGCTCATGTTATTGGTTTCTGCCCAAAAGGAGAACTATTGAGAAATAACAGGCATCATAGGGTCAGGAGCAGTATTGCAGAACGTCTTTAAAAAAATCTGGCAGATATGAAGACTATGAAGAAATGCATTGTACCTCCAGCAACGGATCCAGTTAACATGCAAACATTGTCGCGACTGACAGGAAGAGAGACATCGGCATTATTGATCCCACAACAAGGCTTGAGAGTAACAGTTCTAAGGCCAAAGAAGTTGATTCTGAAGAGAAAAGACACTACGAACCCTATTTTTAAGTATTTGAAGAAAAGATGACAGTTGCTGGGTTGCTCTTCAGTGCCCGAGGATCTGCCAAAAAAATTTCAGTTAATTTCTTGCTGCGTTTCGGTATTCCTATCTCGTTTTTAAAAGATATTTGTTTAGACGTTTCATGTAATTCACTGTCAATGGTAAATTGCCATTTATATGGTATATGTAAAGAAAACTAAAGTTTTCCTGATTGGGGATAGCTGTACAACAGAGAAATTTCAAAATTTAGAAATATGTTAAGCTCATTTTATCCCAAGATAAATAATGTTAAAATTGCCATCAATTTGATGCTGTTACCGTACGGTACCCCTTGTTCTAGGGCAGGTATCCCCTGTTGATTTTCTCTCTCCTCCAATCTACCCAGCATCCATGCCAACAAGCCACAACCTGGGAGGTGAGTATCTTGATCCTATGACTCTAGCAACAAACGGAGCAAATGATGAAACACGAACAAGTAGAATTGTATATTTTTAAAAAACATTGTGTCCATAAAAACATATAGGTATATAAGCTGACATTTTGAAATGCAGCAGAATGTTCAACAAGTGATGTGTTACATTTGTTTATGTTGCTGGTTGGAGAGGGGGAACCCCTCTCAAAACTTCAAGTAAAGAAAATTCCCGAACAATCGAACCGATATGAACAACGTTGGATGTACTCGTAAAAGATGAGTAATGTAGAATTACTTTATTGCATGAAGGAGGAGCTAACCCGCTTGTCTGCTTGTGTTGGCTGGTGTGCTGGCATCTGACTTTCTGAAGTCTACACCAGTGCTGTGCAGTGGTGGAGCACTTGAACACAAATAGTGATGACACTATTTCTTCTATTTGTTCTGTTATTATGTTTATTTCGGAATGAATTACCAAATGAAAGGACGCAATCTTAACCCATTCCCTGTAATGAACAACAAACTGCTGTAGAGCAGAAAATGCCCACCGTATGTCACAGATGTAGATTTATTACAAAATATTTTGATGAAATGTGCATTGTATTTTACTGAATGTTTTGGAAAAATATTTTTCTTGAAATAATAATAAAATGTATTTGTATCTTACCTTTGCATGTTGAGTTTAGTATGGTATGCCTTGAAACAGGTTGAAACACGAGGGCACATTGCACTTGCATCTTTCCTAACATCTATTTCTGACAACACACATTGCTGGCTTACATTTTTTTTTTTTTTTTTTTTTTTTGTGGATGAAATCTTGGAGAGGAAATGCCTTTCTTTCACTCTAAAGGGCGAGGGCTTTGTATTTTTTTTTACTCCGTGTGGATGGGGCTTGGCACAGGGTGCTGTTCTGTAAGCCATGTGCTACCGTGAGACGGTAATCAAGAAGTGTCAATCTCTTCCCCACATTTAGGGCTCTCCAAATGACCAGGCTGATGTAAATAGCTATGTCCAACAAGTGGAGGAACAATTTCTTATACCACTTTGTAGTTTCCTCATAGATGGATATGCATTTGTCACATGATCTACTAAATCAACGTCCCTCATATTCTGATTATAATATCCGACACCTCCCACAACCCTACAGGAACATATTCATCTATTTCGCTTTCACCACTTGAACCAGCTGCCTATTTACTTCTCTGATCTACAGGTATTAGCATTGATCAACTTCCAAGTAAAATTCATTGTTTGAAGATTCAAGATGCAAGAAAACTTAGCAGATACAGGAACTCCTAAGAGGTTTTATTCAGCAATACAATTATTTTTAATACAATTGTTTTAAAACTGAGCATGATTAAAAAGCAGTTTTCACAGAGATAACAACATATGAAAAGGCTCATCACATCTCATCAAAATTTTTTTTAAAAATCACCAAATAATGCTCTCTTCTGGAAAGTATAGGAAAGCTTACCTTTCTCGAGTCCTGTACCATTCCAGCGGTCGGAGATGCACCTCTTACCAATGGGGGTGGTCCACGTGCCTTTGGAGACACTTGCCGAGGAGGTGGAGGCTCGCCTTCACACTCTCGCTCTACAAAATAACATTTAAGGGATAGAATCAATCTGATTTAATTAATACACTTTTGGATAACAACAGGCCAACACAAAAATGAATTAACATATCTGAATTTGCTAGGTGCTTCCTGGCTTCATATCCTTAAAAAGGAGTAGCAAATACAGTCTTCAATCCTGATAAATGAATTTCGTGAATACAGAACATGCATTTTGTATATTATTAATTGAGGAATTCTGTAATCATGGGCAAGATGTAAATATTTCGGTATTGTTCCGAAAATAAGATTCTCTCCTATAATTTGAGGTAATAATAATGTTACTGGTTTTATGTCCCACTAACAACACTTTTATGGCTTTCGGAGACACCAAAGTACCGGTATTTTGTCCCGCATGAGTTCTTTTATGTGCCAGTAAATAAAATGACACGAGACTGGTGTGTTCGAGCACCTTCAAATACTATCAGACTGAGCCAGGATCAAACCTGCCAAGTTGGGCTCAGAAGGCCAGTCCTCTACCAGCTGAGCTACTCACCCTAGCTAGTTATACAGTGACATACTCACGGAGAGCACACTGTTATAAAATGTATATGATAACAGTTTATTTTCAAATGTTTGATATTCAAACTTGCATAGCAGGTGTACTCTCCTTCATAAACACTATTACACAATTTTGGTGAATGTATGAGCAGGATGAATTTAAAGTTTATGCATACTAAAGTAGGTTAGCACATTGCCCAATAGGCCTTGTGATTTCACTCTGCACATTTAATTGGAAAACAGTTCATATCTTCAGCCATTTATATGATATTTTTATGAAATAAAAACCACTGACTGTGAATCGTTTCTCTATGTATTTACGAATTTACAGGCTTCAAAAAGTTTCTTTTTCCTTTTTTAAAATTTTATTTTATAGTTTAGTTGCAAGAAAATGCCAACAGTAGTTAAACATTTGTGTTCAGACTGTGCAATCTATATGGCCAGACATTTCCACCTGCTTTTATGAAAGAAACCAAATGGAGTTTGTCAGCAATAGCATTTCCTTAATCGCATTTCGATATGCTGGCTAGCTCCTGCCACGTATTATGAATACAGGCAGATGCTGTCTTGATGCATCAGCTTATCTCGTAATAAAGTTACAGACCTATGAATAACATATGACATTGCAAAAATAAACATATTTAGGTCAGATCACCATCACTCACAAGTCAAGGTGAATGAGTGTTAGTAGTGCAGAAATTACTATGGACTTGAATTTAGATGTACTAGACAATGAAAAGGATATTGATTTCAGCTCTGATGAATACAATTTAGAAAACAACATTAAAGAAGCTTTTGGTTCATATACTTGAACTTTCTCCAGGCATCTGGATAAGATAGCTGATCTAAAGTTTTGATCTCCTGGATCTTCTTCTCCTCCCTGAATGTGGGAGACTCCTTGGAGATTAAAGCATGTGCACCTGGGCAGTTGACGCACACAGGTGGTGGTGTTAAGTCAACATCAGCATGTTCAAGCTTTCAGGTCGACGGTGCGGTCAAATTTCCGACAGTTGTAACACCTCATTGCGGCTGTATGTACAGGTGCGCAGTCAGACGGTACACTGAAACCTTTATACATCCGGGCAGAGTATAAGCTTCGAACCTCAGGATGAAAGCACCCTTATCAAGCAGCTCCTTTACAGGAGTTAAGGGATTAGTGCTTCTCAATGTTAATGTCAATCTTCCCAAACTATTTGGCGTACAGTAGCCGTATAGACCATTCAGCGTTCAATGTCTTGATCAGAATGGATCCATCACAAAGCTTACACATCTCATTAACTATATCATAAACTGTTTCATCTACTGAATTCATGATTAAGAAAAAACTTTCTTCTAGGAAACCCTTTCCACTGACCCTGGAAGCAACCAGGAATCGATGTAGACATTTGTCGCTTTCATAATCCACAGGTACTGTAGTATACCGATTTTTAAAAATTTTTACTTTTAAAGACACAGTTTATCGAAGGGTGTCACCACCTGAAAAGGAAAATAAAGAGGTGGGTTCCGTTTTTGGTCCAACGAGAAGCTAGGGAAATAAATAGTCAATCGACAGAACCTGTATGCCCAGGTAAGGCGACATACTCCAGAGGTCGCCCCGGTATCTGCAGGTGGGCCACTAGCGTCTATTCTCCGAGTAGCCACGCATCACCTCACCACGATCCGAAACTTGTGATTGGGGAAGGATGAAATAAAACACACTCTCTCTCTCTCTCTCTCTCTCTCTCACTCACACTGTTATCCAGAAAATGACCATTCTACCAGAGGCAGAGAGGCTGGCTGAACAGTCAGAAAAGTGAAATTTCTAGCACAGCCCTTGGGATTGAGCACACAAGCACTCCCACACCGACTTCAAGTTCTTGATGCCCCTAGACGGCGACAATCACGAGGCTCAGTGTTTTTCCGTGATTTCAATAGCTTCAAAGCAGTCTTGATTTTTGTGGTGGTGGTGGCGGCGGCAGCGGCGGCGGTGGTGGTAGTGGTGGTGGTGAGGAATGTTTCAGTCATGATGTTTCCTAAAGAAGTTGTACCAGTGTTTTCTTATTTTTGTCCAACGGACCAGAAAATTGCTGGTTTTGTCACCGATGTCACAGAAAAGATGGCTGTCATCCATTCTGCAATAACCTGATATCATGTTCACATTCCTTATTTGGTCACTGAACTACAAATTCATTTCTCATTCTCTTAACTTAAATAATCAGTTACATTTAAATGATACTTTGTGATTTAAGACTATATTTTGAACAGTAGTTCCCAATGTTCTTAACATTCTTTCAAGTCTAAGCAGCAATCAGTTTAGACACTGGGAGAAATACATAGTACAGGGGTAACTTTAGTCCAATTGTTCTCGAAGAGTGTGCCATGAATACCAGTAGCAAGGTGTGCAAAACTTCAAAAATGTGTGCAATAAAATCTGGCACTACAAAAATATAAAGTAGACATTTGTATAACATAGGTATCCCAATATTGCTATTTACTAAATGTAAGGTACTACAAATACGATACAGGTATGTGAGTGACTGCATAAAGATCACGACAATGTGGTGAGTTTGGCAGCAGAATTTGGTATGATGGTAAACAGGGTGAAAAATCAAGTTGTAAGATTCACCAGGAGGAAAAGTCCTCGGTATGAATTATATTGCTGATGGGGTAGACCTCAATGGAATTACTGTAAGAACCTGGATGTAAATATAAGGAAAGATCTTCACTGGGGTAATCACATTAATGGTGTTGTAATAAAGGTTACCAATCTCCTTATATGGTTATGAAGATATTTAGGGTTGTAGTAAGGATGTGAAGGAGAGGTCATAAGTCACTAGGAAAGACCCAATTACTGTATGGTTCCAGTGTATGAGACCCTCACCAGGATTATTTGATTCAAAAACCATTAATAAAAACCACCATGATTTGTTCTTTAGTGTAATGAAAATATTGCAAACTTTGGACTAGAATGAAGTAAGCTGCCCAACTAAGTGGTATGTTACGTGTTAAGTACTTCATGATTTTGGTCTGTATTGAACAATATAATACTTAAATGAAAAGAAGAATGAGGATCCACCTACTCAGTACAACATCTAATCTCACTTGATTACATAAACATCTTATAACATCAAAGTGCGGGACATGTTTCGCCTTGATTTAGGCATCTTCAGCCGCATACAGTATAACTGTTTCAAGAATAAAATTACTAGCATATTTTCTTAGGCTGTTAACAATGTTCTGCCCCTTATAAAATGTCTTAAATTTGTGTTGCCCTTGTCTATAAAACACACAATAATTAAAATACCATAAAAATCATAAATAAAATTTTGCACGCTTTTTAATAATATTTTTGTTTTGAAAATCTACATGTGCAAAACAGTCTGACAATAACTGCGCTGAATTTTCTTTTTTTTAGGAAGTTGGTAGCTTAACACACATTTCTTTAAAATAATCTTGCATACTTTAAGGATCAATGAAGTAGGGCTGCTTTTGTTGTATTTATTTGCTGTACGGAAGAGGGGCTTCTCAAGGTTATCTCTGGAAAAAAAAAATTGGACTTTATTTGTAGCTGCAGAATGAAATATGGAGCGCTTAGTCTTATTAGAAGTCTCCTTACTTTCTTTATTGCAGCTAATTCTCTCTAGGTGCCCTGTCAGGCAGAGATTGGTTGCCCAGTTGTACTTCCTCTTAAAACAATAATCACTACTACCACCATCACCACTTTATACTATTTAGCTTCACGAGTTATTCATAAACTAGTTAGAGTAGCTAAGAACATCACTTTGGATGTATAAGTTATGAGTACTTTTGCCTCAGTACACAAAATAAATTACCACATGTATGGATTACAACAGTTAGCAGACATAATTTAATGCAGTCAATTCAAGAGGCAGGAACATCAGAGGTTATTGTGTAGAGACCTAAAGGTAAACACTATCTTGCTAGCCCAACAGGCAAGTTACACAAAATTTTCTTGCTTTTTGTGCAACTGGGATAATAGAAGTAGAGATAAACACTGAACAATGATAGAGTGGCCTACGAGGGAAAAGTTTAACTCCTGGGGATAAAAATGTAATTTGTGCTACTGTGGTCTGGTTGATGCTAAATAAATACTACTTCCCGATTTGCATATCAAACTTGGTATTATTAAGCAATTTGTAAGGGACACAAGTGGTATGAACTTTGAGTATTTAATATTAAAACCAAAGATTTCCACTCTTGTCGGAAGCTAAGATAAAGGAGGGAGTATTTGATAGACTGCATATTAGGCTCCTTATGAAGGGTACTGTACTTCCGGGCACTATGAATGATGCTGAATGCCAGGCATAATGTGCTTTCAGAGAAGTAATCAATAAATTTTAGGGAAATGTAAAAGACGTGAACTATATGAAAATTGTGAACAATATGTTGAAATGATTTCAAGCTCTCAGCTGCAACATGAGTTAAAACTTAATTTCTTGACCAATCATCTGGGCTATTTCCTTGACAATCTGTGAGCCCTAAGTGATGAGCAAAGTGAAAGATTTCACCAATAAATACAGGAAATGGAAAGAAGATACCAGGGATGGTAGAACATAGCGATGTTGGCTGACTACTGCTGGTGCTTGAAGAGGGAAACTACCCAACACAGCCATCAACGTCAGTCAACACAACCCTCCTTCCAGACAAATAAAAAGTTCTCTTCAAGTAGTGCTTTGTAAAGGTATGTAGGTAGTTGTTTTATGATGTACAAGCTTTTCTTCTATTTTACAATGCACTTTATTACGTAAGAACTAATTATTATGACAGTTTCGTATACTGCAAGAAAACTGGACACCAGCACTGAATTCAATGTGTTAAAATTATTTACCCTCACCTATAACATCTCAGACCTCAGAAAAAGGTTTATTTTGCTGGCAAGTCATTTACAGTCTATTAAATATTTTTTTGCAGATCTCTACGGTAAGGTAAGGGTTATTCTGCCCGAAGGCAGGTCCGAACCTCCGCAGAGGTGTTCCTGAGCCGGAGTTTACGTGCGGTAGGGTGGCCAGTTCCTTTCCTCTCCTCCTTTCCCTTACCCCCCACCAACAGTGCGTGGCAACCCATCCAACTCCTGACCACGCCCAATGTTGCTTAACTTCGGAGATCTCACGGGATCCGGTGTTTCAACACGGCTACGGCCGTTGGAACGGAGTGTCAAAATTTAGTGAAATGTGATCAAAAACATGATATTAAAGGAAGTGATGCAACTGTTGCAAAGGATCCTTCAGTTTTTTGGAAAGCAGATTTCCAATCAGCTCAAGAGTTTTTTATGTTAATTTTTAGAAACACTTTTCTGCAGATCTTTAAAGTGTGTCAAAATTTAGTGACATGCGATCAAAATCATGATATTGAAGGAAATGATGAAGCTACTGTGAAAAACCCTTGCATGAAATGCATAAACAGAAAGCAGATTTGAATTTGGCACATCTAATTTAAGTAAGGACACCTATTAAACCTTTTACTGGAGGGAAAAAAATCTTTTGTAGGCTAGTGTTATAAATAGCATGCCTGCAAAATATTTGTCCCGTTGGAATTTTAAGGTCTAGTATTGGTCTAACTCATTTATCCCTCAAATGTGGCCTAGGAAGATTTTTCATTTTTTTAATTAAGGTTTTATCTTATTTTTCATAACCTCCTCAGTCCTGATGTCTCCTGTAGGGGACACTAACAATGTACTTTTGAAATTAGTGGTAGACAATCAAATAATTATTATAATAGTTTGGTACCACTGCGTGATATTAACAACAGTTGGCGCTATATTCTGAGAGTGAGTTGGACATCCTGGAGGTACTGACGAAGTGATGCCAACTGTTTGAAAATGGCGGTTTCTAGGAGGAAGGATGGAGCAGAAGTTCGTGCTGGTATGTAATTATTTTGTTGGCAATTTCTGTTCATAAGATCTGATTTCCACCAAATATTTAACTTAAGATACTGATAGTTATAAACACCATATTACTTTGGCGTTAGTCTTATCCTCTAGGCTAGAAACATTCACTTTTGTCTAGTGTATCCTGTAGGAGACATTAGGCCATAAGCTAGTACGGTTTGACTTTCATGAATGTAAGTTGTGTGTCTATCATTTGGTCCTCAACAATAACATACATTGAAGAATACGTCATTATAGGCAACAATAATTCCAATATTATTAGTATTATTTTTGATATATTACTCATTTCTTTACATTCTGAATCTGAGCAACAAATTATGCGAAAATTTGCCTATTAACTATACTTAATCCCCTTATTATTTTATAATTGTTATATTAACATTGCTTTATCATGTTATTAATAGTATTATAGAAATTGCAAACAAACAGCTGTCAACAATTGACAAAGTCTGACTTTACTTTGCAGACGACCCACACTTGAGTGAGTTTTTGATGGAAAACCTGAATGGAGATGTCTCTGACTGTGATCTATTTTCCGATGACGAGGATGTAATAGATCCAGCTTATATTCCTCAGGACGACGCTTTATCACCCTCTACTGACGAACGTGAAGATGATCTAGATTCTTGTGAAACATCTATCATTTCCATAACTCCGACTACCACACACACTTCACTATCGAAGGATGCATTTCGGATATGTCCTGAGTCATCAAATTCTTGTCCTTCTCCATCCCTCAGGACCTCACAAACGAAACTAACATTTCCACAAGAAACATCTCCTCCTGCAGACTCTGTTTCTCCAGCTATGGATACTAATACATCTAGAAGAACTTACTGGAAGAATGTGGCATCAGGTGCATTCAATCCTTTACCCCCAGCTCCTCGTTTTGAAGAAAATGCTGTTATCGGCATAGAATTACAGCCACAGGACTACTTCCATAATTACATTCCAGACGATCTCATAAAAACACTAACACAACACACAAACCAGAGATATCTAAGAGACACCGGCAGGAACTTAGGTCTAAAAGAAACAGAAACAACAACTTTCTTAGGAATTGCAATAGTTATGTCCTATCTGAAGTATCCCAGGATCCGTATGTACTAGGCCCGGAAAACTAAAGTTCCTGAAATCGCAGGTAACATGTCGAGGGATAGATACTTCTTGATTAGGAGAAATTTAAAATTAAGGGATGATTTACTGGTTTCTGACAATGAACGTACTGAAGATAAATTTTGGAAAGTGAGACCTCTTCTGAAATACATTGAAGCGGCATGTTTGCTGAATGAAAGATCTTCTAATGTTGCCATCGATGAGCAGATTATTCCCTTCTACGGCCATGCACCTGCAAGGCAGTATGTGAAAGGGAAGCCAAACCCATGTGGTCTCAAATGTTTCGTAGCAACTGCCCCGGATGGTCTACCGCTGGATTATTTTGTTTATGCAGGACACGGACACCAAATCACTGATCATAATGATCCTGACATTAGTAATTTAGATCTTGGTGGAAGGGTAGTTGTGAGTCTGGCTAAACATATGCCTCCAGGTTGTACTTTGTATATGGATCGGTATTTTACGTCAGTTCAATTACTAGATGTTCTCCATTGCAAGGCTCAATGTCAAGCAACGGGGACACTGAAGAAGTCCCAGATCCCTTCAAACATCAGTTTCAAGTCTGATGCAGAGCTGAAAAGACTTGGTCGAGGTTATGTAGATGAGAAAGTGAGAAATGAAGGTCAAATTTGTATTTTAAAATGGTTTGATAACAAGCCAGTTATATTAGCATCCTCCATTGAAGGAAAGGATCCGCAAGATGTTTGCCGTCGGTGGTCGAAGAAGGATAAAGAATATATTCCAGTAAATCGTCCTCTTGCTGTAAAAAATTATAATGCTTTCATGGGAGGAGTCGACCTCTTGGACAGGATAATTAGTTATTACAGAATTTTTGCAAGAACTAGAAAATGGACCATCAGAATGATGATGCATTTTATTGATTTTGTGATAGCAGCCAGTTGGATAGAATATAAAAGACACCAACTTGCCTTGAAAACTCCAAAGAAGGATGTACTCGACTACTTGGGTTTTCGAATGGAATTGGCAGATTATTTAATTTGTAAATCAGTTGATGAACAGGATACCTCAGAATACGAGCCCAGTGAACCTTCTCCCAAGAAAATGAGGTACAACGCAAGGACACCACTACCTTCTCGTCACCTGAGGACGAAGAACATCTTGCATCTTCCAGAGATCCCTACACCATCATCCAAAAATAGATGCAGAATGCCAGGTTGTAAAGCCAACTCTGCAAGAATAAAGTGTTCAACTTGTGCAGTCTATCTCTGTATGCAAGAAGAAAGACAGTGCTTCAAGTTGTTTCACGAATTGTAAATGTAAGCAGCATTAATTTAGTCACCAAGAGTGTGTGTAATGACAGGTGTCAAGTGCTAAGAAAATGGACTTGTTAAGTTTCGAATGAAGATTTTTTCAAGGATATTTTTTATCATTTTCCTAGTGTTATGATCATTATTTAGCACCAGAATAAGTATAAAAAACAAAAAAATAAAATTCAAACCTACCCTCAGGACTGAGGAGGTTAACACTGAAATAGCTGGAACAGTCAAAATGATTGTTACACATTTCCAAACTCTATTGTGACTACAGTTTTTATTGTATGATATTGAGCTGTAGTGACTTTTCCTGGTAAGTGGTTAGATAATAATAATAATAATAATAATAATAATAATAATAATAATAATAATAATAATAATAATAATAATAATAATAATAATAATAATAATAATAATAATCGTATGGCCTCAGCTACCGTGTAAGGCTCATTTCTAAAGATAATGGGCAACTTGATATATTTGTCGTCAAATATAAATGTGATAGAAAGGAAGGTCTTAAAAGTAGGACTGTTAGGCAGTACCATATGGCTGATAAAGCAGGCATGAAGCAGTTTCTAAAAAGTAACTATGATCGGTGGAAAACGGTAAATAAAAATGTAAACAGACCCTGGGATGGGTTTAAAGAAATTGTTGAGGAATGCAAAAACAGGTTTGTACCTTTAAGGGAGGTAAGGAATGGTAAAGACCCACCTTATTATAATAGAGAAATAAAGAGACCAAGAAGGAGGTGCAGACTGGAAAGAAATAGAGTTGAAAATGGCTGTGGAAGTAAGGAGAAATTGAAGGAACTTACTAGAAAATTGAATCTAGCAAAGAAGGCAGCTAAGGATAACATGATGACAAGCATAATTGGCAGTCATACAAATTTTAGTGAAAAATGGAAGGGTATGTATATAGGTATTTTAAGGCAGAAACAGGTTCCAAAAAGGACATTCCAGGAATAATTAATGAATAAGGGGAGGGTGTATGTGAGGATCTTCAAAAGGCAGAAGTATTCAGTCAGCAGTATGTAAAGATTGTTGGTTACAAGAAAAATGTCGAGATAGAGGAGGAGACTAAGGCCAATGAAGTATTAAAATTTACATATGATAACAATGACATTTACAATAAGATACAAAAGTTGAAAACTAGAAAATGGCTGGAATTAATCAGATTTCTGGGGATATACTAAAGACAATGGGTTGTGATATAGTACCATATCTGAGGTACTTATTTGATTATTGTTTGGTTGGAGGAGCTATACCAGATGAATGGAGAGTTGCTATTGTAGCCCCTGTATATAAAGGAGAGGGTGATAGACATAAAGCTGAAAATTACAGGCCAGTAAGTTTGACATGCGTTGTATGTAAGCTTTGGGAAGGCATTCTTTCTGATTATATTAGAAATGTTTGTGAAATTAATAACTGGTTCAATAGAAGGCAGTTCGGTTTTAGGAAAGGTTATTCCACTGAAGCTCAACGTGTAGGATTCCAGCAACATATAGCAGATATCATGGATGGAGGTCAAATGGACTGTATCGCGATTGACCTGTCTAAAGCATTTGATAGGGTGGATCATGGGAGACTACTGGCAAAAATGAGTGAAACTGGACTAGACAAAAGAGTGACTGAATGGGTTGCTATATTTCTAGAAAATAGATCTCAGAGAATTAGAGTAGGTGAAGCTTTATCTGACCCTGAAAAAATTAAGAGGGGAATTCCTCAAGACAGTATTATCGGACCTTTATGTTTTTTTATATATATAAATGATATGAGTAAAGGAGTGGAATCGGAGGTAAGGCTTTTTGCGGATGATGTTATTCTGTATAGAGTAATAAATAATTTACAAGATTCTGAGCAACTGCAATGTGACCTCGATAATGTTGTGAGATGGACAGCAGGCAATGGTATGTTGATAAACAGGGTTAAAAGTCAGGTTGTGAGTTTCACAAATAGAAAAAGTCCTCTCAGTTTTAATTACTGCATTGATGGGGTGAAAGTTCCTTTTGGGGATCACTGTAAGTATCTAGGTGTTAATGTACGGAAAGACCATTGGGGTAATCACATAAATGGGATTGTAAATAAAGGGTACAGATCTCTGCACATGGTTATGAGGGTGTTTACGGGTTGTTGTAAGGATGTAAAGGAGAGGGCATATAAGTCTCTGTTAAGACCCCAACTAGAGCATGGTTCCAGTGTATGGGACCCTCACCAGGATTATCTGATTCAATAATTGGAAAAAATCCAAAGAAAAGCAGCTCGATTTGTTCTGGGCAATTTCCAACAAAAGAGTAGCGTTACAAAAATGTTGTAAAATTTGGGTTGAGAAGAATTGAGAGAAAGAAGAAGAGCTGCTTGACTAAGTGGTATGTACCAATATAAATGGTCCGTTATTGGACATTATAAATTTTCCAGCTAACTCATTCCTGGTTGCCAGCGTTTCGCCCCCGTGTGCTAGGCTGGGCTCATCAGTTGGTACCTAGCACACCTACCAAGACGCATGGCTAGTGCAGGTGTGCTAGGTACCAACTGATGAGACCAGCCTAGCACACGGGGGTGAAACGCTGGCAACCAGGAATGAGTTAGCTGGAAAATTTATAATGTCCAATAAAGGACCATTTATATTGGTATTATAAATTTACTCATTCGGAACAAATGTTTCTGATTCCCTATGGGAATCAACATCTATATCATTAAGTGGTATGTTTTGAGCTGTCAGCGGAGAGATGGCGTGGAATGACATTAGTAGACGAATAAGTTTGAGTGGCTGTTATAAAAGTAGGAAAGATCACAATATGAAGATAAAGTTGGAATTCAAGAGGACAAACTGGGGCAAATATTCATTTATTAGAAGGGGAGTTAGGGATTGGAATAACTTACCAAGGAAGACGTTTAATAAATTTCCAATTTCTTTGAAATCAGTTAGGAAAAGGCTAGGAAAACAACAGATAGGGAATCTGCCACCTGGGCGACTGCCCTAAATGCAGATCAGTATTGATTGATTGATTGATTGAAGTTCACTGTCGCAGATGAAGCGGATGATGAGATCAGCAGTAGTCGCGCCATCGGCTAGCATGTGTTCAAGTGTTTCCTGCAGGCCGAGGCTCCGACTTAGGCCAGAGAGATCGGCGCACTGTGTGAGGATGTGGGCCACAGTGAAGTCGGCACCACAAGAACACACGGGGGGGTCTTCCCTCTTTAGGACATAAGAGTGCGTAGATCGTAAATGACCTATCCTCAGCCTGCAAAATAACATGGCCTCTCTCCGTGAAGGTCGGAAAGAGGACCGCCACACAGTATTTGTCTTCTTAATTGCTCTCAGCTTGTTGGGAGTTTGGATATCTAGCCACTCCGATTCCCAGGATGCCAAGATGGTTGGACGTAGCTGAGAACAAATATCCTTAGCAGGTACATTGACTGGCCTTGGAGGTAAAAGTACAGCTTCCTTTGCAGCTTCATCCGCAAGTTCGTTTCCTGCAATCCCAACGTGGCTCGGAAGCCACTCGAAAGTGATTCTGGTGCCAGCATCCCCTAACCGGGCTAGGAGGTCACGTATCTGCTGTACCAGTGGATGTTGCAAGAAACACCAGTGGATGTTGCAAGAAACAGGTTTCAATAGACTGCAGAGAGCTTAACGAATTGGTACACATAAGAAAGTGGCTTCTTTCTTCAGGCAGTGCAAACTGCAGAGCCTCTAAGATGGTGTAAAGCTCTGCAGTATACACGCTACATACTTTAGGGAGCGAGATCTTCATACTCATATCATCAATGACGAAAGAGCAACCAACATTATCTCCGATTTTAGAACCATCCCTGAAGAAAAGTCTCGCAGCCAGATATTGGTGAACGAAGTCCTGGAAATACCTCCGATAAACGGAGAAATCCGTGTTCACCTTGGGTCCACACAGCAGATCTAGACGTACATCCGGTCGCGGAACCAACCACGGAGGTACCTCGCTAAGAGTTTGTTCAAGACAATCACCGACATCAATATTCAAATCATGACACAAGCTATCAATCCGAAACCCAACCGGTCGTGTGGCATTCGGCATTTAAAAAAAAAAAGTCTTTCTTGACATACTTTTTTTTTATTTGCTTCAGGTTCTAATTTGAACCGAGAACATCGTACAGTACCCTGGAAACACGGCGTCCACCAATTTTTTCATTTAAAAACATCTTGTTATTTAATACTTAAAGAACGCGGCTGGATTCAGTCTGCTAAGTTAGAGAAGACCTATGTTTTATTACACAAAATACTGTCTGAAGTTCCCTCATGTTCTTTTTTAGTACTGGTAGTTGTTACGTATTTTGACTGGTTACGTTATGTTAATGACAGCTATTTTTAACGAATAGAATAATGGTTTCTTAATTCTTGCACCGGTTACTCTAATACTCAGTGAATGTTCAGCAAGAAAACCTTTTATACATATGTTTTTACAAAATTAAAAAATATGCTCTTGTACCTTTATGATAGTGAAGCAATGGTTTTTTGTCCTCGGCTTAATTTAATCTGTTCACACATGGTTTAATGTTTTTAGATTCAGAGGACTTTCATCAAGAGGATGTACATTCAAAGTTTTAAGACAGTTGGTGCTATTTTTAGGTTTAAGTCATAAGTTAATGTTTATGGATCTTGGTTTTTAATTAGGTTTTGCCAGTTTTGTAAAATTTGTGTACACTTTATGCATTGTTTATTGTAACCTTGTCTGTGTATATTTTTCTTATTTTTGGCTGATGATGATGCACACCAGCATCTAAACCGGTACTAAGTATAATAAAATGTTATAATTTTCTTATAACATTATATAGTATTGAATAGGCGGACCTCTCTTTTTTCCAATAGATGCACTGATAGCTTGGATGTAGCGGCATTTCACGAATTTTGGCAGCGTACGTGAGGATTAACTGCTGCCTCCTTATCCATAAAGGTGGAACTCCTGCTTGAGCGAGTAGGCTGGGAATGGGGCTAGTACAGGAAGCACCCGTTGCCAGCCTTACTCCACTATGGTTAGAGAGCAAAACACTGTCTAAAGTTCTCTCATGTTCTTTTTTAGTACTGGAATGTTATAATCTCAACGTAGATTTTGATGCTGAGCCATTAGCCGCACTTCCATAGTCAATTCGGGAGAGGACCGTTGCCGTGTAAAATCGTAGCAGTACCGTACGGTCAGCCCCCACGAAGTGCCGCTGAGAAACTTAAGCATGTCAAGTCTCTTCATGCAGGCAACCCTCAAATGACGGATGTGGGGCTGCCACGTAAGTCTCTTATTAAAATGGAGACCCAGGAACCTGCAGGTGTCAACCACTGGTAAAACACTGTTTCGCAAGTGGAGCTCTGGTTCGCGATGCACTGGCTGACGTCGACAGAAGTGTACAACTGAGGTTTTCGCTGCTGAAAATTGAAAACCATGTTGCAGGGCCCATCTGTCGACTTGCTGTAGCTGTCTCTCAGCAAACGCCACGTCTACATACAGCGATTGAAGACTGCGGGTCCAGCAGCGGCAACTATGCCGTTGATGGCGATTGCGAACAGCGTGACACTCAGTACAGATCCCTGAGGTACTCCATTTTCCTGAACGTAATACTGAGAAAATGCATTCCCTACTCAGACTCAAAAGAGATGGAGGGACATGAAGTTCTCAATAAACGTTAGCAAATTTCCCCGAAATCCCCACTGGTGTAGAGTGGAGAGAATCCCATATCGCCAGGTAATGTCGTAAGCTTTCTCCAGGTCAAAAAACATGGCGACCAGGTGTTCCTTCCAGAGAAAGGCCTCCTGAATGGCACTCTACAGTCTGACCTGATGATCAGTGGCAGACCGATGAGAGCGAAAACCACAGTGGTAGTTAGACCTGAGACCCTCCTTTTCCATGGCCGACACAAGACGCCAGTTAACCATCCTTTCAAATAGCCTACAGAGGCCATTCGTAAGGTATATTGGTCTGTAACTATCCAGAAATTTTGAATCTTTACCTGGTTTGGGAATTGATATCACAATTCCCTCGCGCCATTGAGATGGCAACACTCCCTCACTTCATATTGTGTTAAAAAGGGTGAGGATATCCTTGAGACATCTGCCACTCAAATGCTTAAGCATTTGTTATGGATTTTGTCCGGTCCAGGAGCTCTATCTCTGCATAGAGCGAGTGCACCCTGCAACTCCCACTCCGTGAAGGGCACGTTGTAGGGATGCAAAGCACTAGAGGCAAAAGAGAGATGGTATGCCTCTGCTTCACACTTAATTGGAAGAAATGCAGAGTCATATCTCCTAGAACTGGACGTATCTGCTAAATGTGACGCGATGTGGTCGGCAATGACTGAAGGAATCGTAACTATATCTCCATTAATGGAGATTCTGGGTGGAGATTCTGGGTACTGAGGGCACATTCTGTACTCCGACAATACGGCGGAGTTTTGTCCGCACTTGTGATGATGGAGTATGTGCCGTGATGGATGACACAAACTTTTCCCACTCGCTTTCTTACTTTCTTGAATTAAAAAATGGGCCTTCACGCACAGACGCTTAAATGTGATATGATTGGCCATCATAGGATACCGACGATAATGCTTAAAAGCCCGTCGGCGATCACGTATGGCTGCTGCAATTTCATCCGTCCACCATGGGACCTGTTTCCGGTTGATCATTCGCTCGAGCATCCTCCCCCTAGAACAGGAAGACGGAGAACCCCATAGTATGTTACAGGCATTCATGTCTCCCAGTACAAGGAAAGGAGGAGGCAGCTGGGTGATCAAATCTCGTAGTGCACGAATTTCAAGGTTATGATCCAGTGGGATGTACACGTTGCAAACCGTTGTCATTACTGGCAATGGAGTGCGAACTGCAACTGCATCTAGCTGAGTACAGAGCGGTACTTCTTCGCTGAAGATGTCGGAGTGAACTAGGGTAAAAACGCCCCTAGTTGTCGCGCCATCCGCAGCTACTCTGTCTTTGGAATAAAGACGATATCCTCTCATAGTCGTGTTGTGTCCAGGTCTCAAACGAGATTCCTGTAGACAGACTATGGAGGCCGCATAGACGGATATCAGTTGACGTAACTCAGCTAGGCAACAGTGTTAACTACTGCAGTTCCACTGCAATAGTGCCATTGTGTGGGTAGGTAAAGCTTCGAATTCCACCGTCTTTGTCAGTATCGTTATTGTCACAATCACCATCCACGACAATAAATGGCTCAGTCTCCATTGCCTCCTCAGAAGGAGGCGCCGTAACTGGACCCTCCGCGGACGGTGATCTCATTGATCGGGAACAGTGGGCCTTCTTCCTGGGAGAATTAGGTTCTCCAGAAAGTGATCGAACAAGAGGGTGTCGGGGCCTCTCGTTCTTACCCACCATTTCTCTCGTTTTTGGATGAGAGCCGGCAGCCGGATTTCTTCAGGAATCCTGTGACCCCGACTGAGTTGGAGAAGGCTTCTTCTCAAATTTCTGAAGGGAACTCTGTGGCTTTACCTTCTCCTCCTTTGTAGTCTGGGCATTGGAAGGAGGGCTGCACTTTCCAGCCCAATTTGGGGAAGTCTTTCCCCCGAACTGTTGGGGGAGGACTTCCCAGCCGAATGTTCCTGGGAAGCACCCTTCCCAGGCAACATTGGCAACAACGCACTTTTCGATACTTGTGCTGTTAAGGCTCCACTTTGTTTAGCTACTTTCTTTGGTTGCTGGCTTGGACTTATCGATGCATTTTCAGTACTAGTGTTCTGTACAAAACTCAGGGGAGTGATCCGCACATTTGCGACCTTTCCAGCGAAGAAGATGTAGAACTCCGGAGCAGCCATGGACTTAAACTTCCTCTGGGCGTCTGGATACGATAGCTTGTCCAGTGTTTTTATCTCCTGGATCTTCTTCTCCTGCTTGAATGTGGGGCACTCCTTGGAGATTGGAGCATGTGCACCTGGGCAGTTGACACACACAGGTGGTGGTGTGCAGTCAACCCCAGCATGCTCGCACTTCCCACACATTTTGCAGGTCGTGGTACCTGTACATCGCAATGAGGTGTGGCCAAACTTTTGACAGTTATAACACCTCGTTGGTGCTGGAATGTACGGACGAACAGTCAGACGATACATTGCTACCTTTATTCGTTCAGGTATGGTCTCAGCGTTGAAGGAAAGCATGAAAGCATCCGTATCGAGTAGCTTATCACCCACACGCCTCTTCAACCTCTTCACGTCAGTTACACCCCAACGTGCTAGGTACCGGATCATTGTATCATCGGAAGACTTAACCAAAACCCTCTGGAAAATAACTCCCTTGCAGGAGTTAAGGGTTTGGTGCTTCTCGATTTTCACCTCTACCTTTCCGAATAACTTGGCTTCAAGTACCCATCTGGACTGTTCAGACGTAGATGTCTTGATAAGTACGGATCCATCTCAGAGCTTGCGCATCTTGTCGACTTCACCAGCAAACAATTTCTTCAATTGAATAGCTTATCATAAAAGGACATTCGTGAAGGAAACTTTTACCATCGACCCTGGAAGCAACCAGGAATCGAGGAAGACGTTCGTCACTTATGTAATCTACAGGAACTGGAGTATACCGCTTACGTTTTTTACCATTTTTTGACATTGTTTCTTGTCGACCTTCGGCAGGTGATGTACCGAAGGCAAGGCTATGTACTCCACAGGGCGCCTGGTATCTGGAGGGGTTCGCTAGGAACTACTCTCCCAGTAGCCATGCATCACCTCGCCACGACCCGAAAGTTGTGACTGGGGGAGGATAAAACCACCCATCTAACCTAACCTACCCGAGGCAGAGAGGGTGGCCAGACAGGAAGAGGAATGAAATTTAAGAAGGTGAGAATAGAAGGGTAGAAATAGTGATGAAGAATAAAGAGCACAGACACCTCACAAGCAACTCGGGGGACACCTTGTTAGTCTGGCCCTACACCGAGGCCAATCAAGCATGGGTAAACCTAAGCTGACACAGCTCTCGGGATCAACAAGCACACAAGCCCCCACACCGACGTCAAGGTCATGGTGTCCCTAGAGGGGGAACTGCAGGTGGAAAAATTCCACTGCTGTTCACCTGATGGAAAACAATTCCTTGTTCAGTTCAGTAGAACTTAAAAAAATGATCATGAATTGGAAAACAGACGACCATGGTTGCAAGATAAACTGGCTAAAACTAAAAGAAATCCAGCTCTTCAAATCACAGCCGTTCACTGTGGACATAAAAACTAAATTGAATGGTGAATCTCAGGAAATAAATCTCAATAAGTCAAGACTGGGACGACCACGGGAAACTACAGTTCCCTTTCATCAGCCAGTAATACCTTTGTGGCCAAATAGAAAGACCTATCTCTGCACCTAATACCTGCAGATGCCAAACAATGTTACCAGAAACTTCAAGGAGATTCTGACAGCATGGACGACATAAATGGATTAAATGGAGATTCTGATTTCGAGATCAAATGAACTGAGAGTAATAATCTTATTACCTGCCCAGTGTTTTGTGTGAATTTATGGGAGCAAATATTTTTAAACCACATTTTCTGTTCCTGTAAGTTTGACTGACGTAAGTAATTAAAAAATTCAATACTTTCTTTCAGAATCCCTTAATTTTTCTTTGAATAATCATAACCACGTGCACCGACCTTCGTATCCTTTACTTAGTTCTGATGATGATGATTACGTTTGTTTAAGAGGGCCTAACATCATGGTCATTGGTCCCTCATGGTATGAGAGACTGCCATTCTACTTAGCAACTAACGTGTGTCTAAAGCAGAACAACCGGGCGAGTTGGACATGCGGTTAGGGGCGCGCAGCTGTGAGCCTGCATCCGGGAGATAGTGGGTTCGAATCCCAGTGCCAGCAGCCCTGAAGATGGTTTTCCGTGGTTTCCTATTTTCACACCAGGCAAATGCTGGTGTTGTATCTTAATTAAGGCCATGGCCGCTTCCTTCCCATTCCTAGGCCTCTCCTATCGCATCGTCGCCATAAGACCTATCTGTGTCGGTGTAACGTTAAAAAAAAGGGCAGAACAAAACTTACCCATTGGCTTGAAAACATCGCATCAGTACTGTACTCTCAGAATATAAAATAGGAAGATCGTGAAGGAAAATCTAAAGAAAATATGCATTGCATTGTATACACTACAATGGCTCATTTCTTACCATTTGTATTTGACTCAGAACAGTTGAAATTCATCAAATCAGTAACTGGTTATAGCAGTGACTTTAGGGAATAGCTCCCCTTCTAGAGTTTCTAGATCTAAAACTTGAATAATGTGCCGGAGTTGTTGCGCGGCTGGCAGTGGTTCAAGCACTTGGTGCGCCTGTCCGGGCAGTAGGAGATTCAGGTTTTAATCATGACTGCGGTCACATTGTATTTTTTAAAGTCTTACTCAGTATGATACTCAACAGTAAGGGGTTGGGTTATTGGTGTAGCATTGTGATGCATTATTCACACATGAGAAAATACCTGAAATTGCATCAGTAGACTAAGCACAATTTTTTCATGAAAATCTATGTACTGTGAGTATAAAAATGTTGAAATTTGGTGAGAAGGTACAATCTATTATCTTACAACACAAGGATTACCATGTTCAGCAAAATTGTGTTTGCTCAAATTTACACATAAAACTAAAGTTTAGCGCGAATATCTCGAAACCAACTTAGACTTACGCCTTAAAACTTTTGAGCTGGAGCGAAGCATTAAGAAAAAGAAGATAGTTGAAATATTGAAAATGAAAACCTACAACCTGTTTTCCAGTCATTGACCGGGTCAGGGATGTAATGAATGAACCATATATAATGTTATTACAATGGGGTCGCCACTCCCAAGGTGATTTATTAATGAGTGATAAATGCTATGAAATGATAATGGAGAGTGTCGCTGGAATGAAAGATGACAGGCAAAACCGGAGTACCCGGAGAAAAACCTGTCCTGCCTCCGCTTTGTCCAGCACAAATCTCTCATGGAGTCACCGGGATTTGAACCACGGTATCCAGCGGTGAGAGGCCGACGCGCCGCCATATGAGCCACGGAGGCTAGTTGAAATATTATTTTGTAATTATATACATGTACTTATATTTTAATTTGTTAAAGAACATCAGAAAGTAACTTTCAAATGCACTGTTATGGTTCAGTTCGTGAAATATTATTTTTTGTTATTTACCTCCAAGTGCTATAGTTCTGTTTATGAAATATTATTATTAGTTATAAACCAACTTTTGGCACATGGTCTAATGATGCATAACGGCATCCAATTCATAAATTATGTGGAATAACTTGGGGATCTACAGCTGCAATCTGAGATGCTTAGCTCAGGGGTTGGTGTATTCAAATGCCGAATACTGTGCTGCAGTCTGGCTAAATAGTGCCCACACAAATATTATAGATTATGTAGTTATTACTGAACACCACAATGCGCCTAATCACTGACACAATCAAATCTACGCACATATAGTGGTTACCAGTGTTAGGTCATAATCCTCCTCCAGATCTCAAACGTAAAGATGTTCTAAGAGAATTCAACAAAATAATGAACATACCTCCCAACTATATAAAACCAAAAATCAGGAGATTTAGATATGAAAATCAGTAAAAATCGGGAGGAATCAGGAGATACAGTTGCTCAAAACTGCTTATTCTGCATGTCTTGCGCAACACAGGAGAACTGTGGTACCGTATATTATAACACTTATTGTCTCAAAACACGACTGTTGTTTCATGAGGCTCACAGGAAGTACGCTGAGTGAGATAATCGGTCTCTGATAAACGTCTTCTGAAAATAGTATGAACTCATGCTCCACACGTGTGAATCAGTCATGCACTTAGATGCCATTACTTAGAAAATGCATATATTATTTTACTGCATCTCGCGCCCGCACAATTATGAGAAGTGCAATGCTATTTTTCTCATAAATTAAAACTCGCCAGAATTGTCTCCAAATGGCTCCTAAAATCTCTAGAACGGCTCCTAAAATCTCTAGAAAAATCATTAGTCGCTATCTTCGAACTTCTGTCCTAAATTACCAAAAAAAGGACTCCAAATCTAGCGACTAGTCTCTAGACTACACTAGACTGATGCGAACGAACAGGAACATAGCACGCGAGAACGAGAGATTGACAGTCGATATATGCACCTCGATACACAGGTTTCAATAAACATCGCACATTCGTGCGAATTTCTCGTATTAATAAACGTCAATATTTTTCATTTCAAAGAGGCTAATGAGCGAAGGGCTTTCAGCCACTTGCGTACAAAGCCAAAATGGTGGGATTTGAAAACAAATGTTTAAAGTTCACTAAAATAAGCTAAAATCGGGAGAAATATTAGAATAATCAGGAGGCAGGAAAAACTGTCGTAAATCGGGAGTCTCCTGCCTAAATCGGGAAAGTTGGCAGGTATGAATGAACAATCCAGAACTGCCGATACATGACATCGGTGATGCAAATACTAATCACCCGCATTCAACATAACCAACAACAAGAGATGCCAAGTACTCGAGGAACAGCAACTACCAAACTTCCGTTGAATGGCAGAAGAGGCTCAACAACAAATACTACCCAACAATACCTCCTGTGAAGAAGACTCCACCACCTGGTTTCAACCTCCCTCGTAGACTAAGGTCCATACTCAACAGGAATCGAACCAACCAAGGGAACTATGCAGCCTTCCACTATAAGTGGAACAGAATTTCAACGCCTAAGTGTTATTGTGGTGCTACACAACAGATGATCCAACACACAATCACCAATTGTAAAACAAGAAAGTATAATGACAGTGCTAGTGACTTTGCTCTCACGACCCCAGAAATCATAGAATACATCCAAAATTTAGATATACGTATGTAGAAGTGCTGAACCTAAGACAGACAATAAATATATAGAGCAATCAGTCAATCAATCAATCGTGCATCACGTAACTTTGTTGAACTGCACTCCATTACTTTGGTTTGGGATTTATTTATTCATCTAGTACTATTCCTTCAGGAATGACACTATACCCACAGCATTTGTTCCAGTTATTCTGTACACTGACATAAAATAACAATATCATTCGCATCACAAGAGTTTGGATTTCCTCTTCTTGGATTGAGATTCCCTTTTCATATCTTTATTGATTTCCATTATTGCCTGTTCAACAGGGTTTAATTTAAGTCTTCATAGTAGAGTACTAAAGTACAGCAGTGCAGAGTGGCAGTGACAGCAAGCGCAATGCACCCAATGGCAAGCGGATGTAGCCGCCTCAAAGAAGCACCATAAGCACTCCTACAGAAACCAATCGAAACTGAGCCCACCAACTATATACGTGCTTAGGACGAATAAATAAATAAATAAATAAATAAATAAATAAATAAATAAATAAATAAAATAAACTAGTAAATGAAACTGAACTTATCAGTATTTATAGATGATGTTGAAAGTTGTCTCCTTGAGCTACAATGCAAGATTCGTATCTAAAAAATATCAAATCACACTTTGCAGTTCATGAACACTGATGGAATGTACAGTGCTCCTAATTTTGACTTTTAATTTTTCTGCAGTTCCAGAATTATTCCTTTAAACTTTTCCTTTGATAGTGTCCCACAGATAAAATTTTCATATGCTTAAATCAGGCAAATGAGAGGAACATAAGCCTTTACTGATGATCTGATAATCATCGAACACTTCCTGCAACTTATGTGCCGTATGGGTCGTCTCACCATCCTGCTGGAAATAGCCATACGATTTTCACCTTCAGTCAGTTCAGCAAAAAATGGTTTGAGAATATAATAGTCGGAAGTAAATGCATCCTGAAAAAATATATGACCAACAGTTCGTCGGACACTAATAGCATACCATACACCCACCTTCACATCGTGCAAAGGTTTCGGCTGTTAAATGTGTGGATTCTCTCCATCACAGATCCTACTGTTCTATGAACCGACATACCCACTCAAATGAAACAATGCTTTGTCACCCACAAAAAGAAAGTTTGGATCCATGATACCACAGTGGACAATATTCATTGCACAAAAACCCAACGGCAGTATAGCCCTGATGGACCTTGACCTACCAAGCAGCCGCTACTAAGCCCGAAGCCCTGCAGATAACGAAGTAGCGCATGGTCAGTGCAAAGATCCTATCAGTCGTTATTCTTGGTTTTCTAGACCAGGGTCCTGTCTCACTGTCAGATAGCTCCTCCTGAAATGTAAACAGGTGCAGTGAGTAGACATTGAACCAACCCTCAGGACCAGGCAAAAATCCCTGACCTGGTCAGGGCCTCCGCCTGAGAGGCAGGCATGCTACATCTCGACTGCTGGGTCAGACACTATTCATTAACCAATTGCAAAATCTTATTCTTGCAACGAAATGTGTACGGTGTGTGTTATGGACTGAATGAGTGCTGATGAATATGAAATACCAGATTCCTAATCTACTCTCCAAAGTGACTTATGTAGACTATTGTAGCCTTGCTTGCATATCTTTTACCCTCTCCTGTGTGAGGGCTGTTCTCCTTCGCTGCTTGCTCTTATTTGTTATGGAACCAGTACTATGCCACTAGTAATGAGTTGATGTGAGAAATGTTTTGATGGTAATGTAGAACCGGGAAATCGTCTATGGAGTTTTCGAAGGCACCTTAACTGGAGACATTTCAAGTAGTATAACTGTCTGGTTAATCGACGTACCATCGTGGCATGCCAGCTAATCATAAGAAGTGTTGTGGGAAGAATGTTAAATTTATATCTACAAATACAGTTGAAAAAATTGGATTTTAAGTCATTTAGGATTTAATGTTAATCCTGTGAATAGGGGTATAATTGAATAAATCCAGCCATAATAGCAAATAGGATATGTGACATGTAAAATGATATCAATTGAAGAGTTGACTAATACTCATCATCATCACCATCATCATCATCATCATCATCAGCATCCAATTTCCCAGGTGTGGTGTACTAGCACTTACCATCTCTTCCTATCTGCATACATCTCCTGTTCCAGGACATCTTCCTATTTGAGAACTCTCTGCTCTACGTCTCATTTCACTGTGTCTATCCAATGTTTCCTTGGCCTTCCCCTTGATCTTCCTTAGACAGTAAGGTCAAAGTATTTTCTGGCAGGTCTTTCGCTCTTCATTCTTCAATCATTAACTGGCTACTACTCCTCCTGTTAATCCACCAATGGCAAAGAGAAATACAAAACCTAATACTCATAGGAAGGATGGGCTATAAATTAATTGGTTTCTGTGAAGAATTCTCAATCATCTGAAGATTTTGATTCCTGTAGGGACAACAATAATTAGAGTAGCTGAAGTGAAATAAGCTTGTGTATCAACGTCTATTCCTACAGTAATATATGGCCAGCTCATACTACAAAGCCTAGGAAACCAATTGCTATTATAGCATAAATTATACCAAGTGTACCGAAAGCTTCCTTCTTTCAACTTTCTTGATTAATAATGGGCTGGTTTATTCAACTTCAGGTAACATTTAATTACATGTTAAAATAAATTAACAGTGAACTTAACCAAATTAGCTTTTAATCAACATTGGTTAAGACTAACAAACTCTCAGTTAACTGCCCAGGTTCAAGCAGTTAAATTCTCTGTTAGCTCATAATATGGCAGGTGCATTAGATGAAGAACTTCTGCATTTATTTATTTATTTATTTATTTTATTTTTTTCCCCCAGAAAGAGTTAGAAACAGAAGAGATAATTTTCATACATTTGTTTCAGTTGCCTCATCGTATGTTGCCTACCGTCAATTTGCACATTGAATTTAGTGCACATTTTCTGCCAAGCGTCAGTTTTAGCTTTCAGCACGGATCGATTAGTTTGTTTACTTTCTATAATACTTATGTATGGGGAAATAATATCCAAAAGAAGAAAAACTTAAAACAGGCATTCTCTTCACAGTTATCTATAGAGCAACATAAAATTCACGGTCAAGACAAAAATTTTAATAAATGTTGACTTTGTGCACCTTGGTTTACAACTGTATTCAAACAAAAGCACATTAGAGCACTCTCAAAAACAGCATCGTTCTGCCACTGCCTTCTAGATTCCCACTCAGTACGTTTACAAGGGGGTTGAGATCGATTTGAGTACACTTACCATATTGAATACGATCCCCGTTTACATGTAGTATCGTATTGAATCCACTAGGCAACATTGACAAATACGAACGATGCAGAATTGTAGTAAAATCGGTATCACTTCTTAGAATTTAAAAACGCCAAATGCTGTAGAAGCCCAGGAGATAACTTTCAGTTTTGAAAGTATGTTTGGTATTGCAAATGTAATTGGTACAATTGATGGAACGCACAATTCCAATTTTACCCCCAACAGAAGGTTATCGTGATTTCGTTAATCGCTAGGGCTGGCCATTTTATAATATGATTGCAGTTGCCAATCATTTATAAAGGCAAATATATTTAATGGCTTATTATATTTGTTATTTTGACAGAACTTTAATGATGATGATTTTGTCAGAACAAACATGGAGTGTGTGCACAGTCGTTTTCAATACGATATCAGTACGATCCGCGTTTACATGGAACTCAATTCGAACCGAGTACGATACGATCCCAGATTTTACCGCATCGACCTTGAGACTCAATCCGAACTGAGTCCCCGTTTACATGGCATTTTCAATGCGGGAAGTGTATAGGATCGATTTGAATCCTGCATATAAACGCTGCTAAATTTTTAACTTTTCGTTAACAAACAGTATGGTAGTGTTCTTCTAACTGAGATTGAATAAACCAGGCCAATGTGTGATACCATTTAAATCCTGGTAGAATTAAAATATAATCTTCTGGATGGCCAAAAAATCAGAAAAAGTTAGTTTCTTCTTCATATGCAAATAATACTCGGCCAAAAATATTCTCTGTGCTGTTGAGTACATAATAAATGTGATAATACCCTCATAACACACTTTAAAACCCCAGTAGTTACTAGTGAACTGCCACGCCAGCTGTCAAGACTTATACCAAGCTTGACACAAGCCATACAGCGCACGCTTAGGAATTATCGTGGCCTGTGAACGGAAGTGCGAAGCCTTAAACTAGACTTCCAGTATTTCAACATTGAAAAGGAGAGAGGACAAACTACAGCCTTGCCTCACTCCTTCCTGTATTACTGCTTATATTTATTGTTACTGCTTCTGTGTCGTAGCCCTCGATTCTTTCACTAGAGACTGATTTTTGTACATTTTTATTTATTGTATAGCTTTTAGCGCCAGGAGTGTCCAAAGACTTGTTCAGCTTGCCTGATGCAGGTCTTCCTATTTGACGCTCATAGCCGACCTGCATGTCTGGATGTAGGATATGATAAAGACATAGGGAGAGGGTGAAACCCAGTGTCGGCACGTACCCCACTCCTGTCGAATAACACGGGGGTCTGCTCACAGCTTTATGTCCCCATACAATGGATGAATCACCATCAGCGGCGTCACATGCCCTCACCGACAATGGGTGAGCTTTGGAATTTAATCAAGGTTTAGGCACGCAATCTAGTGATTAGAAATTGTATACCACCACCTCCCTTACCTGCCGGCCAACATTCTGATAGTGAAAATGTTTTCACACAAAGGAACTCAAACCGGCTAATCATAGTGTCAGACCGTATAGAGTTCAATGACTTACTGATCATGGCCACCAAGCGGGCTTGATTTATGTGCAAATTGTAGATAATCATCTTTTTGTGGTTAGTTGTTACAATTTGCTTCATGTCGTACCAACACAGATAGGTCTTATGGCAATGATGGGATAGGAAAGGGCTAGGTGTGGGACAGAAGCGACCATGATGTTAATTGAGGTTCAGCCCCAGTATTGGCCTGGTGTGAAAATGGGAAACCACACAAAACCATCTTCAGGGCTGCCGACAGTGGGATTTAAACTCCCAAAATGCAAGTTCTCAGCTGCACGAAACCAAACTCAGACCCAGCTCACTCAGTGATCCCTTCTTGGTATCTTTTAGTTATCACTAGGGAAAAAATAATTTATGTGTTACAACAAAGAAAAAATAACAATTTGTGTGTTTTTATTCAAAATGTTTAACATATTTATTTACATAAAAAATCCAAAAATATTTAGTTTTATCTCAAACAAAAAAGTTGTATACAGATTACGGTGTTACAGTTTGGAATTTCTGTTGTAGTTAAGTCTTTTATCTAGAAATAATGACTTCCATTTATTTACATAAAAATCTGCTCCCTAGCTACCACCTTCAATATCTTATAATCAGCTTGGCTCATTTGCATTATAGAATGCCTTTTCTAGATCTACAAATGCCATATAGGTGGATAGCATTGTCCTCCTTAATTCAATCCTCTAACATCAGCTGTAAAGCAAGATTGCTTTGGGCATTCCTACATTTCCCGTAAGCCACACTAATCTTCCCCCAACTCACCTTCAACATGTCTTTCCATTCTTATGTAAACAATAACTTGATACACTAAATGAATGGTGGGGTAGTTTTCACACTTGTCAGCACCTGCTTTCTTGGCAATAGGTATAACAAAATCTATATATATAGAATAAGAGTTTTGTCTGTACATTGCTCAGAATTTGAAAATAATGGTATTTCTGTATCGGTTATGTCCACAGTAACCAGAAAATGCACTTTTTACTTTTCAGTAATTTCTGTCTGTCTGTCTGCCTGTCTGTATTATGTATATATGTACACACATCACGAGAAAACAGCTGAACAGAATTTAATGAAAATCGGTATGTGTAGTCTGGGGATGAGCCACTACAATCTAAGCTATAAATCATTTTACTCACCCTGGATGAAATTGTAGTTTAGGGGAAGGCAACTAAAATTTAATTTTTAAATACCTTTATTGATCCTATCAAAAAGTACTACATAACAAAAGTAATAGAGAATACAATTTCTGACCATTTATGTTTTATTCAGTTTTACCGTACAGACTATGATAAGAGAGGTATTTCAGAGCCGGAAGAAAACTAAATGTGAAGGCCTTCAATGTTGAAAGCCCATAACATTTATCAACAATACTATTACAATGACCACTGTTTGTTGTGATGTTCTTCGTCTCATTTGCTGCCGCTCAACTTCGATAGATCGGATTACTGCTGCGTACCAAGTATAACAGCCTGACTGTATACTGGCGGGAAATAGCTGACGAGTTAGAAAACTTTCTTCTGGTTCATACATTTTCCGATACCGTCCTGCTGGCACGTAACTCACTAGTTCATCATAGTATTCCAGCTATTCGATCCCTACTCTGATGTGCTGTTTCCAATGAGCAGTGCGCACACTTTAGGCAGAGCCTCATGTGGTGGTAGTAGTAGTAGTAGTAGTAGTAGTAGTAGTAGTAGTAGTAGTAGTAGTAGTAGTAGTAGTAGTAGTAGTAGTAGTAGTATGATCTGGTCTAGAGTTACAATTTAGGCATATTCCAAATTATAGCACCACAATTCACTAAATAACTCAAAATTCAACCCTGAAAAGAGCCGTTTCTTAAAAAGAGCTTCTTCCTTTGTCACTTTTATTAAATTCTACATTCATTTTATTCAAAATTAGCAGTGAAGAGGGGGTTTTTCCTCTGGCTTGGAGGAAAAATTTCCTACTGTCATAGTAATGACCTATGTCCATTTCAGTTGGGAAAATCACTAAAGCAGTCTTTCTGAGGATGTAAAAAAAGCAGGTGGAGTGTGAGTGTCTGCCATTATAATGAAATTCCCCAACCTGATTGTGACTGATGGTAGGCAAGCGGCCTACCATTACAATGAAAATTCCCTAACGCAGTCTTCATATGAGAAAAGACGTTTGGTGATTTTTCCATCGTGTTTCTAGGATAACGTTAAGAGCTATGCAATTTAATACAGTCTCGCTCACAACGTGTACACTACCTAACCTACAATTCTGTAGCGAAGCACGGGTACATCAACTAGTTATATCTAAAATTGAATTGCACTTCTCCTATATCATACTCTAAATTGCCATGCCAGTTTCTCCTGAGGCCTTGTTAGTATTTAGGTCTCTCAAAAGCTATGTCAAATTCTGATGTCAAAAGTGGATCTATCATCTTATCAGCATCAACACATTCTTATTGTTCAAGAACATTATCACCTGCTTCTTTCCCATGATACAATTGTTATCCCTGCCATCTTTTTGCCTTGGCTTCTTTCTCAAGAAGTGTTTATTCATCTCAGCTTTTAATATTCATACACCTAGTTTTCCTTTCTTTCTTCAAAGGTTTCCTTGATTTTCCTACAAACTTACAACCTTCAACTTCCTTGCCCTTCTCTTTCAGCCATTGTTCCTAACCTGTCCTGCATTTTCCATCTACTTTATTCCTTAATCACTTATATTCCTTTCTGCTCTCCTCATTTTTTGAGTTGTTCTACTTTCACCATGTCACATGTTTTGTACCTCTTGAGTTATCCACTCTTTCTTACTCTGTCTTGCCGCCTTTCCTAACCTCACTTCAGCAATCCTACTGATTTCATTCTTCAAGACTGTCAACTCATTATCTATTGTTTTCTTCATCCTTTCCATTTAGACCTTGTGAAATATGTTCCTTGAAACAATCCTTCAATTTCCTTCAACTTGTCTAGATCCTATTGTCTTGCATTCCTCCCATCTTCAATTCCTTAAATTTCAGATGGCATTTCATTACCACCAAGTTGTGGTAAAGAGTCCACGTCTACTCCTAGAAAGGTCTAGCAAATCAAAACCTGGTTTCCGTGTCTCTGCCTAATCATAATGAAGTCTATTTGATACCTTCCTGTGTCTTCCGGTCTTGTCCACATGTAGAGCCGACCAATGGTAATTAGTCCACATAGGATGCGAGCGGTATAAACTCTTAATATTCATTGCCATAACTGAAAACCAAGTGACAAATCACAATTAACAATGTTATTGAAAGGCACTATGGGGAAGAGATTTATTCTGAGCAGTTTGGTATTGGATGCAAGGAGGTCTTCGCTTCATCTTAAACTATCCTTGAATCCACATGGCTGTAGATGATGTCAGGTAGCTGGAGAAAAGCGAGGTTTAGAGGGCAACTAGGCTCAAGACATCGGACAGCGAGGACGTGGTTGTTCGTCCGACAGCAGGTCGTTCTAGACCCAGAGCGTGTACCGAATCAGTGAGTAATAAAATGTCTTGTAATGCAAGTACATCAAAATGTGAAAATCCAGTAAGAGAACTTTGTGATTGTGTAATTGAAGTATTAATGAAAAAAAAAAAAAAAAAAAAACATTCAGTTCATTAAGCTTTCACGGAAAGGAAAAAAAAAAAACTCATTTCTAAAGGGCGGCCTACACCATCATTAACAAACTTCATAAAGTTTCGTAATACAGGGAAACTTTATTTCTATGTTTCAAAATATACAGAAATACTGTGGTTAAGTGGGTGTAGAAATTAAACCGTTCTTCTGGCCGTGTTTATTGTTTTGCAACCAGAAAATTACTTAGAACAACAAAGGACTGAATGATTGACATAATTTAGGAAATAATCTCCGTAAATATCAACAAACGAAAGAACACATTATTATTGCTTACCCTAACTTTTTTCTTGTTTGTGTAACTACTAATGCTTTTATCCTACAAAACAAAAAATAAAACTCAGGAGTCGTCATGGCAGTAGTCGTTTGTGGTGTTTAAACTAAGTATTAGCGAAGACTAAATTATGATTGGTGTCCAAACCTACCAGCCATTTTCCTCGTTCATTCATTTGTCCCAGTCAAAATTCTCCTACTCCATTACCCTTTCGTCCTTGGCCTACAACTGCATTTCAGTCTCCATCATAATTAGATTTTCATCCCCTTTTACATACTGTATTAAACATTCTATCTGTTCATGTTATCTTTTCATTTCATCATCTGCTAAACTAGTAGGATAACAGAAGCATTAAAGAAGTAGGCAAACAGAAGTGCACTATTGTGGTGGGCACTGGCTTGGTGCCTATCTTGACACCAATAATTTGTTCACCATGCTGGTCATAGTACCTTACTCGCTGCCTAATTCTCTTATTATTAAACCAACTCTTGCACTTCCCCATTTCCCTTGTTCGATAATGTGTTGATAATTCTCTAGTCAACACCAGCTATTGATTTACTCATTTCCGAGTAAAACTGAAGTAGTTTTTCATTGATACGAAAAGAAAGATGTTTCAAAATCTTCAGCTCCTGAAGAATGAACGCAAATGGTTCTTCTTGCAGTCTGAATCACAAGTAGCATTCTACACAAGCAGCACATTTCAAAGACATGGATGCGTTTTCTGTCTAAAGCCTTTATGGTCCAGGCCTTACAGTCATATGAGAAAACAGAAAATACAAGGGTTTCAACGAGACCGAACTCTGTATTATAAGTAATTCCTCTGTTCTTCCAAATCTTTGTTAATTTCATCATAGCAACTCGTACTAGCAAAATTCTTCTCCTTATCTCTTTCTCAGACCTTTCCGTATCACTGATTGTTGACCCACGGTACGAAGTCGTGCAATACCTCCAGCTCTTTCAAATTGTGAGCATGATCTGTGCTGCTGTTATCAATCGCCATGAGTGTGGACTTACTGAGGTCGTGCTCCAGTCCATACTCAAGAATCGCATTCTTAACTCTTGTTAGCATATCCAAAAGATTTTCCTCACTGCTGACAAACAGGGTGGTGTCATCAGCAAATAGTTTGTTAATTTTTCTCCCACCAACTGAAATGCCTCCAACCCAATTATAAAGTGCCACAATTAAAATTTCCTTGAAAGCCAGGGTACAGTCAGTGATAATACAACATGAGGGGTTCCATCAAGTCATGAGAAATAGTGTAGAATTAAAATGCAATAAATCAAATTCCACTGTAATTATATCCATAAAACTAGCAAGATACCAGTGCTTTGCTACGGTATTATACTGAAATTTATAATTGAATGCTTAACATTTTATATATAATCCGCCAAAATTCACAATATGACGGAAAGGTTCCTCCCATTTTTCAACCTTTCTTTCCAACAATTAATTTTGTACTTCCCGAGCTAGCTCCAGGTATTGTGCCCGGTCAGTTGGATCCCAAAATCTTTGCATTCTTTTCCCATAAGCATTTTTAATATGGATCAAATCCTTGAGGAGATCCGGTGTGGTGTCATCTTGAGTGCCTTGGCGGTACAGAACCCACGGCCGGACTGCATTCATAGTCATTATCCAGCCAGGACCCGTTTCGAGTGCGGTCTGCACATTTTGACAATGGTCCAGAATATTATTATTATTATTATTATTATTATTATTATTATTATTATTATTATTGATGTTCTGGACCTCACAGCAAGATGCAAGACCGCTACTTGGCGGTAATAATAATAATAATAATAATAATAATCGTATGGCCTCAGCTACCGTTTGCAGACATTTCGATTTGACGTCATCTGGCTGTCTGCTCGTCAATTTCGACGTTCCGGTTTACTCTGCCATCTAGCGGACCTAGAGTAAACCGGATCTCTCTTGGGCGTCTATGGCTGAGATTTAATTAATTTTGTCGGGTAAATACCAAATGTATCACCAGAGTTTTTTACATGCCGACATCGTACGACATGGAGTGTCGAATGGACTTTTTTCCACCCTTCAAAAATCCGACTACCTCTGCCGGGTTTGAACCCGCTATCTTGGGATCCGGAGGCCGACACTCTACCACGGATCCACAGAAAATACAAGGGTTTCAACGAGACCGAACTCTGTATTATAAGTAATTCCTCTGTTCTTCCAAATCTTTGTTAATTTCATCATAGCAACTCGTACTAGCAAAATTCTTCTCCTTATCTCTTTCTCAGACCTCAGACTTTTTCTCAGACTTGGCGGTAAATTACATCTACTGCCATTGTCATTGCTAACATTGTGACCAGCACCATTGTCATGCGTAGGCAAGTGCGCGGGGATTCTGGCGATACGAATGATATACTTCCGTGCACTATTGACCTTATTATAGAGGTGAACAACTGCACGGTCAATGTCATTCCTATCGTTTATTTCAAATGTGATAAAAAAAATTATTTATATGCCAGGAGAATCTACTGTAGTCTAACTTTTAGTTCTCCAAAGGAAAACATGGCTCTTGAAAACAAACTCAGGAAAGATTAAAAATGATCGGTTTATGATCAGAATCACGTACCTTATGAACAGTAAAATCAATTGGTCCCAACTCCCTTTTCACCCCATCGCCATTAAGTTCATTCCCCCCACCACCCAACCAAAAGAAGGTGTGTTTCTTTAAGTTTAAAGGAGATTCCAAATACCAATGTTCACGCTGTTACCTTCAGCCTTGAGATATATGTATCCCGATAAAAAGAATTCACTTTTTTTCACTTCCTTTCACACTCCTCCCATTAAGTGAAATTTTTAGAAAAAATACTTGTTTCTTTATTAGTAAAAGATCTTCTAAATACCAATTATCATGACTGTAACATCTTCAGTTCTTGAGATGTGTGTCCTCATAAAAGGAATTCAACTCTTTTTCAGCACCAACCCCCCAAGATAATTTTCCCCCCAAAAAGTGTTTTCCTTTGTTTTTAAAGGAGATCCAAATACCAATTTTCACGCCTGTAAAAACTTTAGTTTTTATTAAATGTAGGTATCCTCATACAATTAATTCAATTAATTTTTCAATTCTTTGACACCCCCCCCCCGATAAATTGGATTTTCCAAAATCAAAGGAATACTAGTTTCTTTACTTTTAAAGCAGATTCCAAATACCAATTTTCATGTCTGCAACATCTTTCGTTTTTGAGATAATAGTATCTTCATACAAATAATTCAACTCATTTTTCATTCACCCCCCCCCCCTTTAAGTGGATTTCCGAAAACAAAACAAACGTATTTCTTTATTTTTTCAAGGAGATTTCAAATACCAAATTTCACGCCTGAAACATCTTCAGTTTTTGAGATATCAGTATCCCAATAAATTTATTATTTTTTTTTTTTTTGCTAGTTGCCTAACGTCGCGCCAACACAGGCCCTAATTAAAAGTACAGCCCCAGCCAGTATTTGCCTGGTGTGAAAATGGGAAACCATGTACAACCATCTTCAGGACTGCCAACAGTGGGGTTCGAACCCACTATCTCCTGGATGCGAGCACACAGCTGCGCGCCTCTAACCGCACGGCCAACTCGCCCGGTATTTAAAAATTCAATCCCATTGGAACGAGATATGTGCCCCGAACGAGCATACCTGAATAATGTTTGGCTGAATTAATAAAACCAACCAGCAAATGAGGGTAGAGCGTCTTATGTTTGGAACTGTCCAAGAATGAAGTTGTCTATTCGTTGTGTGTTCAACGGAGAGAAGGTACCTCAAGTTAAATTGAGTGTTGTAGAACTGATATTACTCTACACGTATGGTCAGACTTAGAAAACTATAGCCCGATGGGGAGAACCGAGCTTTGTAAATTTTCATAGCCTATAGGAATATTGTTCACAGTTAGAGATGGGTCCATTGTGCACAAATGGTTGTTAGCAAAGTTAGATTTGGGGCAACTTCTATGCCTAGGGACTGCCAAATGTCCTGCAGGATGAACATTGGCAAAAGTTAACATTTGTGGTCACAAAGTAGCCTGCTTAATATAAATTAGCGAGTTGTGTGAAATAAATTATTGATTTCCTGGGACATGAGTAATGGAAAAGTTATGCAAATTAAATCCAGAATTTATAAACAGAATTTGTCACAACATTTTGCATAATAACACTGCTTCAGTTAAGAGTGAAAGGGAAGGCAAACAAGTAGTTGGGTTGGCAAGTTCACGGTAAAATAGTAGCCCGCTTGTGAATGAAAACTAGTTTCTGATTCAAGGGCGCCAGTGCTACTGGCGTAAGTAATAAAATTCCCTGTCACAGCTTCTAACAAGTGAATGAATGGTGCTTCATAATAGAAGTTCACACAGCGAGTAAAAAGCAGATGACCTGAGGAACAGGGTTCTTTGTCGAGTATGGAGACCTATGGAGATTTCAACTTTGGAAAATTGTAAATTCCCATTCCCATTCTAAATTTCCCTTACATCTGTTATGATTTCAACTTTATCGTTGAGGTCATTACCGTGATCACCTGAGGTCACTAAAGGTAGAGAGAAGTCTGGCAGGAAGTGGATGCAATGGATCTTCTAAATAGATGATTACAAGATTTTTTAATGAAATTATGACTGTGATATCATTGTCTAACATTGATGAGGGGATAGGTTAGTTTTGCCACGTTAATTCAATAGGCTTTTTTTTTTTTCCACAGGACTATGTCCTGAATTTTTCAGTAAGATGTAGGACAGCTTTGATAATAATTTGTAAATATTGTAAAGTACATTTAGACTAAAGCATGTAGTTATAGTCTGCCATTTATTTCATTTTTGTAGCTAAATGGTTAGCATTAATTTCATAAATAATATTACTTTCATTAATGTTTCTTGCTTTTACATTTCTTTTGATGTTGAGACGCAACGCAATCTCGGGATAAACGTGTAACTTAAAAAGGTATTAAGATCCGACTCAATAAAAGGTTAGATAGAGAACGGGATTTTAAGGGTATGGGAACATGCAGTCACATTTTCCTGGTAATGTGCATGACGTACGAGTGCTGGTGGAGTTGTGATCCACATACTTGTTAGTATCATCTTGTGTTTTCTAAGTGAGAATATGGTAAGTGTGGGAGTTCAGATTTCTCTAAATTATTATTATTTTCATGAGTGGGGAGTGCGAGTTATCTCAGTAACTTTCAGGATTTTAAGAATGAATTTACGTAAAATTTGGTATTATTTCAGTCTTCAAATTTTGTACCAAAGCAGACTTGGCCATTTATTTGACTAATAAACAAACAAGTGAACAAAAGAATGAACAAACAGTTCTATTATGATAAAGTGAATCCTACCTTAACTGTTAAGTTTCTTAATTTTCTTTATCTTCTTGACTTTTATATGCATAACGTTGACACGTTTGCTTCCAATTTTTCCTTTCTCCTCACATTTGTTTAATATTTTAAACGAGCATATGTCCTCATTTTCACAAATGTGGCTACTAGATCACTACTTAAATTAGGATCACTTCCACATACTAAAGAAACTAGATTCTGCATTACTCCGAACCCTCTTCGGACTGTAAGTCTGTAATAAGAACAAAAATGTTACGCCTAATCCTCCTCGAGAATGGATCTGAGAAAACAAATTCTCGGGTGAATCTTGCTTCAGTTTGGGGGTAAAAATTTACTTCATTTGCAGATTCTGAACTTCTGAGATCAGATATTTCAAGGAGGAGATAGTCACAAGGATAGCTTCTTGGTTTTCACCCAGAAGTAATTGCACACAGCAACCATACACGTCGTACCAGGCATGTTTATATGCAACCCGAGACAAATCAATTGCAGTCAAACACAAAATAACACTGAAATAAGAAAGCAGCTATTCACCACAAGGACTAGTCATAGAAAGCATCATGAAACTATAAAATCAAAATGGCAACTCACTTGCACATATAAAAGAAACTCACACACTACTCACATACAGTATGGTGGGTGGGCAACTGGCTGACGTCATAAGTGAGCATAGCCGAAGCCCTCAAAATGTAAGAAACCCCTGTTCTGGGCAACCTGTTGTATACTAAACTTGGGCAAGGGTAATTTATTTGCGCCTACCAAGAACAGTGTTTCGAAGTGGCCAATTTTCGTGAAATACAACATATTACGTGCTTGGATTTGCGTAAAGTTCACGATTTATTTGTGTGTGGTTCCGATCCATGGTTTGATATGCATATATATATTATTATTTTTTTTTTTTTTTTGCAAGATGTATAATATTAGGATGGGTTTACCACTCAGATATTTTGAACGTACAGTTAGATTAGGTATTTTCTTCCTAAGCGCATTAGATGATTCTAAAGTTAGGGTCCCCACTGCAGTGTCAAGTGTGCAGGCAAGAGAAGTACTAATCTATAGTTGAATAAATTAACAAAACAAACAAGCCAGGTGCGTAGTGCAAGCACGCGAGCCCAAGTCCTTCGAAGTGTTAAAATTCTCCCAAGTGTTCAGTGTAAATATTAAGTGCGTGTGCTGGTGCACAGTTGCTATGTTTCCTTGTAAATATTATCCCAAGATGAACTACAAAATCGAGACAACTTTGAAATTTGTATTTTTGTCACATTTGTTTTGATTGAAGGTCTATTTAATTTCTTTTTTATTTTTATTATGAATAAATATTTTCCTCAAATCTAATGTCATGCTTCTGCCAACATCAATCATTTATGGCTATAGTTTACCTTGTCTTGTCCATAATAGAATTATATGTTCTCCATCACAAAACCAGGATGTAATTTTATATTAAATGTATTTTAGTGAAGTTCAAACAGAGCGCAGCTGAGGTCCGAGTACTAGTTTGGGGCACATTACCTTGAAGGTAGAATAACGGGACAGTGTCAAACCTTAAAAATGATCTGGGGAATTTCTGAAAATTCACACATATAATTTCCCAAAAAAAGCTTCAGGAAATCTTTTCAAAGTAAATTATTTGTAGTCCTTACTCAGTAAGTTGTCTGGTAACTACAGGCAACATTAATGGCAGTGAAGGAAATACCAATTACACTACCTAATATTAGGTTATTCGATAATTTATGGATTTAAGAGATTTTTCACTACTGTCCACTAAGGTCTCTAGCTGCACACAAGGAAGTAATTACAGCATGAAAACCAAATTCTGATGTAGTATATATATATATAATACAATGATACAGTGGTGGTTAACAGACCTTTTATTTTACATTGTTTAATTCCAATGGCTCGTAGGCTGGGTGATTGTGCTCTCCCCAACAACCCTGCAATTCACACACCACACATAACATTACCCTCCACCACAATAACACACAGTTACCTACACATGGCAGATGCAGCGCACCCTCACCTGAGGGTCTGCCTTACAAGGCTGCACTCGGCTAGAAATAGCCACATGAAATTATTAAAAAAATTGCACTGGAAACGTTTAACTCAGTTTCAACTAATCAATCACCCTTAGCAGAAACAAAATAATACCTGTTGAGCTGTGATTGCTAACTAGTGCCAACAGAAGATAACTCTCGTAGTATATTACCTGATGGTGGCACAGCCTGTTTGGCCAACTTGCGCAGAGCAGCAGCAAAAGAGCGATCACCTCCACTGGAACTTGGAGGCTGAGTTGACTGCTGAACACCAGGACCAGGTCCAGGAACCGTGTGACCCCCAGGCAAAGGAGCTCCAGTACGATGGTGCTTACTCACAGGTGTTGCTGAGGGAATCAAATGAGTGGTGCCAGGTGGTTTGGATCCAGGGGGCAAACCTGTAGGAAACACATCATATGTCTTCTGTAAGAAAATCGGTTGGCATTACTTGCAGGAAAAAAAGAAAAAAGGTTATACCATTACGTAGTAGCAACAAAGCACAGAATGCCTCCATAGGGCTATGAACCAGACAAACTTTGTCATAAAACCTGGCGCCAGGAAATTTTCTCCGCAGTGCCTACCTGCTGCTATGTGAGAGAGCATCAGCAGTTTAGTTGGGAGCTCAGTGTCATATCTCTCACCCTCACTCGCCAAGAGGCCAAGGTAAACAGGATAGCAGTACACGGAAGGCCACGTGTGAGCTGTCAAAATCGTCAGTGTGTATTGCATTAAGTGAGAATTTAGATCAATTATTGGAATAGTGTAACAGGATACAAGCATTAATGTTTACTATTGAAGAGAGCTTTTTTGGTGGAATATGTTTTTCACAAAGATGATCGGTTTACAGAAAATGTAAAACTAAAATTTCGGGCGCTGGTTTCTAATTCAAAGTGTCCAAACCGGGATACCATTCAGGATTTGATAAGTAAATTTCGTGTGACCGGCTCAGTTCACGACGCACCGGGAACAGGCAGGCCTATGGTTTAAACAGATAAGAAAATTTGATGAACTTAAAGTGAATATAATTATGTGCAGTCCCTCACGCAAGACACAGTAGTGAAAGTCTTTGACAATATGTGTAGACGTGTTAGTATCTGTCTTTGAACACAAGGGGAACACTTCCAGCAACTGTTATGAATTGATGTTCCGAGTACAAAGTTCACTGGTTTTTAAATTTTCTATCATACAAGCGTCAGCAGCACATAGGCACTGCGGAGAACACTTCCTGGTGCCTGTTATTATAACAGTAAAGACATGTCGAACCCTTCTACCTACTAGAAATTCTTGGACGATTGATAGAAGACACCCGAGTAGTGCACACCTATGAACACAAATGTCATGGAAAGCAGAAAGAGTAAGCAAGAATTTTTTTAAAAAGTTTAAAAAGAACAAATTGTATATAATTCTACAAGAGTTTTATTTCATATTTTACAATCACCTTAACTTTGCTCCGACAAGGATACCGTAGGTCTTACGGCGGCAATGGGTCTAGCTTTAGGATTCATGTTTCTTCTGCAGGCTCCTCTTCACGTTAATTTTTGTTGTTACAAAGCCTTTTGCCCGCAGTGACAATTCCATTAAGTATATAGAACTAGATGAAAAAATATCTGTACACACAATCATTATTGATCTGCATTTAGAACTGTCACCCAGGTGGGAGATTCCCTATCAATATTGTTTGCCCAGACTTTCCTAAAATGATTTCAAAGAACATAGGAATTTTATTGCATTCTTGGTGAGTACACAATACCAAAAAAAAAAAAAAAAATGAAAAATAGTTACTTGTGCACTAGTATACACCCTTATTATATCAGAGTACAAAACTTACGCAGTTAATAATAATAATAATAATAATAATAATAATAATAATAATAATAATAATAATAATAATAATAATAATTTTCTGAAAAGACTTGGGATTTGTCATAGTTCTCAGAAAGTAACATTTCCACCAAATTTAGAGAATTAGATGTAAAAATATCTGCGTTTACAATAAGTAGCCTACAAATTAACATAAAAACAAATGTTAAAAACGAAATGCATGTAAAATGACCACTCCGGTACATCAATACTTCCTTATTAAGTTAGACAAATAATAGGTACCGATTAATAATAATAACGGACATAACTCAAATTTTATACACTAACATGTGGTTTCCACAGTTCTCTGAAAGTCATAACTCTATATATATCGAATTAGATGCAGAATTACCTTTCACAATAAGCAGCCTACAATACAAATCAAGTAAGTTGCTTAGAGCCGCACCGACACAGATAGATCTTATGGCAACAATGGGATAGGAAAGGGCTAGGAGAGGGAAGGAAGCGGCCGTGGCTTTAATTAAGGTACAGCACCAGAATTTGCCTGCTGTGAAAATGGGAAACCAAGGAAAACTATCTCAATGGCTGCCGACGGTAGGATTCGAACATACCATCTCCTGAATGCAAGCTCATAGCTACGGGACCCCAACCACATTGCTCGGTCAAACTCTGAAAATGTATCTTTTTTCTATCAGCGGAGGATTTTTTAAATCATTACATTTTGTATAGGCTACCCGAGATGTACAGTAGCCCGTGGTTTCCTGATCCATCCTTTTATTTAAGCTACTGTGTTAGTCAGTTAACTTACTGTCCACGTACACCGGTGATCTTGTGATTCGATTATTGAAGTCATGTGCAATGGTGAGGCATACATACTCCGCCTTTGGTACACCATTGCCTTAACTCGTGCTGACAGTGCTGACAAAAGGCATGAAACGCGCGCCTCCCTTGCCCCTCTCCAACCACGTAACAACACCGTAGGCCGCAGCCCTTCTCACCCGCGTCTTCCCCTAACCAAAATGATCTCTTCCTCTTTAGTGAAGGGGTCTTCAAATGGCCGACTCCGGTGCCTTTTCCCTCGAATCTGAATGGTTAACCCGATGTCAAGAGTAAGAAAGGGAACAAATGACAATGAAAAAAAGTAAAAATATTAAAAATGTGTATTACTTACACGTCCCCGGCATTGAACAATGTTTGCTCAATATATGGCACTATCAGATTTTGAAGCTGTGAGAGTGAACAGGTTTTCAATTTGCTCCAAAGACAGCAGGGGGTGTTTACTTGGCTGCATTGTCCTATCAGCTTCAGTTAGTAATTTATGTTATTTTTTAATTCTGAAATTTTTAAATTTGTGTGCAGAGCCAGCAACAGCTAACGTAGATAACTATACTCAAAACCTGGAGAAAGGAAGAATTGATGATGATGATGATGATGATGATGATGATGATGATGATGATGCTTGTTGGTTTAAGGGGCCTAACATCAAAGGTAATCGGCCCGAAAGAAAGAATTAATTTTCCCGAATTTCCTTCCATATATCCTAATGAAGGTTTGTTGCGAAAAAAAATCTGATTTCTTTTACCAACTGAAGAGAGATCTGATGAACGATTCTTGCAGTTCAGACTTTCTCAGGCGGTGGAAAAACCATTCTTCGTCGATTCTCCAAGAGAATGATGTACCAAAGCAAATGAATTCAGGAACTTTGACACAACTGAATTACAGATGAAAATGCTACAACTGCAGACAAAAGAAGGGCAGGGGAAGTTGATGTGCTCTCTCTTGATAGACGTTATTATCTTAACTCGCTCAAGTTTCCTAAATATCTGCTGACAGTGTCCGGGGCTACACGTGTGTTTGAAAATGTACTTTCCACAATGTATTTTGTGAAAAATAATTTCAGATCCAGAATTGCTAATGAACGCTTGACGACTGCTTAACCATTGCTGGTACTTCGTGCATTCAAAACAATGAAACATATCAAAAACCAAGACATACTTTTTGACAGTTGTCATCGACAACAACGCATTGCTAACCTCAGTGCTACCAACTAAACCTTACTTGCCCGAGATTTGAATGGGTAAATAAAGCCACGTGCTTTTTTGACAGCTGTCATCCACCATCTTGCATCGCTAACCTTAGTGCTGCCCTCTTTACGGCACTGCTGGTAATTTTAAAAAAATCTTTAGCTACTTACCTTTGAAATGTGATGGAGGGCAATTTGAAAAATCGTCGTTGCCGGGACGAAACCTCCTATGTGTTAATATTTTTGGAGATGTACTGACCCGCAGCTCATACATTATGAAGAGCGAGAATGCCTTGACAATATTCACACAATATTGCACCTCAGATGAGAGAACCTTACCGGCTAAAGTTCTAAGCTAAAATATTTCACATAAGAGGTTTTGTCCTGGCAACGACGAAATTCTATTTGACAGCAGCAATCTTTAATCAACAGAGCACCGTGCTGCCGTCTTTAGCTACACACCTTTGAAATGTGGTGGTGGGCAATTTAAATTCCATGTGCTTTTTTAACAGATGTAATCCGCCATCTTGCATCGCAAACCTTAGTGCTGCACTCTTTACGACACTGCTGGTAATTTAAAAAAATTTAAAAAATTAAAAAAATTGTGTCAGCTGTCATCCACCATCTTGTATCGCAAACCTCGGTGCTGCAGTCTTTAGCTACTTACCTTTGAAGAGTGGTGGCGGTAATTTCAACGTGCTCATGTTTGGGAACAAACCCACGTGCTTTTTTTGACAAGCAGCCATCTTTAATCAACAGAGCACCGTGCTCCTATCTTTATCGTAGTAGTGAGTAATTTCTACGTAACAGCTGTAATCCGCCATCTTGCATCGCTAACCTTAGTGCTGTCCTCTTTAGCTACTTACCTTTGAAATGTGGTGGCGGCAATTTGAAAAATTCCACGTGCTCTTGTTTGGAAACAAACCTACGTGCTTTTCTGACAGCTGTCATCCGCCATCTTTAATCAACAGAGCACCGCGTTGCTATCTTGTAGCGGGCAATTCCGTCAGCTGCCATCCGCCATCTTGCATCGCTTACCTCAGTGCTACTATCCTTACGGCACTAAACCTTATCGTGGTGGTGGTGGGATATTTAAAATCTACTTGCTTTTTTGACAGCTGCCATCCGCCATCTTTAATCATGAGAGCGCCGTGCTGCTATCTTGCGGGTAATTCCATCCGCAGTCATCCGCCATCTTAATCAACAAAGCATCGTGCTGCAATCTTTAGCTACATACATTTAACATGTGGGGGCGGCAATTTGAAATTCTATTCAGATGCCATCTTTAATCAACAGAGCACCGTGCTGCTATCTTTAGCTACATACCTTTGAATTGTGGTGACGGATAATTTGAAATTCCGTTAGCTATCATCAACTTTAATACATTTGCGAACCATCTACCATCTTGAAGGAGACATTCAACAACAAGATGCCCCTCCCGACACTAATTACTACTTAGAGGTTACTACACAAGATGGCGGTGGCTGTTATGGCTATCTCCTCTACCACCTCCTCCTCCTCCTCCCCTACTCCTCCGCCTCATCTGTCAAGGCATAGTTTTATCGAACACGCATCGCGAAGGCAAGAGTGTGTAGCGAAAACATTATTGTGCATGTTTAGACTTGCGGATTAGAAAAGAAATATAAGACTAAAATCGATGTTGTTAACTTCAACATGTGATTAGAACATTGATTGATGTGTTCATTTCACTAAACAAGTGATCAAGACTAGAACCGAACACTGTACAACATGTGTTTAGAACATGTCGGGGGATACCTTTGTTCTAAAAAGATCAGATTGAAACATAACAAGACTAGAATCGATGCTGTTAACTTTAACATGTGTTCAGAACATGGATTGATGTGTTCAGATCACTAAATAAGTGATCAAGACTAGAATCGAACACGGTACTCGATACAACATGTGTTTAGAACATGTCAGGGGATACCTATGTTCTAAGAAGATCAGATTACAAAAGAAGTGATTAAGAATAAAATAGAACACTGTAATCGATACAACATATGATCAGAACATCGATTGATGTGTTTACAACATGTCTAAGAGAGAAAAAAAGAATTCTGAACTGCTTGCGTAAGATAGCGATTGTTATATCCTCCTTTTCCTCTTCCTGCTCGGTCAAGGCATAGATTTATCGAACATACAACGCAATCTTATGCATATTACGTAGCTAACTCGCTCAGTAAACGTTATAGCAACACTTCAATGATTTGCCTAGTGCGAAAAAAACATACTGTGTAGCTAACTCGCTCAGTAAACGATATAGCATCACTTCAATGATTTGCCTAGTACGAAAATAAAAAACACACTATGCACATATCGCGTAGCTAACTCGCTCAGTAAACGATATAGCAACACTTCACGGTGCTCTGTTGATTAAAGATGGCTGCTATCAAATAGAATTTTTCAAATTGTCCTCCACCACATGTCAAAGGTAAGTAGCTAAAGAGTGCAGCACTGAGGTTTGCGATGTAAGATGGTGGATGACAGCTGACAGATTTTTTTAAATTACTAGCAGTGCCGTAAAGAGGGCAGCGCTAAGGCTAGCGATGCAAGATGGCGGATGACAGCTCCCAAAAAAGCACGTGGCTTTGTTTACCCATTCAAATCTCGTGCTAGGGAGGTTAAGTTGGCAGCACTCAGGTTTAGGCCCGTCAAGATGGCAGCACTGAGGTTAGCGATGCGTTGTTGTCGTCGATGACAGCTGTCAAAAAGCACGTGGCTTTGTTTACAAATTCAAATTTCCCGCGGGAGGAGCGGGCCCCTGGGAAGGCCCCACGGGTGGTGGCGGAGGAGCGGGCCCCTGGGAGTCCTGCGGCGGCGGCGGCCGAACCAACCATTATATCTATTGCGGAAGACACAGGACTAACAAAACAAAGAAAGCGTTTCGTGGACAAACACGTCTGGTGGTGGAATGACGATGTCCAGTGCACAGAAATCCAAGAAGACCGCCAACAGAAACTGGCATGGATCTGGTCCTCTATCGGGAGCTCAAATGTCACCAAACGAACAGTGGAAACCGCCGAGGTCACTTACTTTCATGAATTCCTTGAACAATTATATTAACACAGATGAGCCAATGCTATCTACAGAATGCCAGATCTCATCATGCCACTGAAGAATTGGGTCATGTCATCCACATCCAGGACGAGCACAAACATCCCCTTCGAAAACCCTACGTTGACACTGGCGTGAACACTTCACTGTAAATTGTAATGAGGAATTCCCACATCCAGCTCGTCCCACACCCAATCCAGGGCAGAGTGTAGTTCCACCCACCACGCCTGACAAGGTTGCAGCTGCCATCCACGCAATGAAAAACAGCAAAGCAACTGGACATCCCTTTTGCAATTTGAAAGGAGATAGGCAACGTGGAACTGAATTTCTAGCAAAATTAATCAACAAATGAACTGAAGACAATGACACACCATCCAACCGGAAGACCAAGATCTGGAAAGGTAAGGACGATCTTATTATCTGCGCTCAGTACCGCCCAATTCGTCTCCATTCCTCTGCCACACCACGGAAATCTTCGAGCCGGTGACTGACGTACGAATAAAAGCAGCACTACTGTCTCATGAAACCAACGTGGCCTTTAGGCCGCAGAAAACAGATGCTTTCCAGTTGCTGTCAGAGAGGTACAAAGAAGAGAAAAACTGTCCATACAGACTTTTTAGGTTTTGAAAAAGGCATTTGATCGCGTTCTTTAAGAAATCATCTGGTATTCGCGACATATGCATGGTGGCGTTCCCCAAAAAAATATGCCCAGTTGGTTCAGCTCTATCAAAACTCTATACGCTTTGTCCGCTGTTCAGCTAGCGTCACAGCACCATTTGATATTAGAGTGGGTTTTCATCAAGGATCCGCCCTGTCACCACTCTAGTTCATCCTGTGCAAGGACACAGTAACCAAGGACCTGCAAACACCCCATCTATGGATCCTTCTCTGTGCATATAGCGCTATGATGGTTAGCGACTCGCGAAAGCAGCTTACTGAATTGGTCACTCAATTGAAAACAAAGCCAGAAACGTTTGGATTGCGGCTAAACCTCGCAAAAACAGCACACCAGCCATTGGCAGCGCAGCTTCCTGGAATGGCCTACCTGTTAGTATTCTAGTTACATTCTAGTTAGAGTACTTGAAGTGCATCATCCAGACAAATGGGACAATATTGGTCGAAAACATTCCAATACGTAAGACATCTAAGGCATTGCCTCCCGCATGACAGCAGACGGTGGCACACGTCTTCTAGACGGTCGAGCTCGAGTAAAAGCCGGGTTGAAAAGACGCTAGGTCATGGGCGGTGTCCTTTGTCACAGCAAGTACTCCTGTGTCTCAAATAGAAGATCCACCGCATAGTCGTTCGCCCGGTGATACTGTATGGAGTGGAACTTAGCCGGTGACGAAGAGACACGAGAAGATCCTGCACGTTACGGCGATGTGCATGCTTGGATGGAGGGTAGGAGCCACACTAAGAACTATGCTGTCAGGAACACTCTTACAGTTGCCCTGATTCCCAACAAAATGAGAGCCGTGCGCGTAGAGGCGTGCGGCTGTGAGCTTGCATCCGGGAGATAGTAGGTTCGAATCCCACTATCGGCAGCCCTGAAGATGGTTTTCCGTGGTTTCCCATTTTCACACCAGGCAAATGCTGGGGCTGCACCTTAATTAAGGCCACGGCCGATTCCTTCCAACTCCTAGGCCATTCCTATCCCATCGTCGCCATAAGACCTATCTGTGTCGGTGCGACGTAAAGCCCCTAGCAAAAAAATGAGAAGGGAAAATTCAGATGGTATGGTCACGTGGTCAGAGCTGACCCTGAATCTATCCTGAAGTGAGCACTTACACTCAGTCCAGATGGACAACGGCCTCGAGGCCGACCTGTAGAATGGTGAAGGGACAGTCTGAGGTAGGGCATGAGAGCTGCAGGTTTTGCAGGCTCTTAAGACTGAGCAACATGGAGGACGAAATGAAGGAAGAAAAAGGCAGGCCTCACTTACGATGGGCAGAATACCATGAATAAGATGAAAACGAGAAATCGACTACTGCCGATTTTGAACCTACGATCTTATCATCCACTGGCGGAAAGTCTACCACTAATCCAGAGAAGTACCGGGCTGGACGAAGGAGTCTCAACTAACATCAAGGAAAAGAAAAGTGCCGGCATGGGAGGCTTTTCATGCACCTTTGAAGGGATGATCAATGAATAAATGGAGAATCACTAGAATGAAAAGAATATGGGGAAACCGGAGATCCCGGTGAAAACCAGTCCTACTTAGCTTTATCCAGCACAAATTCTACATGTAGTCACCAGGTTTGTACCTAGGACCAGCATTTAAAGACCGATATCTCACCGTACTAGGCACAAAGGGGACACCAGAGTGTAATGAAAATAAACAGTGAAATCTGAACAATCAAATCACACCTCATAATTAAATTTATTAACGCCTTAGACGATACACAGATGATACATAATTGGCCTAGTTTGATCTTGAACACTATTAAGCGGAATTGCTATTGTTACTGAGCCTTAAAATTTAAACTTCTAAAACAATAATAATACGAGTGCTGTAAATAATAAAGTGATGGCAATATTGACAGAATGCAATATTCAATGAACTAACAATCACCATTTTCCCACGACCTCATTGACCCCTAGTTGTGTACCCATGAGGTTCTGACACGAGGTCATTAACCCCTACAACAGTAGCATAGTAGCATAAGAGAGCAAGCCTAACCTCACAGTCGCCACTTGGAGGGGCCCCATCCTCACACGGCCTAGTTTTACGGGCAGATGCCCTTCCCAACGGCAACAGTCGCCATCTTGGACGGGCCTAACCTCACTTTTACGGCTAGATGCCCTTCCCGGCACCATCTTGAGTAGTAGGGAAACGAGGATTCTCGCGACGCCATCTTAATAAGGCAACGTGGATTCGCGTAAGAACCTCATCGAGGAGCCTAACCTCACTTTTACGGTTAGATGCCCCTGCCGACACCATCTTGTGTAGTAGGGCAATGGAGATTCGCGGATTTTGCCGACGCGATATTGAGTAGTACGGCAATGGGGGATTCGCATAAGAGAGCACGCCTAACCTCATGGAGAGGCCTAACTACGTAGGGCCTAGTTTAACGGTCAGGTGACCTTCCCGTCGCCATTTTGATTCTCCCACCGAGAGAGCACACACACATATGGCCTAACCCAGTTTTACGACCAGATGCCTTTCCCGACGTCATCTTGGAGCAGCCTAGCTACACAGGGCCAAGTTTTACGGTCAGATGCCCTTCCCGTCACCACTTTGGAGTAACACTCCTGATTTGAAAAATGAATGTGCTACAGTTAGGGGTGTATCCTTTTGCAAAGATAGACTTGTGTTTGCTGATGCGAACGAAATCACACTCTTGAAGTCGATGGCGGCGCTGATCAGGCGTTTTGATCACAAGATCAATAGCATCTAAGCGTGGCAAATTCTTTGTAACAAGACGTGACTTTGAGCCGATAATGCGATGAGGTGTATCGTTGTAGGTAGACACGAGCATGGGTAGCAGTTCAATCCAACGATATGAACCTTGAGCTGTAAATTCTCCCCATATTAGTGTTTTGAGTGTACGATTAAAGCGTTCTACAACACTTGCCTTGAGATTGCTGTACGTGTAGAGTAGTGATGAATGCCAAGTAACTTGAGGCAAGATGAAAAGTCCTTGTTGTAAAACTCTTTACCTTGATCGGTTTGAAGAAGCCTTGGCCAGCGTTTTCATTGTTCAACAATATGTTTAAAAGCGTCTTTGACTTGAGCTACTGTCTTAGAAAGCACAGGTTGTACAAAAGCAAACTTACGAGTACACATCGATGACAGTAAGTAGATACTTATATCCCTTATTGCTAGAGGCATATGGAATCATTTCTACTAAGTCTGCTTGCCATAGAACATTTTTTCCAACTGTAATAACCTGTCTGCGACAGTAGGTGCGACGTGCTGGTTTATGTAACTCGTGTGCGATGCTTATCTTTACAGACGCGGTCTATCTTGACGAGCCATTACTGAATAATACCCGCACGTCGTAATTATCTATTTCCTAGAATTTCTGATTCATGACCTGTGTGCCCAGCATCTTGCGAAGCTCTTAGAAGTTGTAATCGTTCAACGACTAAGTTAGGATCATTGCAATATCATACGCCTACAAACGGCAACAAAGGCCTGTACGTAACACTAAGACCACGTACAGTCGGTTGATGTGACGGAAACAGCTTAGAAATAAATTCTCGGTACTTGTGACTCTCATTTTCATTTACAGCTTTTGTCATCTTGTAATTACGTCGTGTTGCGTCAGTAGGAAAAAGTACTGCTTGATATTTTTAAGATCATCTTGTAAAATTATATCCCTGTGAGGTATTCGTGAGAAAGGAAATTCTAAGAGTCCTTCAGTATGTTTATAGATAACATTTTCTACGATGAATCTGTTGCTATCAATCTTAACATTTGCATTACCTATCCAGAAACTGTCGTCTTCATAGAGAATACCGTAGGATGTGACAGTTTGTCCTGTAACGAGTTTTTCTATATAAAGAGCAAAGAGAGATCCATAGGTATTTCGAATAAAAGTCTTACACAGATTACGATTGTCTGGCGTGATCATAGCCTCAGACACAGAAGGTAGATGTTTTGTTGATGTAGTAGGTGATTCAGCAATAGCATCTGTAAATAAAAATTTAACACGCTTAGATGGTGAAGTATCATTAAGTTGTTCTTCCTCATGCTCTTCTTCATCCCTATCCTGCCTCTCTTCCTCATCCCGCTTCTCTTCTTCTTTATACTTTTTGTACATGCTTCTCTTCTTTATGCTTTTCTTTTCATGCTTCCCCTTATCAAATGATGTTTGCATAGAAACAAAACTTGTAGTAGACTGGGACAATGAAGTAGAATTAAAAATTTCTTTCAGTAGTGTGCCTAATTGTGTTTTCAAAAATAAATCAGTGTCTGCTTCAATACGTTCAAGCCACTGATCTCTATACATGGATTGCTGATGGCAGGTCTCCGCTGCAGGAGAAAGTACGCCAAGTTGAGCGCGCGGTTCGCCATGTTGGCGTACCCAACCTAGAGCTCTCCTTATGGGGAAGCAATGATAATATAGTCAGTTTTAAGTCGCATTAATGGCGCATTGGATTAATTAAAAATATAGAGACATGTTCACTCAAAGCCTAAGGACATTGGGATCACTGACACGTCATTCCGAGGTCACTAAATCTCCGAGATAGCAGTAAACATGAGTGTATAATAACGGCCGACAAATATTAACTTAGATGCTGAATACAAGCAATTAGCGATCGGTAACGCAATACGAGTGAAAACCAGTTTCTGGAAACATTGCTGTAAATTGTATATATGTATGCCACGAAATTATGCATTCTTAAAATGATGTACCTATAAACGTAGCTCACTATACAGGCCTAGATTCGACATATCGTAATCGGTGCTTGATAATGAATTTCTGTTTCCTGTTTCCATGAAATAACGCGCATATTATCAAATTAAGATATCATTGAAGCAAATGTACACATTTATAAAACCAGCAAATATTCAAAACTTGTCAATATATCACATTACCTGCAGCTTAATTTACTATTACATACCTCTTTAATTAAATTCAGCTAGCAAAGCGATATTGATAGTCATCATCAGAAATATGTAACACCAGTTAAAAGAGTTCCAAATACCACGAATAGTATAATGGGATAGCCCCAAACACCCAAGACACTTTCCCTTCTCCCACCACTCCAGTGTCTGAAACCCATAATCATTACTGATGTAAATAAGGTCTAGAATTCCTCCAGACTTCATTTTCTAATATTGTTATAAGGTCACGTCAATTATTTCATCGAAACTGTCAGTTTAATTATGAGAAATTAAAAAAATATATAAGTAAATCTTTACTTGCAGTTAACGTTCAGTAAAATTGAAAACAGTTGGCTGTACATCACTTCTAAGGTGTACATTTTGTCCATTTCTAATAATAATAATAATAATAATAGTCATAATAATAATAATAATAATAATAATAATAATAATAATAATAATAATAATAATAATAATAATAATAATAATAATGTTATTTGTTTTACGTCCCACTAACTACTTTTTAAGGTCTTCGGAGACGCCGAGGTGCCGGAATTTAGTCCCGCAGGAGTTCTTTTACGTGCCAGTAAATCTACCGACACGGGGCTGTCGTATTTGAGCACCTTCAAATACCACCGGACTGAGCCAGGATCGAACCTGCCAAGTTGGGGTTAGAAGGCCAGCGCCTTAACCGTCTGAGCCACTCAGCCCGGCTTGTCCATTTCTATCAAAACAGTCTTCCTCTAAGTGATCCGAGCAGAAAACAGCTGTTTTAGAAGGCTCCCAATTCTCCCGCCTGATACTCCTAATCGATGATCTTAGATGTTCGGGTCTCGAGAAAGGAAACCTACAAACATTAATTGCCATTTTTCTCCCGGAATATGCGAAATAAGATACAATAAACCTAAAACTCAAAACACTACCCTAGGAAGATTCTTATGTACAGTATAAAACTCCCCGATGAAATGATTTCTCCTTCTGCTGATCGGTTCTGTTTGTACATCCATAAGCTGAACACTGCGGTATGTTAATACCCCGTAGAATGTTTCTTCATTCATATTTCAGATAAACACATACATATTTAAATTGAATCTTGTAATCCACAAGTATACTACGAAGCAACGAACCTAAATTCGTAAAATATACTACTATTTACTTTGCAATAACACAGCACAGAACACTCGTGGAACTACAATCAAGAGGCCTGGCGTCACTGAACTAAGCATAAACAAAGCAAGCGCGCTCCTCGTGGTCTATTGCACCGTACGCTCGCTGCCATCTTAGTACGCCAGTCACCTTCTATTCGGCTTACTGCTACCCAAGCTACCAGCCATCCAGGTATAGAGATCAGTGGTTCAAGCTCTTTAAATTTCCGTCGAATATTGTTTCGAGCACAGAGTATTTGTTTTGTAATCTCTTTGCTGGATGTTGACATGATGGTGGTTTTTGACCAAGTGGTGACTGTAACTGTGCTGATGCATATAAAATGATCAAAACCCATGCGTTATCGTCCATACTGAACTTCATTTTCTTTATCAATAACTAAAGAGCCGTAATGATGTGATGACCAATATGTACCACACATACGTTTGAAGTCATGCGTTTAATGTCATATCAGTATTAACACGATCTTCATACTCGTGCCGCATGTTGCGCTCATCTTGCTGAAATAGCACAATAATATTTGCGTTGTCGCGTATCAACTGCTTAGGCACACGAGAATAGGTTTGGTATAAAAAGACCCAATATACATATTTATGTCGCCCCATACTAAAGTATGCACGAATAACGTTTTGCTGTTCCGTTGTGACATCGTCAAAAGATCATAAGGGAATTGGGAAGCACATCATCCCGTGATGGTACCTGTTCATGTGAATTAAATTGAAAATATGTCAATCCATCTTTAACTAGATCGTGTTTTACAATTTGCAGAATAGTATATAGCGGTTGACAGAGTGACACAACGAAAACATAAATATTCTCGAAGCGTATGCCATTTAAAGAGGTAATGAGTGTGAGTAAAAGATTTGTCTTCCCACATCCCGACGGGCCAGATATAACACATCGAATAGTAAAAGGAAACAACTTTCCATTACGTCTTTTGGTAGTTGTACTAGAACTAGGTAAGAGATGTGGCACTATGTCACTAACAGGAAGTGTGTCTTGCTGCTTTATAATCTTCAAGGTAACTGAATAATAAAGTAGGCAATAGAAATCTATATATCAAACAACAGCAGGTAACTGCCAGTTCATAATTTGCTCTTCACGAGTAAAGTCGTGTACAGAATGGTGAAACAACGACATCCAAACGATATGAAGAAGAAAATTAAAACTGTTGGAAGAAAAGATGTCGTAAAGACTGCACAAAAAGCCATTCGTGGGGAATACAATCCGCGCGTAGCTATTAGTAAGGCACTACGCGCAGCAAAACGACGTGATACGTGATGACTAACGGTGAAAGAACGTTCGCTGTACGCGGAGAAAGACCTGAAACAACCGTCAAATTTAATCCACGGATCGAACTAAGTCAACAGCTACAATGTCTTGGACTTCTGTCGTTTGAAAACTACAATAAAACCTTTAATGTGCGTGATGGCGTAAGGAAGTTCTATTACGATGAGTATGTGCTAACGCTACCATCAGGCAGTTATTCATGATTTTTTTTTTTTTTTTGCCATTTGCTTTACGTCGCACCGACACAGATAGGTCTTATGGCGACGATGGGATAGGAAAGGCCTAGGAATTGGAAGAAAGCGGCAGCGGCCATAATTAAGGTACAGCCCCGGCATTTGCCTGGTGTGAAAATGGGAAACCACGGAAAACCATCTTCAGGGCTGCCGACAGTGGGGCTCGAACCCACTATCTCCCGATTACTGGATACTGGCCGCACTTAAGCGACTGCAGATATCGAGCTCGGTAAGCTTGTAAATAAACATAATCAGCTTATTAATTCAGATTGGCACACGTACGTAGCTTACAAACTTAATCTTAAACCAGTATGAAAAAATCTATAAAACACGGTGTATATTCCAGATACATACTGCATGTTTGCGAAGACTCAACGAGTTAACAGATGTCAATAAGCAGATGCTCCAAGATTTAGGTTATACGCTACTACAACAAAATGGAAGAAATGGTAGGCATTATGAACACAGTAGAAACTCATTAAGGTGTAGTACGAAGAGAGCTTCATTCTTATAAACCTTTTACCTTGGGACTGAATAACAATGATGAAATTAGCTCTATCATTAACCAGCAAGATCTTTACACCCTACCGCAAGAAAGCTACCTCTATATTGAAGGACGACTAGATAAGTCACGTGGAAGTGGACCAAGCACATCTCAACAAAACAACCACGACCATGATATAGCTTTTTTCCCTTTTCTGAAGCGCGATCTGAATAAATAATAAGGAAATAGATAGATCGAAGGATGTTGGTTTTACAAGTGCAATGAAACAATACTCTTCATTTAGTGTTGAAGAAAGTAATATTTACGGATGGCACGATGGTATCCAAAAGCTACTAACTGAATGATTAATGAGGACGGAACTTTTACAGGTATGTTATCATTGAAAAAATGTTCTTCGCTTCGCAGAAGACGTTAGACGTATTATAAACAATGCAAAACAAGAGCTAATTCTGATCTGTGATCGAAGTGATTACAATTCTCTTAAAACAGCAAAAATTCCAGTAGACTCGAAAATTACTGTTCATCGTATATTGTGGAGGATTCCACATGTAACATTATGGGATCGAGAAAAACTTCGATTGCTCAAGATTGCATAAAATGATACACCATTAACTATACGTTTTCGAAGTTGGGATCTCATGAATATCCAGTGTTACTAACTACAAACATGAAAAGGCAGGGCAGGAGGCCCAAACGGAAGCTTTAAACAGGGAATGTAAAAACAGGGAAAGAGATAAGATGTGGGCAAGGGTTAATGAACTTAATAGGGGGACGAGTAGAGAGACGAAACGCAAAATCGAATATGGAACATGGGGTAGAGTATTTCCGGGAACTATTAGGCGAACTGGAAGGGTTGGTACGGGTTGATGGATGTTATAAAGTAGAAACAGGGTTAGAGAGGGGCTGTCGAGAAACGGATAAGAGAATAACAGGTGAGGAGGTGATGGGAGTGATAAGTACATTCAAGATCAGGACTGCGGGAGGGAAAAGTGGGATAACTAATGTGTACTGGAAGTAGCAAAAAATAGGCAGATGATAGAGAGTTTGGCAACATTCCGAAACAAGATATTCGAAGGGGCGAAATTCCCTAAAGAATGGCAGAAGGGGATCATATGTCCTATTTATAAAAAAAACAAAGGGGAGAGGACAAATCCCAGTAATTATAGAGGTATAACCCTCCTGGACTCCCTGAGCAAGGTGTACACGGGTATTCTAGAAAACAGGTTGAAATAATAAACATGTTATTTGTTTTACGTCACACTAACTACTCTTTAAGGTCTTCGGAGACGCCGAGGTGCCGGAATTTAGTCCCGCAGGAGTTCTTTTACGTGCCAATAAATCTACCGACACGGAGCTGTCGTATTTGAGCACCTTCAAATACCACCGGACTGGGCCAGGATCGAACCTGCCAAGTTGGGGTTAGAAGGCCAGCGCCTTAACCGTCTGAGCCACTCAGCCCGGCGAAAACAGGTTGAGGAAGTGGGCAGAGGATTACTCAATTCTATCGATTGTTCAAAATGGATTCAGGAAAGGGAGGATGACGGCTGATAATTTAATGATTGTGAGAACCATAATTGATAAATAAGTGAGAAAAGTAGGCGCTAAAGTGTTTATTGCTACAATTGACTTCCAGAAGGCGTTCGATACAGTAAGCAGGAGGGCCTTGTTTGAAGGATTGGGGAGGATTGGGGTGGGAGAGAAGATGAGAAGAGCGATTAGAAGTATATATGAGAAAGTTTATTTTGCATCAGGGTGGAGGAAGGGGTGGTGAGTGGAGTGATTGAGTCGAAAGTGGGTTTCTCCCCCCCACCCCCACCCCCGGCAGTACCCTAACAGTTTGTTCTATCGGCCTCGACTCATCTATGCCATCATGTATTTCCACCCAGTTATTAGTGAGAAGGTCTCTGATGATTGGCTGCAAGTATGTCTTGAGCCTAAGGCGGTTTCCAGCTTCGTCATCAGAATGGATCTATTGATTGTGTCGAACGCCTTGGTGTAATCTATGAAGATTGCACGAAGCTTTCCCCCCACGGTTTGCTAAGGCCATTACTATATCGGCTTGAGGATAGTGTATAGCTTGTGTAGTTGATCTCCCACATCTGAAACCAAACTGCGAATCGGGGAGTTTCTTTTTTTTTTTTTTTTTTTGCTAGGGGCTTTACGTCGCACCGACACAGATAGGTCTTATGGCGACGATGGGATAGGAAAGGCCTAGGAGTTGGAAGGAAGCGGCCGTGGCCTTAATTAAGGTACAGCCCCAGCATTTGCCTGGTGTGAAAATGGGAAACCACGGAAAACCATTTTCAGGGCTGCCGATAGTGGGATTCGAACCTACTATCTCCCGGATGCAAGCTCACAGCCGCGCGCCTCTACGCGCACGGCCAACTCGCCCGGTCGGGGAGTTTCTCATCCATGATGGCTGGAAGACGCTTACATAATAGTGTTGTAAGGATCTTAAGTAGCGTGTTCTACAGCGCAATGCACCTATACGCATTTGGGTCAGCCGTGTTACCTTTTCCCTTGAACAGCATTATCGCCTTTTGAGAGTTTCCACTTATCCCGTACAGTTCCTCGTTTCAGGCACTCATTAAGGAGTGCCGTGAGTGAGTGAAGTCACTAGTGCAGGAAGCGTAGTTTGCAGGTGCTCGTTGTAAATGTTGTCTGGTCCACATGCTTCTTTGTACTCACAATTATGTGGATTATTTCATCTTCTGTGAAAAATTCGATCTCCTGCGTAGGGGGTTGAGTCACTGTGGGGCTTGCTGCCGGCGGGCGTGTGTCGTTGCCTGAAGGATTGAGCTTAGCTGTCTTTCGCAAACCTCCATTGGGATGTTCCCTGGGAATTTCGGTTGCTTCGGCTGAAGAGCCTTGTACAGTCTCTGCCTTGCTGTTTCTATTAAACGTTTTTCCTCTTCCTCCCAGAATGTTCTTCGCGCTTCCTTAATCTTGATTTTGTGTTCTCTCTTCAGCTTCTCTCTTTGTAGCAATGTTGTTATCGTGCTGGTGTCGACACTGCCAAGTGCTGATACGTCTGCCTTTCTGCTTAGCTTAATTGGGTTTTTCGGTCTCTTCTTACTGTGTTCTTTACTTGTAGCAATGTTTCTGCTGGCAGGTGCTTCCTTTCCACTTCCAGGACGATGTTTTGTTCTAGTGGTTTAAGTTTGGAGTTCACAAATATGAGCTCAATGGTGCTTGCACGTTGTTACAGAAGTGTGAGCTGCTTATTTATTTAAAAGTGCCAAGCCTTCCTCTTCCAGGTAGTTCATGATATCTGTCGTTTTTCGTGATGCGGCGTCTACACGGCAGTTCAGGTCCCCTGCCAGTATGACTGGATCATCTTGGGTGGTAGTATCCGAGCACTGACTTATTTCATCTATGATATTTACTGCTGTGAGCTCCGGCTGAAGGTACACACGTATAAGAACGCAGATTGTGGTCCTTACTACTAGGGAGTGTCTTGATTTGTGAAAAATTGAGGAGGGCGAGAAAATGTCTGTGATGAGACATGCAATGACGCCCTTGGGCCTGCCCTTTGGGCCTTGCTCCGCCATATAATTGATCGCGTAATGCGTGTTTATTGTGTTCCAGTCTTTTGTAAGGAAGGTTTCCGTCAGAAACACTATATCGTAAGGCTTGAAGAAATTATCTGGAACACGAGCTAATGCTGTGCTAAGACCTTCAATATTCCAGTTTAGTGTATTTTGAGTTTACTGAGATTGATGTTACAGCCGGGCGCCTTCGTGTTTAACTGTGCTTTGGCCATCAGTCACCTTTATTCAGATTTCTTTCAGGCACCGCGACATTATATTAGGGCCCTCGGCCACATTAGCTAATTTCCTTGGGTTATCAGCCAAACACTGATTGGTGCAAATAAAGTTTAGTAAGGATAGATAGTGGTCCATGAACTCATCGTGGGTGATGCCGACTCAATTAGGGATCCATGACATAAACTCCTGCGTAGTCTACATTGACTGGCCAGGCAGAGTTGATCAGACGGTTGAGGCGTCGGCCTTCTGACCCCAACTTGGCAGCTTCGATCGTGGCTCATTCCGCTGGTATTTGAAGGTGCTCAAATACGTCAGCCTCGTGTCGGTAGATTAACTGGCAGGTAAAAGAACTCCTGCGGGACTAAATTCCGGCACCTCGGCCTCTCCGAAAACCGGAAAAGTAGATATTGGGACATAAAGAAATAACAGTATTGATTATCTACATTGATTGGATGACCTTAATTATATTTATAATCCAGAACTCGTCACGAGTATTGCATGAGCAGGAGTCATTATGGCATCAATAGTGAACTTAAATGGGAATCGATGACAGGGATTTCCGGGACTTTCTTTGTAATTAAAGTAATTTAGAGAGTGGTTTCTCAGATAGAATGCCCTTCAGGCAGGTAAGTCACGAATGCTGCCACAGTGTCAAATCGATTTCAGCAAACATTTATGTGAAAATAAGTTTGTCAAAGCCATCAAGTTTGTTCATCATTAAATTTCATTTAAAGGAATTTACTCATGTTTCTTAGTCAATAAATATTGAATCAAAAGGTAGCCAATCTTAGAGAGTACAGTTATTCAGTAGGAATTAGACAGTCGATTACTAGTACCCTGCTCAATACCTTCAGGAAGTGGCCGAAGATCCCATAACGCCACTGAAGAAAGACACTTATGCTGATGCTGATAGATAAGGTAGGTAGGTAGGTAGGTATCCCTCCAGGGCGGTGAAGGGTTCAATACTAACCTCCAGAACAAAAGAGTAGTGAAGTTCGGAATGTTTATGCCCTTCGGGGTTGTTGCACCATGGGGTTTGGTTAGGTACCTTTATTAAGGCAACTGTCGCTTTCTTCGCAGTCGCAGGCCCGTAGTAGTACGTAGTCGTATCATACCCTCAGTCTATAGCGTAGATATAATTTTTCGTCTACCTTATTGAGAAACCTGAATCGGGCATTATGTCCCTTGTTGTTGGTCGTTAAATATTTATTCATCTAGTCAACTAATATTGTATCCCTTTTACACTGTCAAATGAATTTTCTATCGATAAGCTGTGTTCAGCAAATTTGAATGAAAATTGTAAGGATTTGCAGTGTTTAGGTCAAGTTATCGACTTTCAAAACCACTAGTTTGTCAGGTTCTCCATTTTTGTAATTGAGATTATGAACTATTCGGGAAAAAAGGCCACAGGGGCTAGTGAATTGTTAATATCTTCATTAATATGATTCCATTAGGGATTTACATATTTGTCGACGTTTTTGTTGCTTTCCGCTGGTTGGAAATGTATGATATACAGCGTGATTCAGCTAAGTTTTCCACCTCTAATATCTTCTGATTCGTCAAAGCCATAGACATTCTGTTCTCAAATTCTTAAATTGTATGAAGGGGCTCATAAGATACTGTCCTATTCCTTTCGATCACATACGTAATTACCGAGAAATCGGCAGCAACATTTTTTTAAAAATGGGAATATACTAATTTCACCCAATAGAACTACGAATCGAGCGACAAATTCAGTGATGTGCTTATTTTGCATATCCGACGAGTACTTTTTAGTAATATTAAAGGGTTTCAAATATGTAGGCATTAGACAGAAAGGTAAGCGCCACTCGCCTTGATGTCGGGCGCGTAGTTATCGTGCTTGACTCACGCCTTGTTGATAAGCACATACACCTCGCCATTATCTCGAGAGGGACCGGAGAAAAAAAAAAACAGTATGATGTAAGCCAGGGGTATCAACGTAAGGCCCGCGGGTCGGACTCGACCCGCGAAGGCACTTCATGTGGCCCTGGCCGAGTTTTTATAATTTATGTTTTTCACAGATGCCGGAAAAACTAGATAATAAAATATTGTAATTTACGATGCAAGGGGATAAAACCATAGGAAAAATCTCTGAATTATTCGTAGTTTTTTCTTGACATGGTGTTTCTTTTACTGGGCTGTAGAAATGTTCTAAGAAGCATAGTTATTCTCACCTTAAACGGAAAACGTTCCAAGATGCGTAATTATTCCTAACTTAACCCTGGATGAGTAAGGTGTAGTAGTTACAGCACCATGAGTAATGAAAGGTTACACCGCTCAAAAACAGATGTTCAAGAAACAGATCGAGGAATATATACAGTAAGTCACTTTCCTATTCATACACAACCCATTTCCTTACAAAGAGTTCCATGTGCCTGTATATTTATGGAAATCATTTATAGTTGTCTCGTGAATGTAATAAGACGTAAACACTCAATGCACAAATTTTTGTGAGGGCAAATAATGGTTTACACAAATAAAAACTACATACACTACAAAATTTGAAGTCACTTTGTTATCCATAGGCCTACACTAGTATAGATGGCTTCATCCGACAACATTGAACGGGGCATACGTAAGTAGGTGTGGTGCGAGGAGAGGTGTGGCTGGTTGTGTTCGTCTTAGAACTGTGAGAGTGCTGTTAGAAATGGGCATAGGTAAAGAGTTTGGATATGAGCTAAAACAGACAATTGTCAATCTAGCACTTACAGGGTACTCCCTACGAAAAACAGGAGACATGGCGAAGAAAACTCATGCCACTGTTCAATATGTCGTGAATAAGTTTAAGAACGAAAGGTCGGAGAAGAATGTGCCAAGACAACCCAAACAAAAGAATCTAAGTCCACAAGCAGAAAGATTATTGTGAGGCGAGTGAAATCCAATCCTCTCATACGTACTCCAAAGCTGCGGACAGTGCTGGAAGCTGCTACCAGGAAGAAAATGTGTACCCAGACGGTCCGGCGAGTTTTACATCGACACGGTTACCATGGTCGTGTACCGAGGAAAATGCCCTATGTTAGTAAGAAGAACCTTGCTGCAAGACTGCTCTTTGGGAAAGAACACGTAAACAAGGATTAGGAGTTTTGGAACAATGTCATCTGGTTCGATGAAACTAAAATCGACCTGTTTGGTTCCGATGGTGCCCGTACGGTGTGGAGAAAGACCAATACGGACAACGATGTGGCCAATACAATTCCCAAAGTGAAACACGGAAGTGGATCGGTTATGATCTGGGGGTCTAGCTCCTCGGTTATTTCACACGCTCTGTCAATCCCACGAATAAAAATTAAAAGTTGTACTGTCTAGGAAATATTAATTTTATTGAAAGCACGATGGACAAAGTAGTGAATAATATTTTGAAGAACAATGTTAAAGAAAGTGCTGAAAAATTGGGAATGCTACCGACCTACATGTTTTAAAAGGATAACTACCCCAAACATACCATTGCTCTGAACAAGGAGTGATTACGTTGGAACATTACAAAACAATTAAAAACACATCCCCAGTCGGCTGACTTAAAACCTTATTGAATATTTATGGGCACTTTTGAAGTCTAGGGTTCACAGTAGAAAGGTTTCATCCAGAGACGAGTTAAAACGAGTGGTGACTCAAGAATGGTACAGCATCAACCATGAAACGCCTGCGAGGCTAGTAAATTCCATGAAGCGTAGGTGTGAAGCTTTCATTAAAGCCAAGGGTTACTCCACAAAGTACTAGGATTGGTGCTATGGTTCATTTCATTCATACGTTTAGCTGAAGAATTGGCATTTGTATGAGCAACAATGTGACGTAGGAAAACGTCATGTTTTGTTATATTTCGAGTATTTTTTACTATATGTTTTATTCTTTTTGTATGATATTGTACAGAAACCTACCAGAAATACATTTCTTAAGACAATTAATGTAACATCCATTTGAATGTCCACAATATACTGTACTTTTCACAATATGAAACTGTATGAATAAGAAGGTGACATATAGTAGCTGCAGTCCGCGCTAGTTATAAAGTTGCACATTTATGAGCCGCGAAAGGGAAACCATTTTTTGATGGGGAATTTGTGAAGAACTGTGTACTTTCTGTAATAGAATAAATGAGTCCTGAAAAGAAACTACTGATAAATTCGGTCAATTTATCGCGGAGCACAACGACGAGAAGAACAGAAAAACTCGGGGCTAATTTGTGCTCATAACTACGCGAAAAATCGAAATCATTCGAGTGCTTCTCGTTGGCTTTGGATGAAAGTAACGACGTCCATGATACAGTACAACTTTTAATTTTTATTCATGGGATTGACGGAGCGTGTGAAATAACCGAGGAGCTAGTATCTTTAAGAAGCATCCATGGAACTAACAACAGGCGAGGATTTGTTTCTCCAACTGACAAGGGGGCATTCTCTACTCGTCACCACCGATTTCGCTTAAATTGTCCGACTCGTTGGCTGAACGGTCAGCGTACTGGCCTTCAGTTCAGAGGGTCCCGGGTTCGATTCCCGGCCGGGTCGGGGATTTTAACCTTAATTGGTTAATTCCAATGGCACGGGGGTTGGCTGTATGTGTTGTCTTCATCATCATTTCATCCGCATTACGACGCAGGTCGCCTACGGGAGTCAAATAAAAGGACCTGCACCTGGCGAGCCGTACCCGTCCTGGGATATCCCGGCACTAAAAGCCATACGAGTTCATTTCATTTCGCTTAAATTTATAGAACATGCAGGCCTTGGCTAGAAATGAAAGCACCCGAAGCGTATTTTAAAAAAAAATGTTGACGCTCTCGCAAGCCACTTTATGTTAGTGCGCACACCAAGCAGTTGTTGGCCTAGCGGTAAGAGCTTGGACTAGTATTTCGATGGTCGTGGGTTCGGCTCCCAGCGTGGAGAATATTTTTCTCAATTTTTATATTATTCATTTATTTTAATTTATTACATTTTATTTATGAGCGCACAATTGTAAAAAAAATTGGAGTTTCGAACTTTCCCGACGTGTTCAAACAGAAATTCTTCTTTTTTCTACTTTATTGGCTATCTCCCCTCCTGGGGGAATTTGCCATAAACGTGAATAGTCGTTTCGCTGTAAGATTCGTTTTCACCTGACAAGTGAAGGTTGCTCCTGGCGCCGGTACACAAACAATAGATTCTTGGCACAGGTAGAAAAAAGTCTGACAATGAAATCCCTATTTTTTTTACCTTTTCTACCTTTTGCGTATAAATAAATAAATAAATAAATAAATAAATAAATAAATAAATAAATAAATAAATAAAATGAATTATTCACCTCTTTGCGTAACTGGAAAATGAATAATATAAAAGTTGACAGAAAAAAACACGAAAAAACTAAAAAAAAGTCGAAATTGAAACGACTAGTTTTTGACTTCTGCATACTTAATTCAAGATTTAGGTGAAGTTTAGGGTGAAACTCTTAAGTTTACACACATAAACTTGACACACACAGATAAGAAAGAAATACCAGTGTTTCGCTTATGCAGTAAATACTCCGTTATTTAAAACAAAAAGAGAATGTTTTGTGAAAGCACAAAATAGTAACAACGTACGTGGAAACTATTCACCCGTGGCAGGAACTTCACAGGGCTGAACATAAAATAGATCACTCCAGTCAGTTGCGATGTGGTAATGTGGCTTAAATAACATTACGTTTAAGGATGCGCTTCCGGGAGCTCTGGAAGTGAACTTAATTGATTACAGTAACGTCTTTAAAACTGGGTTAATCTAGTATCCCTTTCTTTACTAGTGTTACAACTATGATACAAGCAGGTGTCGGACTGGTCGCGTCGAGTGTGTTGAGACTTCCGGTCCGTTTTCTCGCAGGAAGTGACAACATCTGCCCACCCACGAACAGCTGCCAGATTCAGACTGTTGATTGTTCGTCGTGGAACTAGTCTCCCACTTAAAACGGTTACGTGCCAGATGCGACCGTGCCGGATGCGACCCGGCCATTATCGTGCCAATAGCGACCGAGCGGAAAGGCATCGTGCCGCATGCGACCCATCAATCACAATTGATCTGCATTAAGGGCTGTCACCAAGTGGCTGATTGCTTATCAGTAGCTAACTTTGTATTTTCTAAAATAAAGGTATGACACCGTTGTTAGCAAGTTCGAGTGCCGTTGGCCGAAATAAAAATATAATAATGTTGCTGGCTTTACGTCCTAGTAACTACTTTTATGGTTTAACGAGACGCCGAGGTGCCGGAATTCAGTCCCGCAGGTCTTATTTTACGTGCCAGTAAATTCACCGACACAAAGCTGACAAAGCACGTTCAAATACCACCGGACTGAGCCAGGATCGAACCTGCCAAGTTGGAGTCTGAAGACCAGCATATCAACCGTCTGAGCCGCTGAACCACTTAGCCTGGATGGAAAAAAAAAAAGTCACCATCAGAATGTTGGCCGGCAGGGCAGGAAAGTTGGTGGTAGACAGTTTCTAATTACTAGATTGCATGCCAAAAGCCGGGATTCAAATCCAAAACTTTTAGCAGTGTTCAAATGGAGTGAGGGGATATGATGCTGTTGATGGTGATTCGGCCGTCGGATGGCGACGTAAAGCATTGAGCAGACCCCTCAGTATTATTCGAGAGGAATAGGCTACGTGCCGAAACCGGGTATCATCTCCCTACTTCATTATCATAATCCCACATCCATACGCGCAGGCCGCCCAAAGATGTCAGGTAGAAAGACCTGCACCAGGCAAGCCGAACACGTCCTCGGACACTCCTGGTACTAATAGGACACGATAAGTAAGTAGGCCTAAGTCGTAAATAATTTCAGAGAATTAGGATATTTTTTATTGCTAGTGGCATTACGTCGCACCGACACAGACAGGACTTAAGCCGACGTTGGGATAGGAAAGGGCTAGGAATGGGAAGGAAGCGCCCCTGGTCTTAATTATTAAAGTACAGCCCAAGCATTTGCCTCGTGTGAAAATGGGAAACCACGGAAAGCCATCTTCAGGGCTGCCGACAGTGGGATTCGAACCCACTATCTCCCGGATGCAAGCTCAGGGCCGCGCGCCTCTAACCGCATGGCCAACTCGCCCGGTGGGAAAAGACGTAAACGCATCACCATATTTCGTGTTGTAAAACGAGTTTCCCCCAGAAGTGTTATGTAAAGTAGGGGCAGTAGCTGCTTATAGGACTTATTGAAATGGCACTGCACTTCGTTTAGCTTACCTTGGGCGATGACACAACTTATCAAATGACAATTTGCTTGTCAACGCCGGTCGCATCCGGCACGGTTACAGATTATGCGGTCGCTAGTGGCACGGGTCGCATGCGGCACGGTCGCATCTGGCACGCCACCCTTAAAACAGCTCCTTTCACCTACGTCAGTGTCTCCCGTGATGAATCAGCGACAAGGCTTTAGGGCATTCGCAGGTAACATCTGATATTTTAGACAACAATCTCTTGGGTTTTTGCCGTGGAAGCATCAATTGAATGGATGAAAACCATAACGGTATAAGTAGCATTTTGGTCATTCAGAGAAAAAGGCATTTATACATCTTCAACACTCATATAAGGCATGCTATTAGTAGTTATACCACCCATCACTAAAGCGCAGAATATTACCGCTATCACTTGTATCTCTTTGCCGGTGAATTGCTGGAAAAAGAGGAAGAGGACGACCCAGAGTGTCTTACTTCAAGAACCTGCTTCTGAGGATGAAGTTCAAGACCTACGCTGAGTTGAAAGACTGGCTCAAGATAGACAACTGTGCATGCAGCGATATGGCTTAGCCTTTAGAATATGATGATGATGATGACTTATACCGTTATGGTTTTCATCCATTCAATTAAAATATCAACTATTTCACAAGATTTTATAGTGTAAATGAAATATTCCAGTAATTCATTCGAATTTCAACTGCAGGCCTTCGGGCTGAGCAGCGGTCGCTTGGTAGGCCAAGGCCCTTCAAGGGCTGTAGTGCCATGGGGTTTGGTTTTTAATTAGTATCTACCGATGATGTCTTGTTTGTGGACCTTTAACTCAGTTTTGTAGCGCCAAAGTTCTGTTTTTATTTAGATAAAAATATTTAGATAAAATTATTCTTCCTCAATACGAAAGGGTGATTGGTAAATGTGGGGAAGATATGGAAGTTAATGGGAATGGGAAGCGTTTGCTGGACTCCTGTGCTGGAATGGGTTACGAATACATTCTTCAATCATAAGGCTATTCACCGCTACACATGGGAGGCTAAGGGTACCAGATCCCTAATAGACTATTATCTTAACAGACTTAAATTCAGGAAATCTGTTAGGAATGTACGAGTTTTTCGCGGATTTTTCGATGATACAGACCACTATCTGATCTGTAGTGAACTATCTCTAGGCCTAAGGTAGAGAAAGTGAAATCTGTCTGCAAACGAATAAGGGTAGAAAATCTCCAGGACGAGGAAATTAGACAGAAGTACGTGGATATGATTAGTGAGAAGTTTCAAACAGTAGACAGTAAGCCGGTTCAGGATATAGAAAGTGAATGGGTGGCATACAGGGATGCTGTAGTAGAAACAGCAAGGGAATGCCTAGGAACAACTGTGTGTAAAGATGGGAAAAGGCGAACATCTTGGTGGAATGATGAAGTGAGAGCAGCCTGTAAACGTAAAAAGAAGGCTTATCAGAAATGGCTCCAAACAAGGGCCGAGGCAGACAGGGATTGGTACGTAGATGAAAGAAACAGAGCCAAACAAATAGTTGTTGAATCCAAAAAGAAGTCATGGGAAGATTTTTGTAATAACCTGGAAAGGCTAGGTCAAGCAGCAGGGAAACCTTTCTGGACAGTAATAAACAATCTTAGGAAGGGAGGGAAAAAGGAAATGAACAGTGTTTTGAGTAATTCACGTGAACTCATAATAGATCCCAGGGAATCACTGGAGAGGTGGAGGGAATATTTTGAACATCTTCTCAATGTAAAAGGAAATCATCATGGTGGTATTGCAAACAGCCAAGCTCATGGGGAGGAGGAAAATGATGTTAGTGAAATTATGCTTGAGGAAGTGGAAAGGATAGTAAATAAACTCCATTGTCATAAGGCAGCAGGAATAGATGAAATTAGACCTGAAATGGTGAAGTATAGTGGGAAGGCAGGGACGAAATGGCTTCATAGATTAGTAAAATTAGCATGGAGTGTTAGTAAAGTACCTTCAGATTGGACAAAAGCAGTAATTGCACCTATCTATAAGCAAGGGAACGGGAAGGATTGCAACAACTATCGAGGTATCTCATTGATTAGTATACCAGGCAAAGTATTCACTGGCATCCAGGAAGGGAGGGTGCGATCAGTCGTTGAAAGGAAGTTGGATGAAAACCAGTGTGGTTTCTGACCACAGAGAGGCTGTCAGGATCAGATTTTCAGTATGCACCAGGTAATTGAAAAATGCTACGAGAGGAATAGGCAGTTGTGTTTATGTTTCGTAGATATAGAGAAAGCATATGATAGGGTACCGAGGGAAAAGATGTTCGCCATACTGGGGGACTATGGAATTAAAGGTAGATTATTAAAATTAATCAAAGGCATTTCTGTTGACAATAGGGAACATGCATGATCCGGGGTTTTAATTAAAAATATGCTAATCTGATTCAAAATTTCATGCAGAATTCAAAAATGTGATCAGAATGTACAAATAACTCCAAACATGATAAAAATCTACGAAAATGTCACGTCACGCAAGTACGCGATCTCATTGGTCTGACGTCATCGTACAGGTTGACTGGATTAGCAGACGAAATAACACAGTGTGCTGTGAGAAGCAGGATACACTTCGCGTATTTCTACTTTACGTTAGTGTCTAGTATGGTTAAATTCGAGGTCTATACATTGGATAATAATCTGAGTGGTATATTTTAGACTTAAAATGAATCCTGCGCAGACAGTGAGGTAGAAAACTTATAAATGGTGTAGAGTTCCGATGTGCAATAGCACATCGCATACCATACCAAACAAATTGTTTATAAATGTTCCAAAGACGCAAAAACTAGGGAGAAATGGATTTTGGCGAGCCGGATAAATGCTGGTGATATATCGGAAAAGTTCACAGTTTATTTTTTTGAAGATTTTAACGTAAGATGAATTTGTTTGAATTTTCAAATCACTTTTCCACGTCAGCTGTTCTAGTGGTAAAACTTTAAATTTTAACGTATGATGCTTTATTTAAATGCTTCAATTACATCTTGTAATATGAAAGTAATAAACAGTGATTATTAAAGTATTCTCCATACCTAATCTATGTTTTGGGTGATCCATGTCAAGATAATAAATCAAAGGGGTTATGAACCATTTTGACAGCTCTAATTCTACCAATATATCTTGACATGCGACAGTTATGTACGGTATGTCTTTATTGAAGAACTTAATTGGTAAAGAAATTTAGGCTATATCTAAATACTCTATAATGTAACAAAGAATAGGCGTGTACATCATGAAAGGAAACAACGTGAATTTAACAAATGTATAACTCTACACAAAACCAATGCTTGTCTGTTGGGGTCTTATAAGTTAACAATGCTCAATTATAATAATTATCATAATATTAATGAAATAAATAACATAATTGCACACAGGTGAAAATAGTGATGTAGGTGTTTAAAATATTATCCAACTTGGCCTAAGTTTTAGGTTATACAAGCCAAGTCAATAAACCGAAGGGTAAAAATACCGCGCGAGTTGGCCGTGCTGTTAGGAGCGCGCAGCTGTGAGCTCGCATCCGGGAGATAGCGGGTTTTGAATCCCACTGCCGGTAGCCCTGAGGATGGTTTTCCGTGGTTTCCTACTTTCACACCAGGCAAATGCTGAGGCTGTAAATAAGGCCACGGCCGCTTCGTTCCCATTCCTAGGCCTTTCCTCTCCCATCGTCGCCATAAGACCTATATGTGACGGTGTGACGTAAAGCAAACAGCAAGGAAAAAAAAAAGAAAAAAGAAAAAAGAAAAGTAAAAGTCACAGCCCCCAAAGACATTCCTGTATTGAGCGACTAAAATGTCACCAGGACACTTTCCTTTCCTGATATGCTCAGCTTGTTAAAAGCCAAATGTAATTAATGTTATTGGCTTCACGCCCCGCTAACTACTTCTACGATTTTCGGAGACGCCGATGTGCAGGAATTTAGTCCTGCAGGATTTCTTTTACGTGCCAGTAAATCTACCGACACGAGGCTGACGTATTTGAGCACCTTCAACTACCACCGGACTGAACCAGGATCGGACCTGCCAAGTTGGGGTCAGAAGGCTAGCACCTCAACAGTCTGAACCACTCAGCCCGACTTGTGAAAACTAGATGAAGTCATATTTATCTTTATCATGTTTAACTTTTTCCCTCTACAAAGATATTTAATTCTCTTTCATGGGCCCTGGAAGTGGGTAGGCCAGTTATCCCAACCATAAATATATATTTTTTGGGGAATGATAGATTATAGCCCTATAGTACTATGATATTTCTTTCTTTCTTAAACAGTTTATCCTTCAGGGTTGGTTTTCTCTCGGACTCAGCGAGGGATTTCACCTCTACCACTTCAAGGGCAGTGTCCTGGAACGTGAGACTTTGAGTATGGTGATGAACTGGTGAGGAGGGCCATTACCTCGCCCAGGCGGCCTCACCTGTTATGCTCAACAGGGGCCTTGTTGGAGGATGGGAGGATCGGAAGGGATAGACAAGGAAGAGGGAAGGAAACGGCCGTGGCCTTAGGTGCCTGGAGGAGAAGTAGGAAAATACGAAAAACCACTTCGAGGTTGGCTGAGGTGGGATTAGAAACCCTTCTACTCAGTTGACCTCCCGAGGCTGAGTAGACCCCGTTCCAGCCCTCGTACTATTTGTTTTCAACTTTAATGGCAGAGCCGGGAATCGAAACCGGGCCTCCGGGAGTGGCACACATTAACCACTACACCACAGAAGCGGACTAGTACTATAATGCTACCTATATGTTTATGTTAGTGCTGAAATCCGATTTCTTACTGTACTAATGCTGAAAGCCCGAAAATGTAATGTTATTCTTTAATAGGGGAATCAGTCTAGAAGGAACGTTGAAAGTGATGTGATATCTATCCAGGTTCGTTGTTATCCTAATACTATGGGTTACAGTACATTGCACGTATATAAAAGATGCCACTTACAAACTTACTTGTTATCCGCGAATTTCTGCGGCCACAAAAGTCACATTTTTCAAGAATGATGACATCTACACATGGTAGATTGTCTGACTATGCTGTTTTGAACCTTTCTTCTGTCATTTCGAAGTTATTCGCGATCATGAGTAATAAACAATCGGCTTTTAGCAACGGCTGATGCACAACGGCTGGTAGAGCTCCATGCGGTACTGGATCGTGATGTCACAGCGCGCCGCTTACGTCAGAGGCCGTTTCACTCGCCTTGCGGAAAGGCACTATTAAATATTTTTTTAATGGTAGAAAACAAGGCAACATACCACAATGTAATACGTTTACGTACTATTTCATTGGTGTACTTTTCAAACAAAATATTTTTGAAAATGACGCATGTTCCCAATTGGGCTTCAGTGAGAATTGATGCTAGAATGAGTTCTTGGTTCAGGGTACTTACAGGAGTTAGAAAAGGCTGTAATCTTTCACCTTTGCTGTTCGTAGTTTACATGGATCATCTGCTGAAGTGTATAAAATGGCAGGGAGGGATTCAGTTAGGTGGAAATGTAGTAAGCAGTTTGGCCTATGCTGACGACTTGGTCTTAATGGCAGATTGTGCCGAAAGCCTGCAGTCTAATATCTTGGAACTTGAAAATAGGTGCAATGAGTATGGTATGAAAATTAGCCTCTCGAAGACTAAATTGATGTCAGTAGGTAAGAAATTCAACAGAATTGAATGTCAGATTGGTGATACAAAGCTAGAACAGGTCGATAATTTCAAGTATTTAGGTTGTGTGTTCTCCCAGGATGGTAATATAGTAAGTGAGATTGAATCAAGGTGTCGTAAAGCTAATGCAGTGAGCTCGCAGTTGCGATCAGCGGTATTGTGTAAGAAGGAAGTCAGCTCCCAGACGAAACTATCTTTACATCGGTCTGTTTTCAGACCAACTTTGCTTTACGGGAGCGAAAGCTGGGTGGACTCTGGATATCTTATTCATAAGTTAGAAGTAACAGACATGAAAGTAGCAAGAATGATTGCTGGGACAAACAGGTGGGAACAATGGCAGGAGGGTACTCGGAATGAGGAGATAAAGGCTAATTTAGGAATAAACTCGATGGACGAAGCTGTACGCATAAACCGGCTTCGGTGGTGGGGTCATGTGAGGCGAATGGAGGAGGATGGGTTACCTAGGAGAATAATGGACTCTGTTATGGAGGGTAAGAGAAGTAGAGGGAGACCAAGACGACGATGGTTATACTCGGTTTCTAACGATTTAAAGATAAGAGGTATAGAGCTAAATGAGGCCACAACACTAGTTGCAAATCGAGGATTGTGGCGACGTTTAGTAAATTCTCAGAGGCTTGCAGACTGAACGCTGAAAGGCATAACAGTCTATAATGATAATGTATGTATGTATGTATGTATGTATGTATGTATGTATGTATGTATGTATGTATTCTTCCTCATTAAGGTGAGAAGTGGTAGTGGTTGGGACTGTTACTTTTGGGAGAAATACCGCAATTCCTTCTGAACGTCATGGAAAAAGGAAGAGGTTCACTTTTCGAAAAAGGAAAGAAGAGAAGTACACGGAAATACAGCATTTCCCAGATCTCGCAAAGCTAAGATCACGCGATGAAAAAAGAAGATAGGAGATGAAGATGAAAAAGCGCCAAGCACAAGAAGATATGTTAGAGCAGGGACGGCGAACCTATGACGTACGCGTGCCACTAGCTGACATGCGAACACTTATGCGGCACGCCGCACAACTATTTAAAAAAAAAATGTTTTCTCATATAACTAATAGATCGAAAATATAGCAACATAGCATATTTTAACATTACGCTTTAATAAAGAAGTATGTCATAATTCTATTGACACATTTTTACACATTTTCATTACGTTAAAGCAAAATTATATCTTATTCTTAAAATTTACCCGTTTCTGAAATATAATTTTCAGTGATGTTTGCAAAACAAAATCATAAAATATTCAGTCGAATGGATTTATAAGTAATGCAATGTAATACTTAAATGAAGTCGAATGAGAAGGATTTCATGATGATTTTAAGGAAAATAACCGACGGCACACTATAGGTCTTTTCAGGGGAAGTGGGGTGCGGTCAGTATATCACTGCCCAATCAGGCAAAAATCGCCTGGCGGTGGCGCTGATAACTACTCAGTCGCCCAGCAAGTTTGCCGTGCTCAATTTGCTCTCCGAACTGCTGTGATGCCGAGTAGCCTTGCAGTGTGCGTGTGGATATTACTAAGAGATTGCTTGACGAGTGTGTTTTAGGATAATTCTTGTTTTATGAGCAATTACTGTCGCGTCCTTCACTGCATTCTTCGATTAGCGTGTTCGTAGCATGTGATGTGAAGTTAGTTTGTTTCTATTCGTATTGCTCTATGCTGTTGTTGTATGTAATAACTGCACTATATCTCTTACAATGGCAAAGGAGATAAGGAGCCATGGGAGAAAAATGATCAGCAACGTTCATGACTATTTTCAAGAGAAAGCAGAAAATAATGGCACTTTAGTACAGCAGAGTGTGTCGGTAGCTTGCCAAGTTAGTACGCGAACCGTTCAGCGTATAGTAAGGTAAGGTAAGGTAAGGTAAATACAGTACCCAGTCATCTGGTTCCATCTTATTTCAATCACCGCGCAAACTAATCAAAAGGTACTGTATAACAAAGGCAGTCGACGGATTCCATAAAGATGTAACAAGAATTCTCCTCAGTTATAACGTAAGGGTGAATATCCGACACTGAACAAATGTGTAGTGTAATACTGTACTTTTGAACGAATTATTTTTCTGTTGTCAATGCACTTTTTATATGGATTATTAATTAACTCACATCATACTACATCGAAAATATAATACAATATTAAAAATAATACAATAAATAATAAAATAAATAAACCAAAATAAATAAAAATAATAAAACTCATTCACAGGCCATACTCGAACATACGAAGCTCTGTATTTCAAAGTTAAGAGGATTTCAACACAACTTTTAACACGTGCGCGGGCGCTCCTGGCAGCGTTGTAATAGTGGTCTCTTGTCTCTTTCCCTTAACGGCCACTCACGTCGTGGTGGATTGGTCGGCACTATGCTCCCCGCTGCCCCCGACAGCATAAAGGCCGACCACCATCAGAGCAGAAAATACCTATAGACAGTAGTAAAAAACAAGCCCTTGATTGACAAGCTAGTCGGAATAGCCTTGCCATCCCCGTGCTAGTCAGTCCTGCGATCGCCACGTCACTCGCACATGGTGGGCTTTCCTGAAAAAAAGTGACAGGTAACCCGAAATACATAACTGCTGGTTATCCGCGAGAAAATTGAGGTCAGTCACCTATTTAGACATTTTCAAGTAAATTTTTAGTTCTTATACTTGCTTTGTTAACTTACACGGAGTCCTTTTGTCCCTTCCATTTATCGACGTTCAGTGTCCGAAGATCCACTTGGGCGAATATTGAAGACAGAACCCAGTATCACATACAGAGGAAGGATCGGCTTTAGACATTAATGGAACTCACAGTATTAGAATGGAATGATATTGCAACAATATGGAATATTTTTAAAAGTATCAAAACATTTTGGGGGAGCCTCAGGGACCACTGACCTATATGTTAGGTCCATTAAAGCAACAAACATAAACCCTCGTAATTTGCCAAAGAGGCCTGATCTCAACATACTCAAGAGATCCATTTATTTCATTCGTAGTAGTTCAATAGGCTCTGAGTTAGGTTTCTCCTTTCAATGTATAAAACTACTATCTATATGTAATTTATAATAGTGGCTATGAATTTTAAGGGCACCCGGAAGGGGAGAAACCGAAAAAAAAAATTTTTTTTGAATTTTTATATGCCCGTGACTTTCTTCTTTCGAATACTTTTTGTTTCAGACCTCTGCGACGTTTGAAAGGGTGTTAATTTTTTATATTATCTGGAGTGCTGCAGATGTCGGGCCTGACATGTCCTCGAACTGATTGTGACATAATATTACTTTCCATTATTTTGTCAGCGGTGACAAAGACTCTGTTGAAGTCGTTCATGTTTCAGAACGTGGTCATTTTCTGCGAGAGGATATCTCCACTACAGGAAAGTACAACTTTCAATTGTTGGCCAACCTGGACGGCAGAACCATTGAGAACAAAACCGCGTGTGTTTATTGTTTGTTTTGGCGGCTTCTTTTACAACAGTATTCAGCCGCTTTGTTTCCGTTCGGTTTTATAGATTGAACAAGATGCCTGGACACAGTAATAGGATTTTCAAGGGCGCAAGAATGTGAGAAAGCCGAAAATCACTGTTGTTATTCCGAATGTTACAAGTGAGTGTGCAAACATGTGTTCCCCAAGTGACTACAAAAAGATGGAGAACGAATAACCACAGCACGTTTTGTGTCCAAAAGGAGAGGACACGTGGTGCAAATACCTTTTAAAAAAAGAAGGAAACTGCGACCGCGAACACAAGCAGTCTCCCGTATGCATTCGCGGAATCCATAAGGCCAATCTTCACAGACTTATCTGATGAAAAACTCCTCCGGAAATGCCTTCACGGTAAAACCCAAAACCCTAACGAGTGCCTAAATACACTGACTGACAGTGACAATGCAACACCAAGGAGGAGTGGTTCGAAAGGGATGAAAGTTGGGGAAAAAACAGAGACGGCACGGACGAATAATTGATGTTTATTTCAAACCGATATGCAGGTTACACAATGCGCACGGCATCGACTCATTAGGATGTAGGACCACCGCGAGCGGCGATGCACGCAGAAACACGTCGAGGTACAGAGTCAATAAGAGTGCGGATGGTGTCCTGAGGGATGGTTCTCCATACTCTGTCAACCATTTGCCACAGTTGGTCGTCCGTACGAGGCTGGGGCAGAGTTTGCAAACGGCGTCCAATGAGATCCCACACGTGTTCGATTGGTGAGAGATCCGGAGAGTACGCTGGCCACGGAAGCATCTGTACACGTCGTAGAGCCTGTTGGGAGATGCGAGCAGTGTGTGGGCGGGCATTATCCTGCCGAAACAGAGCATTGGGCAGCCCCTGAAGGTACGGGAGTGCCACCGGCCGCAGCACATGCTGCACGTAGCGGTGGGCATTTAACGTGCCTTGAATACGCACTAGAGGTAACGTGGAATCATACGCAATAGCGCCCCAAACCATGATGCCGCGTTGTCTAGCGGTAGGGCGCTCCACAGTTACTGCCGGATTTGACCTTTCTCCACGCCGTCGCCACACTCGTCTGCGGTGACTATCACTGACAGAACAGAAGCGTGACTCATCGGAGAACACGACGTTCCGCCATTCCCTCATCCAAGTCGCTCTAGCCCGGCACCATGCCAGGCGTGCACGTCTATGCTGTGGAGTCAATGGTAGTCTTCTGAGCGGACGCCGGGAGTGCAGGCCTCCTTCAACCAATCGACGGGAAATTGTTCTGGTCGATATTGGAACAGCCAGGGTGTCTTGCACATGCTGAAGAATGGCGGTTGACGTGGCGTGCGGGGCTGCCACCGCTTGGCGGCGGATGCGCCGATCCTCGCGTGCTGACGTCACTCGGGCTGCGCCTGGACCCCTCGCACGCGCCACATGTCCCTGCGCCAACCATCTTCGCCACAGGCGCTGCACCGTGGACACATCCCTATGGGTATCGGCTGCGATTTGACGAAGCGACCAACCTGCCCTTCTCAGCCCGATCACCATACCCCTCGTAAAGTCGTCTGTCTGCTGGAAATGCCTCCGTTGACGGCGGCCTGGTATTCTTAGCTATACACGTGTCCTGTGGCACACGACAACACGTTCTACAATGACTGTCGGCTGAGAAATCACGGTACGAAGTGGGCCATTCGCCAACGCCGTGTCCCATTTATCGTTCGCTACGTGCGCAGCACAGCGGCGCATTTCACATCATGAGCATACCTCAGTGACGTCAGTCTACCCTGCAATTGGCATAAAGTTCTGACCACTCCTTCTTGGTGTTACATTTGCTCTGTCAGTCAGTGTAATTTGATCTGAACTCGGATACCCAAGAGAGTATCTGTGAGTATAAAAACACTCCACCTTGTGTTTATGATGGCGTGGCAACATACAATGAATGCAATATCTCGAAGTGCGAAGATCTACAAAGACTATGTATACCTCCAGGACACAACACTGTGAAACAAATGAAATTATAGATAAGGAATAAAAAAGGAAAGCAGATGCAGCAGAAAGGGAGCTGGTGAAGCTTGGAAGACAGAAGAAAAGAAGTGTACACAGAAGATTACAAGATGAGATGGCAGAGAGCGCGGATGATCCACTGTATGGAGCTAGAACGCATTAAGAAACTGTGAGGCTCGTTTCTTGAGTAGATTTTGTGTATCTAAGGAACATTTATTCGGAATCCATTAACCAAACTTGAAGGTGGTATGTAACTAATCATTCTACGTATTTTAACACGAGATTTTGAAAATTAAAGGTACAATTTCTGAATTATAGAACAAAATGTCTCATTTTAACACGTAAAATTTTGGTGTTCACTTAAAAATGTATTTTTTTAAAAAACAGAAGATATTAAAAAATAACGTCGTCTATCTACGTGTAAAGGTCGAATAAATATGTATACAAAAATTGACTTTCCTTCGTTCATAACTTTATGAGAAAATGTTCCTTAAATATGCCCATTTTAACATGGCAGACATAACCCCTTCCGGGTGCCCTTAAGAAAGTTTCCAGTTCGTCTAAATAATTTCCTAACCTTAAAGCCGGTTTGAATCGCTAACCACATATATTTCGAGAATTGAAGATGTAAGGCAACTTATCTTATTTTTCTTACAAAAGCAGCTGTCACAGCTGAACCTTCAAACTGGAAATCCCCTGCATTTTTACGGGGGTATAACAAAATAGCAACGGCATCAATTTAAAAGTCATTAACTTGACCACCAGCCTACTAAATGTTTTCATAACTCCCCCGAAGGGGGAGGTGAACCTCCTATATGGTGACGCCGTCTCTCAGGCCAGGAGATTTGTATCGGAGATGTGCGGAGAAGGTAAGAGGGTTGGCGGCCGTGGCCTATACTAGGAACTGTCGCGGCATTCGCCTTAGTGCACGTGAATGGAAAAGTACACGACAGCCGACGTTGGGGAACAGCCCCTCTCGTCTTCCGAATACAGAGGCGTAGAGCCACGGTAGAGCCGTGACCGCTTTTGAGCCGAGACCAACCAGGCATCCGCTGACTCACTGACTTCGAGTTCAAGTATGGCATATGCACTAATTGATCTCCTTGAGCGACATAAGCAACCTGTTGTGTATAGTGAGTATAGGCATGTTTGTATCAGAACTTCCTTTCAGAGAGAATAACATCTTAAAATATTTGTTGACATACGAAGTATCATAAGAACAAACTGAATTGGTTTTCCTTGTATTCGTGATAAAGGTGCCTGTAAAAATTACCAGAGTCACTAACATTCGGAGTGTAATGTAATGTTAAACAACAGCACCGAAAATAGGAATAAATGGTATTTTCTACCTTTACTGGAAGATTTCGATGTAAATAATGAGATCAGGCAACCGAATTTGGTAGGTGGTTTCAAGTAGGATATTTAAAAAACGTGTAATATTGCAAAGTTTGTAACATAACATTTTCGACTCCTTAAATGCAACTATTTACTACTTTTTTGCCTTTAAGGTACATTCACATCTCATTCAGATAAAACCAATAGTTTTAACAAACCATTTCGATATTAAATTCGTTTAAACACACACATGGATGTACACTGACTTAGCAAATGTCATGGAATAGTCACCTAATAGCGTGTGGGGCCTCCTGTGGCCCTGCGAACTGCAGTGAGACGCCGCGGAAGTGAGTCGACAAGTCCCTGTTAGTCCTCTCGACGAAACTGACACCAAATCGTTTGCAGAGTGGCCGTCAATGCTGGTCTATTCGCGGGTGCAGGATCCATGGCAAGGAACCTGCGTTCCAGAACATCCCAGATATGCTCGATAGGGTTCATAACGGGGTTCCTGGGTGGCCATGGCAGTCATTGGACCTCAGCTGCATGTTCCTAGAACCATTCCGGGCGACGTGGGAGCGATGTGGCGGCGCGTTATCATCTTCAAACACCGCAGAACCGTCTGGGCGCTGGAAGGCCGAACATGGGTGGAGATGGTCTCCGAGCAGCTCAACATACCGCGTACCATTCAATGTCTCTTCCAGAACAACTAGTGGGCCCATTCCATACCAGGAAAATGCACCCCAGACCATAAGAGAGACATCAGAGCCCTGGACCACACCTTCGAGACAGCCGGGATCAATCGCTTCATGTGGTCTGCGCCATACACGGAGCCTCCCATCAGCAAGGTGCAGTTGAAATCGTGATTCGTCCGACGAAATCACGTTACGCCAGTCTTCCAGTGTCCATCCCTGATGACTGGCGACAAATGCGCGTCGTTGTGCCCGATCACGTTGGGTTAACAGTGACACCCGTGTGCAGCGCCGACTCCCATACCACATAGAACCCATGTTCCTACGTGTCTAGCACGGCCTGTGTTGAATTTAGCCGTGATTTGTTGCACGGTTGCCCGTCTGTTACTACTGACAATCCGTCTCAGATGTCGCCGGTCACGGTCATCGAGGGTGGTTAGACGGCCGGTCGTTCGTCTGTTGTGGACGGTGACACCCGCATTCAACCATTCACGATACACCCTGGACACAGTTGATCGTGTGAAGCCGAATTCCCGCACCACTTCCGAAATCGCACGTCCCATCCGTCGGGCACCGACCACCATAACCCGTTCGAAACGTGTCAGCTCACGACAACGTTCCATATTACATCTATCACATGCACAGCCACTGCTCACAAGGTCTCCTATACTACTGCCGCTGGCACAGGGGCGTGTGGTGCGCAGACAACACACCTGCGTATCAGTGCTCCGCTATCCCATGACATTTGCTCAGTCAGTGTATACATCTATACATAAAATAACATGTCTTGGCTGACTTGGAATGTCCTTTAGAAATACAGAAACTTTTTTTTTCAGAAAATACCCTTAAAGGGAGTGAAAACAGATGAAGAAGGGGTATTGAATACCTTTTATAAGGATACTAAATATCTCAAAAACTGAAAATGTTAGTCACGATAATTGGTATTTGGAAGCCCCTTTGTAAATGAACACGTATTTTTTTAATTTTGGAACATTCACTTAAGGCAAAGGTTAAAGAAAGTGAAAACACTGAATCCTTTTTATGGGATACTTATATCTGAAAAACTGAAGGTTACGGACATGAAAATTGGTATTTAGAACCTCCTTTAAAAATGAAGAAAAACACGAGTATTGTTTTCGAAAAATCGGCTTGGGGAAGGAGGGGGAATAAGAAAGAAGGAGCTGAATTCTTTTTTTGAGGACAATTATATCTCAAAAAATGTTACAGACGTGGAAGTTGGTATTTTGAATCTCCTTTAAAAATAAAGACGTATTTTTGCTTTCAAAAAATCCACTTAAGGGGGTGAATTGAATTGAAAATACGGGTGACTTTTAAAAATGAGTACCGGAAAGAGTGAAAGGAAGTTAAAAATTGAATTTTATTTATGGGGATACTTGTATCTCAAAAACTGTTTTGTTTCTTTCGACTTCACAGAAGACTGTTTCTCACATGTACAGTTCTATGTCGCATGGTCAACTTAGCCCCAAAAGGCAATACCTTACGTGGTTTATTTTTTATTTTTTGCTAGGGGCTTTACGTCGCACCGACACAGATAGGTCTTATGGCGACGATGGGATAGGAAAGGCCTAGGAGTTGGAAGGAAACGGCCGTGGCCTTAATTAAGGTACAGCCCCAGCATTTGCCTGGTGTGAAAATGTTACGTGGTTTAAGAAGAGTTTCTGGAGTAAATGAAACTCAATATTTCGGTGAGTTTTTATACTTCAAGGATTTTCAGATAATGTCTTAGTGCAGTAACGAGGAACGATTACCATTAATAAATTACGAAATCCACGCCAGCGAAGCCGCGGGTAACTGCTTGCATGTATACATAGATACATACATAACATATTGTTATGCATTTCAACGTTCAGTCTGCGAGTCTGTAAATTTACTAACCGCCGCCAGAATCCCCTATTAGTAATGAGTTCTGTGGCCTCGTTCAGTTTTATTTGTCTTTAGAAATTGAGTTTAACCATCCCCGTCTTTGTCTCCCTCTTCTTATCTTACCCTCCATAACAGAGCCCATTATCCCAATCCATTCGCCTTACACAACACTACAACCGAAGCTGGTTTATGCGTACAGATTTATACATAGAGTTCATTCCCTAACTTAGTATTTATCTCCTAATTCCGAGTACCATCCTGCTGTCTTTCCCAGCGGTTTGTACCAGCAATCAGTGTAGCTACTTTCATATCCGTTACTTCTAACGTATAAATAAGATATCCTGAGTCCATCCCGCTTTCACTTCCCCAAAACAAAGTTGGTCTCAAAACAGACCGATGTAAAGATTGTGTAGTCCGGAAGTTAACTTCTATCTTACAAAATACAGGGTTATTCAAAAACAAGGAACACATTTCAAACATTTATTTCTTCCGAACTACAAAAGGTACAACCACAATTCCAACGTTCCTGGACAAAAGTTTAAAATTTGAACAATCCATGTAAAAGTGCCGCTTTTGCAAGTTCCAACCCCGGCCGCATTGCGCTCAGCGCACTGGTGCTTGTCAGTTGGAGTGTAAGCAAATGGCAACACAACAGGAAGACGCATTTTGTGGGCTGCAATTAGCAAAACAATAGCTCATACCGTGTTAAGTAAACAGTATTGCTCTTATGGACCTACAAGGAGTGAACAAACCCCCTCTCAGGCACCCAAACTTTCCTCGTGATTAAAGGGCATTCTACTGTACTTTGTAATGTATTATGAAAGACGGATAAAAAGGATGGGGTACTTTTGCCAGTGAGTTAATAAAATAACTACATAACATCTTCTTTTTCATAAGCCATCGCTTCGTTGCCTTCCTTCATTTTTCTTCTTCTGTGTTGCTCTCGTACAAGCATCGTGAAGTCCCTCGTTCTGTGGCCCGTCGGCAGTTCACTTCTATAGTGAAGTCATCTACAGTACTTATTTGTTGCGTGTGAGCTTTTAGGCTTTAAGTCAGAGCGTACTTGTGTTGTGTTGAGAGAGGGTTGGTTGTACATTGCATAGTATTTGTGTGTTCTATTATTTTCGTACTGTACACGAGTTGTTACTGAAGATTTTGGTGTTGTGGTGTGCAGCGATATGTAATGGCATAACTTGAACTGATAAAAAAATGCCGTGTGTTTTATTTGTGATTGTTTCTTATTTAGCTGTTCTTTCTTAAGCGCATTTTAATTTTACAACTTTTTTACGACCGCATTTAATTTTTACTATTGTTTCTGTTAGCGATAAGACAGCACAGTAGTACCACGCGTTGCCTGGATAAATTTATTAAATGCAATTAAATGCTTCCCTGAACCCTCGAGGGCATACAAAACATTATTTTTCTATTTTCTCTCCCAATCTTCCTTACACTTCAATGCTGAGGTTTTTCAAGTGCCGTAGTTTACCTCTGATTCTGTACGAACCAAAAAAAGCCCCTGTAAACTCCCATCCCCTTTAGTTTATAAAAATAATTTGCACCTTAGTTTCTTCTGATTTTTATCTTGAACTTAAATACTGAATTTCACAAATTTATGTGCCGCCGTTTTCCCGTGTTGGCGTTAAGCAGAACCGTTCCATATGGCTACCCCACTGTCATAAGAGCAACACTGTTTTCTTAACATGGAATGAACTTTTTTTAAAGAGTCCATTAATGGAGTTCGACGTGCTTTTCATCGTTAGTTTAATAAACAACCGCCTCGGCATAAGCAGATTTACCAGTGGCATCGAAAGTTCGTAGAAGAGAGTTGCAACTGCAAAGGGAAGAACACGGGACGTCCACATACATCGAATGAAAATGTCGAAAGTATTCGTGCAGTTTACGAAAGGAGGCCAAAGAAATCCACAACACGAGGAAGCAAGGAACTTTAAGATTCCTCAACCAACGGTATGGCGAGTTCTAAAACACCGTCTGAACCTGAACGCGTACAAACTGCAGTTATTGCAGAAATTGCATCCAGACAACTACAACAAAATGCACGACTATTGCATTAGCATGCTAGATGATATGGAAGAAGACAATTTTTCTGAACGATTATTTTTTCCAAGCCTCCGTGGCTCAGGCGGCAGCGCGCCGACCTCTCACCGCTGGATACTGTGGTTCAAATCCCGGTCACTCCATGTGATATTTGTGCTGGACAAAGCGGAGGCAGGACAGGTTTTTCTCCGGGTACTCCGGTTTTCCCTGTCATGTTTCATTCCAGCAACACTCTCCATTAACATTTCATTTCATCTGTCAGTCATTTATCATTGCCCCAGAGGAGTGCGACAGGCTTCGGCAGCCGGCACATTTCCTATCCTCGCCGTTAGATGGCGGCTTCTTTCATTCCATTTCTGAACCGGTCAGGTGACTGGAAACAAGCTGTGGATTTTCATTCATTAATTTTTCCACATTATTGCACTTTTCATCCTTCCGGTAAAGTTAATCGGGATAACGTTAGAATTTGGGCAAGTGAAAATCCTACGGCAGGTATTGAACATGAAAGAGATTCACTGAAGGTGATCGTCTTCTGTGTCATATCTGCAAAAAGATAGTTTATGGACCTTTCTTCTTTTTCATGGAGAAAAAATGCGACAGGACTAACCTATCTAGACATGCTTCAAAACTGGTTATTTCCTCGAATAGAAGATGATTCCGATGACTTCATCTTCATGCAAGAAGGTGCCCCGCCTCATTTCTCTCAGCACGTTCAACATTACCTAAATGACACCATTCTAGGACGTTGGATTGGAAAAGGAAGAGCAGAAGATAACCTTCATAGCTTGTTGCCTCCCAGGTCTCCAGACCTCACTCCTTGTGATTTTTATCTGTGGGGTTATATGTGGAAGGAAGAAGACAATTTTTCTGAACGATTATTTTTTCCAAGCCTCCGTGGCTCAGGCGGCAGCGCGCCGACCTCTCACCGCTGGATACTGTGGTTCAAATCCCGGTCACTCCATGTGATATTTGTGCTGGACAAAGCCCCTATGCCTGACACTCTTGAAAGTTTGCGACATCAAATTGTTAAAGCTGTCAATTCGATAACTAGAGACCACCTAATTCCTGAGTGGCACGAAATGAGCCACCGTTTTGATATATGTCGTGCAACACATGATGCTCATATCGAAACCTTACAAAAGTGAAATTTGAAATTTCTCTCTCCAGGAACGTTATAATCGTGTTTCCATCTATCTTTTTGTAGTATGGAAGAAATAAATGTTTGAAATCTGCTCCTTTTTTAATAACCCTGTACTGTTGATAGCAACTGCGAGCTCACTGTATTAGCTTTGCTGCACCTTGTTACAATCCCACTTAATATTACTTCAATCCCGGGAGAACAAGCATCCTGAATACTTGAAATCCCGTACCTGTTCCAGCTTTGTATCCCCTATCTGACATTCAATTTAGCCTTGGAAAGGCTAATTTTCATACCATATTCGTCGCATCTACTTTCAAGTGTCAAGATATTAGACTGCAGGCTGTCGGCACAATCTACCAAGTCGTCAGCATAGGCCAAATTGTTCACTACCCTGTTTACCTTACCGAATCCTTTGCTGCCACTTAATGCCTTTCAACAGATGATCCATGTAAACTGAACAAACAAAACAACAACAACAAAAAAACAAAAACGAAAGATTACAGCCTTGCCTAGCCACGGTAAGTACCTAGAACCAAAAACTCATTCTACCATTAATTCATACTGCATCCCATTTGTCAACACAAATGCCTTGTATTGAATTTAATAATCTCTCCTTAATCTGATACTCCCCGGTACGGCGAATATCATTTCCCTCAGCACTCTGTCATATGCCTTCTCTAGAACTGAATTCGTTTTTTATAAGATACCAGCTGTAGTATCCGTCGTTGACGGGACAATCATACAACATGTGCAAAGCTAATTTCCCAGCTACTTTCTACCAATATTCATCAGGCAGGCTGTCCTCTCGGGACGCAGCAGTGCCTATCTATCGGAGATGAGTGGAAGCAGAAGAGACAAATTACTTCACAACAAACAATAGCCAACGTAATGTTACTGTTGATCAATTGTATGAGCTTCCGAATCTGTGACATCAGGGCATCTAATGGAAAAGGAGCCCTTTCTTCTTTAATGACTCCCTCTTGTCTTAATCTTCAAGTGGTAGATCCTTTACGGTGTTTTCTTCATTTTGCATGATCATCATCACAATTTTCCTTGTCGATATGGACCGATGACCACGCAGTTGTACACCTTAAGACAATCATGACAAAACGCACCGCGAGTTAACACGATCATGAAGAAAGAAAAAAAACACCTTTACCACGATTGAGCAATATTTCCAAGTTAGAAATGCTCGGCGTTGATATGGACTAAGCAACAAGTCTAAATCCATCCATTCTATCATCATAGCCGGTACGGTAAAAAACTGTGTTAGACATATATGATCGGAAATTAATTTTCTATAAGTTTTGTTATGTAGTACTATTCGATAGGATAAATAACATACGTATTTAAAAATTAAATTTTACGCACCTTCCCCTAAATTATCATTTCATCCAGCGTGAATAAAATTATTTACAGCCTAGTGCTTTATTCCGTAACTTTACAAACCGATTTTCATTCAATTCTGTTCACCTATTTTCTCCTGGTTCGGCGTTGATATGGACTTTAAAAAAATCGAAATTCATTAGTAACTCAGTTATCATAGCCGCAAGGTAAAAAAAGTACAAGACACAAATAATCGGAAATTTAATTGTGTAACTTTAGTTATGTAGTATATATATATATATATATATAGATATAGATAGGACCAATAACAACATGCATGTTTGAGAATTAAATTTTGGGCCTTCCCCTAAACTACTATTTCACTCAGCATGAACATTTATTTATTTATTTATTTATTTATTTTTTGCTAGTTGCTTTACGTCGCACCGACACAGATAGGTCTTATGGCGACGATGGGATAGGAAAGGGCTAGGAGTTGGAAGGAAGTGGCTATGGCCTTATTTAAGGTACAGCCCCAGCATTTGTCTGGTGTGAAAATGGGAAAGCACGGAAAACCAACTTTAGAGCTGCTGACAGTGGGATTCGAACCCACTATCTCCCGGATGCAAGCTCACAGCCGCGCGCTCCTAACCGCACGACCAACTCGCCCGGTAACAAAATTATTTATAGCCTAGATTGTAGTGCCTCGTTTTCTTACTTTACATACCGACTTTTATTATCTTCAGCCATTTCCTCCCGATGCATACATGACGACCGAGCTCGATAGCTGCAGTCGCTTAAGTGCGGCCAGTGTCCAGTATTCGGGAGATAGTAGGTTCGAACCCCACTGTCGGCAGCCCTGAAAATGGTTTTCCATGGTTTCCCATTTTCACACCAGGCAAATGCTGGGGCTGTACCTTAATTAAGGCCACGGCCGCTTCCTACCCACTCCTAGCCCTTACCTGTCCCATCGTCGCCATAAGACCTATCTGTGTGTGTGCGACGTAAAGCAACTAGCATACATGACGGAAATTAAAAAGTGCATTTCCTCGTTACTCTGGACAGGCCCGATACAGAAATACCATACTTTTCAAATTCTGAGTAATGTACAGACAAAACTTTTATAGAGTTTAAAATTGCTTAAAATGAAAATGTTCATTCAAAAAAAAATTACCCGTATAATCTTCATAATTCCAGCAATGTCCGCCTCCGTAGCGTAACGGTTAGAGTTATTACCTGCCGTCCTCTAAGACCTGGGTTCTATTCGCGGTGCTGCCAGAGATTTAAGAATCGCAGGACGGATAATATGTGGTTAAAATTGTACATGCAGCTCAACTCCACAGGGGTGTGCCTGAAAAGACCTGCACCACCTCGGAACGAGGACACGAATTTACCTTATTCCGGCTATATTTGCACGAGGAGGAGACAATGGACGCGGATAAGAAAGAGTTAAACGTTTACTTTCATGGCGGACCACGAATCTGTCGTCATGGTCTTCAATCATGCAGTGCTACTTCCAGTATCTATTAGACCTCAATTTTGTATAGCTAATTTCAGATGAACCCGAGCCCTAAGACATATTATGTCAAAAAGAGACATCTTCGTTAGCGCAATAAAAAGATGACTAGGGATAACATGTTTTGAAAATAATGTGTTGCAGCGCATTTTAGTATACGTCTGTAACTAAAGGTGTACAATTTTAACAATAGCCTACTAGATAACCCAAGGCCTGGACACGCTGCGAGCCAGGAAGACAACACTGTAATTCAGCTACTGTCCACAAGGATCGTAGTTAAATTCTGCCTTGCTTCGAATTCTCCATATGCGAGAACGCGAAAAATGCGCACATAGAAATACATCCACCTGTTAATAATAATAATAATAATAATAATAATAATAATAATAATAATAATAATAATAATAATAATAATAATAATAATAATAATCGTATGGCCTCAGCTAATCTGTGCAGATATTTCAATTTGACCCCATCTGGCTGACTGCTCGTCTATTTCGACGTTCTGTTTTACTCTAAGCCTACTAGATGGCAGACCGAGTAAACCGAAACTCTCTTTGGCGTCTATGGCTGAGATTTAATGAATTTTGTCCGGTAAACACCAAATGTTGATATTTTACATGCCGACATCGTTCACCTGTTGAACACACAATTCCTATTCAAGAATAAACGAAAAACCTAATTTCAACCATTTTATAAGTAACGTATTTCATCAGACTTTCGAACATCCTGATCACTTGAAAATAAAGTTGTGGTACTGTACTTACCCTCCAGCAATGGAGTGTTCATAATTTTCAATATTTTGTGGCCGAGTGGTTATCCTCTTAGGCTTAGTTCATTCATTGCATCACAGTCATTCGATATTTTTCTAAAGTAATATGCGAGAAATAAAAAGACGAATAGCAATAGCAAAGCAAGCATTTAGAGATGAACAGTCCCTTCTAATGTATGTCAGAAAACAATGTCTCTCGTCTTACGTAAAAGAATAATGAAATCTTATGTTTGGTCTGTTGCGCTGTATTCTGCTGAGGCATGGACGTCAACCAATAGTGATATTAAGCGGCTAGAAGCCTTTGAAATGTGGTGTTGGCGTCGGCAGCAACGGATAAGTTGGGTAGAGAAGAAGACCAACATCGAGGTATTGAACACTGTACAGGAAACGTGACAACTCTTGAGTCAGATTGGGAAGAGACACCTTTCTCGGATGGGACATAGCCTTCGACATAGATATGTGTTGATGGAAATTCTGGAAGGTAAAATATCAGAGAAACGCCCTCGCGGAAGACCAAGAAAAACATTCATGATAACATTTCTTGTGAACTCAAGATGCAGGAGTAAAGCAAAACGTACTGCACAGGATCGACCAAGATTCGCCAAAGGGATAAGTCAGTCATTGAACTTAATCACTCAAAGAATAAGAATTGTGGAGAGCAGGTTGGAAGAACTTGGAAAGTATCCGATTAGTTGACTGAACGTGATCACAGTTGGGACAAATAAATATTTCGATTAACAATGGTGCTGTAAATGGCAATGTTTCCATTAAACTCTTAATCCCTACATACGTTATTGCCTGGTTCGTAAATGTATCGAGTTTCAAGAAAAAGATATATATTTAGGGATACTGTAAAGCTCCCCGATATTCAATCTTAATTAAACACAGAAAAGGGGTATCGCTAGCACAAGGAGATACTTGTTCCAAGCAGGATGCCCGTGTGACGTGGATTTCAACAGCATTGCTGATGCACTTGTTCTCGGCCTGGACTCTTTCTGCTTCGTTTCTTTTTCTTCTTTTAAACATTTCTTGTGGAAAATAGGGGGAAAACGGGCGGCACACTATTGGGAACAAGTACAATCTGTGTGGAGAAAATGCAAAATACATATTCGAGAATTATCATTATGCTCTCGTAAAGAAGCTACCTTACGATGCACGTTTTGGCCGTCTTTTAAGTATCAGATGCATGATTAAGCATGTTGACCAGAAGATTAAAAGTGAATCACGCAGCACACTTTTGAAGTACACAGTCATGCATTAAGTACAAATAATTCTGCGGTATTTATCCGGATAAATACACTTCTTCCAGAATGTATACGCGAGATCAATAAATATCAAGCATGGATATAAATTGTCAGCAACCATTAAAATATAGAACAATAAGTTATGCTTGTAATTCCACAATCAGGGGCGAAGCGTCAGGGGAGACAGGGTAGACAGCGTGTACCCTTAACATTTTGTGAAAGAAATATTGTCTAGTTAATTTACTTACTTTTTAGAACATTAATTATTTCCAGATTCGTGGCATTATTGTATTCCCCGCTCTACTTATTTTCGTCTCACTTCGGCAATGCTAAGGCTCGCGTCAGTTACACGAAGCACGTAGGCGAAAGTAGACGCTGTGCATTCTGTGTATGTTCCCTTTGATTTTCAAAGCTTTCAGATAGAGCAACACTAACGCTATCTGTACGTGCTAACTGTGGAACTATGACTTTCCTATAGCGAGATGTCTCCGCCCAGTAGACAGACTTACCAGCGTCTCTTCTTGCTCTCATTGGCTAGTATTTGGATCTCTCTTATGAAGGTGCTCTTATTGGCTACCATCTTAGACATGCTTTTAATGTTATTAATTTGAATTTATTTTATTATAAGACACGTCTAAAAATAAATTAATAATATTTTAATACGAAGTATAGTAAACTTACACCTAATAAATGAATGACAGCATCAAAACCCTTCAAGTACGTGCATTTTCTGGCCCACCATGGCCGCCAATATTAGTTGCGGTATTATAACCCCAACAACTATTGGCTTCTAGTCTTAATAAGGTACTCCAGAGTACGCATACGGAAAAAATTGCTTAACTTGACGCTGTATATTCCGTTCAAGTCAGTTTCTAGTGAACGCGCTATGAGTGCATTCAAATGAATTAAAACGTATTTAAGGAATTGGATGACCAACCAGAGACTGTCTAACTTGGGAACTCTAGCTACAAAGAAGAAATTTCTGTGGAATCTTAGCAAGACGCCCGATTTCAAGACGAGAGTAATAGATATATTTGCCGAAATGAAGGACAGGTGGATTAAACTCATTTTCCAAGAATATTGTTTAAGGTGACTATTTATTTCTTATTTCTCTTATTAAATCTACATAACAAAGAAATATATTGTTATTTTAATTCTGAAAGTATGCTGTTATTTGACAACTCCCGCGGCCTATTTCGTCTATATTTAAAAGTAAAGCAAGTGCACGTAGGGTTATAGGTTGTTATAGTGTTTGTCTTATTTTCAGAGTCATTAATATAATACTGAATACAGATTTATGCGTCGAAAACGAAGTTCCGTATAATAATATGATTAAAACAGTTTAAATGAAAGGAATATCTGTCTAGCCCCTTACTTAGTTCACGCTTCGTCACTGTCCACAATCAAATAGAAGCCAATTCAGTACATCGGCACTGAAGCGGCGAGAACGACTCCGACAGTAGCGGCAGAAATGAGCAACGCAACAATTTTTTTTCAAAAGCTTTTTCAAAAGCATGGCTCCTGTTAAGGTCTTAATCAACATGTCTCGATCATAATATGCCTGCTCTATGAAACGAATTTATATTGGGGATTGGCGTATAGCAGGGTTTCATAAATTCGCAACGAGATGGCACATAATACCGCACAATGTTTAGCTTTGGATAGTCCAGTCCCTAGTCCATGCACACTACACATGTATTGCACGATAGTATGTGGATTTTATTTCCTAAATGGCTAGTCCTACCCTGTGAACCATGTGATCTTGCTGCGGTGAGGAGGCTTGCGCGCACCAATGAAGCAGATAGCCTAGCCGCAGGTGAAACCATATCGGTTGGGTATCTGTCGAGAGACCAGACTAGCGATTGGTTCATCGAAAGGGGGCTAGAAGCCTTTCGGAAGCTGCAAGGGAGGCAGTCCAGATGATTGACTGATATGGCCTCGTAATAATATTCAAGATGGCTTAGCTCTGTTGATAATGCTGCACGGGTGAAAGCAGCGGGAAACTCCAGCCGTAACTAACTCCCGAGGACACGCAGCTCTCTCTGTATGAATGATGTACTGAAGATGGCTTCCTCACGGGTAAAATATTCCGAAGGTAAATCAGTCCCACATTTGGATCTCCGGGTGGGGATACACGAGATGGGGCGATCATCAGGAAGATGGATACTAACATTTTGCGAGTTGGAGCGTGCAATGTTAGAAGTCTGAATCGTTGTGGTAGGTTAGAGAATCTGAAAAGGGAGAAGGATAGACTAAAGTTAGATGTAGTTGGTATAAGTGAAGTACGTTGGCAGGAAGAGCAGGATTTTTGGTCAGGTGAGTACAGAATTATCAACACAAAATCGAACAGGGGAAATGCAGTTGGCTTAATAATGAATAAGAAAATAGGGCAGCGGGTAAGCCACTAGGGCCAGCACAGTGAAAGGATTATTGTTGTCAAGATAGACAACAAACCAATGCCCACTACAATAGTGCAGGTCTATTTGCTTACTAATTCGGCGGATGAGGAGGAAATCGAAATAATATATGAAGAGATAGAAGATTTAATAAATATGTAAATGATGGCGAGAATCTAATTGTGATGGGAGACTGGAATGCTGTGACAGGCCAAGGAAGAGAAGGTAATGCAATAGAAGAAATCGGACTGCGACAAAAGAACGTCAGAGGAAGTCGGCTGGTTGAATTCCGCACCAATCACCATTTAGTCCTTGCTAACACTTGGTTCAAACACCACAAACGACGGCTGTACACGTGGACGAGACCTGGAGACACAGGAAGGTAACAAATAGGCATCATTATGATTATGCAGAGATTTAGAAACCAGGTGTTAGATTGCAAAACTTTCCCGGTAGCATACGTGAATTCTGATCACAACCTGTTGGTCATGAAATGCCATCTGAAGTTGAAGAAACTGAAGGAAGGAAGGAAGGAAGGAAGGAAGGAAGGAAGGAAGGAAGGAAGGAAAGAAAAGGAAGGAAGGAAGGAAGGAAGGAAGGAAGGAAGGAAGGAAGGAAGGAAGGAAGGAAGGAAGGAAGGAAGGAAGGAATCCAGTGAGATGGGATCTAGATAAGTTGAAAGAAAAGTGTGTGAAGGATTGTTTCAAGGAACATGTTGAACAAGACAAAAAGGAAAAGGTGAAGGAAGCACAGTAGAGGAAGAATGGACAATGGTGAAGAATAAGGTCAGTAGGGCTGATGAAGAGATGTTGGGAAGGATGTAAAAATCAACTAAGAATCAATGGATAACTCAAGAGATACTAGACCTAATCTATGAACGACGAAAATACAAGAATGCAAAACATGAAGAGGGTAGAAAAGAATACAGGCGATTAAAGAACGGAGTGAATAGGAAGTGCAGGGCAGCTAAGGAAGAATGGCTGAAGGAGAAGTGCAAGGATGTTGAAAGTTGTATGGGCCTAGGAAATGGTAGATGTTGCGTACCGGTACAGGAAAATGAAGAAAACCTTTGGAGCAAGGAAAACTAGGTTTATGAATATTAAGAGCTCAGATGGAAAGCCACTTTTAGGGAAAGAAGACAAGGCAAAAGATGGCAGGAATATATCCAACAGTTGTATCGAGGTAAGGACGTACAGAAGCTCGCAAAAGTATTCGTCCGTCTGTCCTTTTCATATATTGATCATCAAGAATACCTTACGAAGCTTAAGGCACGTTTAGAAAGAAGTAAGCAGTGGATATGCAATATATACTTACAATAACAACGGCAGGTCAATACTCTTTAATAAAAATAATTATTGTGGTTAAGATAGGAAATGGCAACGCAAAAGTATTCGTCCACCTTGTGCACGGTCTTCTATAACGATCACAGCATTGAGAAATTCAGTCACATCACCAAGCTCAGCCAATAAGTGATGCGGACAGTGTCAGTGAGTGAACATTTACTGCATGCCCCGAGTACAATGATGAAGACAAGGAAACGAGCTGTTGTTGAACACGAACGAATTATCCAACTCCACCAAATTGATGATTATCAGAGAGTATTTGGTGAGAAAAAAGGAATACCGCGAAATACAGTCGCAAGTATCATTCAGCGATATAAGACCAGTGTAAGTGTACTCAATAGAAGAAGAACTGGGTGGCCAAGAAAGCTGACAGCACGAAGAGAGCGAAGCATTATACGCACCGTCCAGCAAAATTCCCATGTGTCTGGACCTGTCCTTCGAACAGATGTACAAACCTTCACTGGGAAGAACATCAGCACAAACACCGTGCGACGTGTGCTACAGAGCTGTATTGCAAGGCCGTAAAAGACAGAAGAAGCCCCGAGATGAGTGAGGTGAACTGTAGGAAGAGGCTGGCATTCGACAAAGAGTACGTTAGAAAGCCTTCGGCGTTCTGGAAACACGTGCTTTTTTACTGAGAAGAGCAAATTCTGTTTATATGATTGCTCTGGAAAGCGACGTGTATGGAGAAAGAACGCCGGGCTCGAAAATCAAATCCTGCAACCAACCGTAAAATATGGAGAAGGTTCCTTTATGGTATGGGGGTGTATTTCGGCGGCTGGGGTAGGTAACTGCCATATAATACCTGAACGGAATGATAACATGCTGTATTTGAATATTTTAAAGCAACACGTATCACCTCTGTGAATTGCATCCGGGAGATAGTAGGTTCGAATCCCACTATCGGCAGCCCTGAAGATAATTTTCCGTGGTTTCCCATTTTCACACCAGGCAAATGCTGGGGCTGTACCTTAATTAAGGCCACGGCCGCTTCCTTCCAACTCCTAGGCCTTTCCTATCCCATCGTCGCCATAAGACCTATTTGTGTCGGTGCGACGTAAAGCCCCTAGCAAAAAAAAAATCACCAAGCGAAGCAAAATTAGGTCTTGATAGAGGGTACTTCGTCCAGCAAGATCATGACCCTAAGCACACTGCTCGTATTGTTACGGAATAACTACTCTACAATACACCTCATGTGTTGCAAACACTCCAGTCCCCAGACTTAAACCACATAGACCATTTACGGGCGAATTAAAATGTAAAATGAGCATGCAGCGTAATACACATAAGGAAGCTTCGAAGCATTACTTTATGGACGAATGGCACAAAATAGACCCATTAGTGATAGAAAAGCTGCTGACATGCATGCCAAAAAGCCTTCAAGCCGTGATTGCTTCGAAAGAACGTTCAACGCGCTGCTGATTCTTAGGAAATGACTGTACATTCCTGGAGTTCTTACTGTGGACGAAAACTTTTGCAATGTGACTTTTCCGCGATTGTTTTTTATTATTTCCAAAAGCCAGTGCTTACAGTGCTATACGTTATCTCCTCAGATGGTCAGATGACAAATAAAACATACTATTATTTGTTTATCATTAACTTCCTTATGATATTGGTGTTATTGACCATTGTCCTCACATGACGTACGTGGACGAATACTTATGCGAGCAGCTGTAGAGGAAATTTTGAGGTCAGAATTCGACAGAGCTTTGAGAGACCTAAACAAGAGCAAAGCGCTTGGAATTGAGCCATTCCCTCTGCATTACTGACTGCTTTAGGAGAAACCAGCATGGCGAGGTTATTCCATGTAGTGTGCAAGATGTATGAGACGGGAGAAATGCCATGTCATTTTCGGCAGAATGTTGATATACCTATTCCCAAGAAAGTCGGTGTTGACAAGTGTGAAAACTAGCGCACCATTCGTTTATTATCTCACGCCTGCAAAATTCTAAAACGTGTTATTTACAGAACAATGGAAAGACAAGTTGAAGCTGAGTTGGGAGAAGATCGATTTGAGTAGTATAATACAGGGATTCGGGCGCCTCCTCCCGCGGGAAATTTGAATTTTGGCGAGAAATTTGAATTTGCAAACAAAGCCACGTGCTTTTTGACAGCTGTCATCGACAACAACGCATCGCTAACCTCACTGCTGCCATCTTGACGGGCCTAAATGTCAGTAGTGCCAACTTAACCTAACTAGCGCGAGGTAAACAAAGCCACGTGCTTTTTGACAGCTGTCATCGACAACAACGCATCATAACCTCAGTACTGCCATCTTGACGGGCCTAAACCTCAGTAGTATCAACTTAACTAGCGCGTGGTAAACAAAGCCACGTGCTTTTTTGACAGCTGTCATCCGCCACCTTTAAACTACAGAGCACTGTGCTGCCCTCTTTATCGCAGTAGCTACAAATTCGTCACCTGTCATCGGCAGTACTGCCATCTGGGCGGGTCTAAACCTTAGTTCTACCAACATAACCTCACTAGCGCGAGATAAACAAATCCACGTGCTTTTTTGACAGCTGTCATCCGCCATCTTTAATCTATAGAGCACAGTGCTGCCCTCTTTAGCTACTTACCTTGGAAATGTGGTGGCGGATCATTTGAAAAATGCTTTTTTGACAGCAGCAATTTTGCATCGCAAACCTCAGTGCTGCCTTCTTTAGCTAGATACCTTTGAAATGCGGTGGCGGCAAATTCCACGTGCTCTTGTTTGGAAACATAGCCACGTGCTTTTTCTTGACAGCTGTCATCCGCCATCTTTAATCGACAGAGCACCGTGCTGCCCTCATGCGGGTAATTTCGTCAACTGTCATCCGCCATCTTTAATGAACAGAGCACCGTGCTGCCCTTATGCGGGACAATTTCGCTAGCTGTCATCCGCCATCTTTAATGAACAGAGCACCGTGCTACCCTCATGCTGGGCAATTTCGTTAGCTGTCATCCGCCATCTTTTAATGAACAGACCACCGTGCTGCCATGTTTGTGTTGGCATCTTTATTCTTTGACATGTGGTGGCGGCAAGTTCTACATCCACAATCTGAGAGCACCGTGATGTACTCTTCGTTGTGGCGGACAATTTAAAAAAGAACATGTCAAGGATTACCTTTGTCCTAAAAGAAAACAAGACTACGGTTCTGAACGGCTTGCGTAAGATAGCGATTGTTATAACCTCCTTTTCCCTGCTCTGTTAAGGCATAGCTTTATCGAACATACAACGTGATTCTCTTTTTATATAATAATTTCATGTAGCTATTTCTAGCCAAGTGCAGTCTAAAAATAAATCCTAGTCTTGTTACATCAGGAAGGGTAAATGGCTAAATCCTGGTCTTTCAGCGTCAGGAAGGGCAACCGGCCGTACCGTAAAACAATAGTGTATGATGTAAGAGGCTAGATACTGCTTTTTAAAACTCTAAGAAGAGCATCTAGCTGTAAAACCCCGATTCTCATGTTAAAAAGAGCATCTAGTTGTAAAACAGATTCTTAATCCCAGTTCTTTGACGTTAGGAAGGGCGACCGACGGTAAAACAACAGTGTATGATGTAAGAGGCTAGATACTGCTAGTTTTGTGTCAGGAAGGGCAACCGGTCGAAAACAATAGTGTATGATGTAAGAGGCTAGATACTGCTATTTAAAATCCTAGGAGGGCATCCAGTTGTAAAACAGATTCTTGTGATTTAAGATCTCGCGTCAGGAAGGGCAACCGGCTGTACCGTAAAACAATAGTGTATGATGTAAGAGGCTAGATACTGCTTTTTAAAATCCTAGAAGGGCATCCTGTTGTAAAACGGATTCTTGTGATTTAAAATCTCGCGTCAGGAAGGGCAACCGGTCGTAAAACAGATTCTTGCTATTTAAACTCTTGTGTCAGGAGGAGGCACTCGGCTGTGTAACATATTTTTAATCCCGGCCCTGCTACGTTAGGAACCACATCTAGCTGTAAAAACAGAAGCTCCAAACATTTACAGTGTTAAGCTTTAGGAACGGGTTATGGGTTACATTTTTTGTTCTACCGCATAGAACACAATCTTTGAAGTTGTATCGGCGCAGTCAGTTAGAGCGAAGTATGGAATGCATGCGTTGGCTGAAATTGTACACTCGGCTTCCGGCTGTACTAACCTTGAACGAGGACACTGCGTGCTGATAAGCCACTTGTAACTCGCGGAACGTTTTCTTAGCCGTGTAGCATTTGGCTCGTGTAAGTTCCTAACATAAAATATCATGATTGTACGGAGAGGTTAAAACACAGCGCCAGAACATAGCCTACCCCTATAGAAAGAGCCTGCACGGCGCCGGCATATAGGCTACTCCTGTTGAAGGAGCCTGCACAAGGTTTAACGTCCCCATCAACAGCCCTTACTTAATGCTGGCTTTTTGCACACCCTGCCTCTTAGATCATACACCATAGTTTTACGACCGGTTACCCTTCCTGACGTTAAAGGACTAGGATTTTAAATCGCAGTATACGCGATAAATTTGTTGTAGCGGGTTTTATAACTAGATATCCTGGTACCGGCACATAGCCTACTCCTACCGAAGAAGCCTGCACAAGGCTTATTGCCTCCATCCGACAGATGAATCACCATCAACGTCTTGTACTCACAATCATTTTCGAAGGAGTCTGCACAAAGTTTAACGTCCCCATCAACAGCCCTTACTTAATGCTGGCTTTTTGCACACCCCGCCTCTTAGATCATACGCCATAGTTTTACGACCGGTTACCCTTCCTAACGTTAAAGGACTAGGATTTTAAATCGCAGTATACGCGATAAATTTGTTGTAGCGGGTTTTATAACTAGATATCCCGGTACCGGCACATAGCCTACTCCTACCGAAGAAGCCTGCACGAGGCTTATCACCTGCATCCGACAAATGAATCACCCTCAACACTCTTGTACCCACAATCAATCTCGCTACTTCGGGAGATAGCGGGTTCGAACTCCTACTGTCGGAAGCCAAAAAAAATAGTAAATGCTAGGCGAGGGACCTGCGCGATCGTCATAACGTGTAATTACATGATCTAGCTAAATGTGGTTTTAGCTCAATACCTTTAAGTGCCTACAGATAAGGAATACCGCGGATGTAGCTTAGTACCCTCCCGTTTAAGTCCGGAAGTCGAGGATCGCGCGCTAACTTTCTAAGGCTCGATCCGCTGCAGAACTCTTAAATTCTGACACCTCGGCATCAACTGCAGGTTCGATCCCGGCTTAAATACATCAGCCTGCGGAATTCAGCGTAAGACCCTCAGGAGAGCTCTTGTTGCATAAACATTTCGTTCCGACTGTACTGCAAACGTCTGCAATTCTTGATATCCGCTTGGTAACAAGGAGCATATTTACTCGCTGCAGTCTGCGTGAAGCGCTCACAGTTCTTTGTATGTGCTTATTACGTGCACATCTCCCGTCTAAGTACTGTCCGCTGTGAATATTATTCTTCAGCCTTTAGCTTATGGTAAGCCTGAACTGTTAGTTACTGTTTGCAAAGCAACTTCTACGCTAGGTAATAGACATCTACATTCATATATGTTTGTTCTTTTCTTTTTTAGGTACAACTAGAATATTATCATTCGAGTTACAGGCTTGAAAGTACGCATTTTATTCATCCGAGTAACAGTCTGCAGCACGTGCATTTTTAAGGTATGTTTTCGAACTTTGAGTTGTAAAGATAGCTAGGCTAGCTGATGTATCCTACACTACATTCATATATGTTTCTTCTTTTTAGGTACGACCAGAATATTATCATTCGAGTATCAGGCTTGAACGCACGCATTTTATTCATCCGAGTAACAGTTTGCAGCGCGAAGATTTTAAGGTATGTCTGACCTCTATACGTTGAAACTTGGTTTCTTCCGAACATCGTAACTTTAAGCTAATCATAAATAGTTGTTCTCTTCAATCCTCATGCTATAGACGAAGTTAATTTTATAATTTCAAACACACATAGCTATGTCTGACCTCAACAGGCTGAAACTTGGTTTCTTCTAAAACATCGTAACTTTAGTCTATTGATAAATAGTTATTTTCTTTAATCTGCATGTCATAGAAGAGGTTAATCTTATAATTTCAAACTCACAGCAATGTCCGACCTCTATGCGTTGAAACTTGGTTTCTTCCGAACATAGCAACTTTAGTCTATTGATAAATAGTTGTTGTCTTCAATGTTTTAAGCTATAGACGAGGTTAATCTTATAATTTCAAACTCACAGCAATGTGCGACCTCTACACGTTACAGTGCTCGCAGTGAATAGTTTCATGATTTTTTTTATGTTTTTTACTACTAGTACTTTCTACAGCTACATCCGTTTTTTTACGCTGAAAACAGACCGATGTAAAGATAGTTTCGTCTGGGAGCTGACTTCCTTCTTACACAATACCGCTGATCGCAACTGCGAGCTCACTGCATTAGCTTTACGACACCTTGATTCAATCTCACTTACTATATTACCATCCTGGGAGAACACACAACCTAAATACTTGAAATTATCGACCTGTTCTAGCTTTGTATCACCAATCTGACATTCAATTCTGTTGAATTTCTTACCTACTGACATCAATTTAGTCTTCGAGAGGCTAATTTTCATACCATACTCATTGCACCTATTTTCAAGTTCCAAGATATTAGACTGCAGGCTTTCGGCACAATCTGCCATTAAGACCAAGTCGTCAGCATAGGCCAAACTGCTTACTACATTTCCACCTAACTGAATCCCTCCCTGCCATTTTATACACTTCAGCAGATGATCCATGTAAACTACGAACAGCAAAGGTGAAAGATTACAGCCTTTTCTAACTCCTGTAAGTACCCTGAACCAAGAACTCATTCTAGCATCAATTCTCACTGAAGCCCAATTGGGAACATGCGTCATTTTCAAAAATATTTTGTTTGAAAAGTACACCAATGAAATAGTACGTAAACGTATTACATTGTGGTATGTTGCCTTGTTTTCTACCATTAAAAAAATATTTAATAGTGCCTTTCCGCAAGGCGAGTGAAACGGCCTCTGACGTAAGCGGCGCGCTGTGACATCACGATCCAGTACCGCATGGAGCTCTACCAGCCGTTGTGCATCAGCCGTTGCTAAAAGCCGATTGTTTATTACTCATGATCGCGAATAACTTCGAAATGACAGAAGAAAGGTTCAAAACAGCATAGTCAGACAATCTACCATGTGTAGATGTCATCATTCTTGAAAAATGTGACTTTTGTGGCCGCAGAAATTCGCGGATAACAAGTAAGTTTGTAAGTGGCATCTTTTATATACGTGCAATGTACTGTAACCCATCAAAGGTAGCGTAGACTCGCGGTATTCCACACATTATGGTACTACTCAACGGTAATGTAATGTGCACATGTAACACAGGCTTATGGTCTTTCGCACAATGTCTCACTATTTGCAGGCAACGCAAACTTATGGTGTTCTTCACATAAGTAGATTAACCACAGGGACTCCCACTATCCCGTGGTGTTCTTCATATAGTGGGTACTAATCATAGGCAAGGGAGAACCATGGTGTCGCTCATATAGTGGTACGAATCACAGGTACTGTAAAATGCATCCTGAGCACACACTGTCGCTACTAATCACAAACCTATTGTGTACCTAACATAGTGGTACTACGCGCAAGTAAAATCGACCCATGGTGTTCCCTGCGTGGTGGTACTAATTACAAGTAGTATGAAAATCCAAAGCCTGTTTCCAGTCATTTGGCCGGGTCAGGAATGGAATGAACGAAGCCCCTGTCTAGCGGCGATGATAGGAACAAGGCCGGCTGACGAAGCCTGTCGCACTCCTCTGGGGCAATGATTAATGAACGGCAGATGAAATGAAATGCTATTGGAGTGTTGCTGGAATGAAATATGACAGGGAAAACCGGAGTACCGGGAGAAAAACCTGTCCGCCTTAGCTTTATCAGCACAAATCAAAATGGAGTGACCGGTATTTGAACCACGGAACCCAGCGGTGAGAGGCCGGCGCGCTGCCACCCGAGCCACGGAGGATCTACAGATAGTATCATGGTTCTAATTTGATCATCCCTTGGTCGCCCCTTTTAGTCGCCTCTTAAGACAGGCAGGGAATACCGTGGGTGTATTCTTCATCTGTGTCACCCACCCACAAGGGGCGTGTGTTTGGTCCCCGAGAGGTATTTTATTTCCCTCGAATCCACCGGCAAACCGGTTAGGACCTCCACTATCCGCCACCTGGGACGCGCCACCTGAGAGTTTCACCTCTCCCCCTGCTACGCCAGCGTAGTAGGTTCGTGGAGTACATCTTCTGACAAACGTCTGTGACGTACAATAACCATTAAACGCGCTAACTTAACAGACTTGATCCCATAACCCTAAGCACTGTAACGCGGTGTCTAATCAACTAGGCGGTGGTCGTGGTGATGGCAGTGATAGTTTTAAACGGACAACTCGGCAACCATCCTCTCTTAAGACTAAAGCAAGCATTGGTAGAAGAAAGGAAAGCGCCACGAAGGGGGTAAACATTGAAGACACCCTAGACATTGCAAACCTAGTACCGTCGGTGAAGGAAAAGAACGGGAGTTGACTAGTGCAGTCTGACATGAAAGATGAAAAGAGAAGAGAGGAGTAAGTAAATGGAAGCACACCAGCTTCAGCAAGGGACCCACTTTAGTCGCGCATTATGACAAGCAGGGGATACCGTGGATGTATTCTACCCCCACCCCCCGCAACACTCCAGCAGCGCGCCCTAGTTCATTCAACTGGTGTATACTGCTGGATTAATATAGAATTATGAATGTAAACGCGCGTTTAGGAAAAGGAACAGAACGGTCAAAGGTACTAAAGAACAGTATGACAATTCCGACATAAACGAAGTGTTAGTCTACAGAAAGCCAGAAGACAACAGAAGATAGAACAGTCAGTGCAAAAAAAAAACAGTAAATGAACTAGGACAGAATATACACAAGATTAGCTGCCGTACGTATTAATGCCGATTGGTCGGAACTTACTCCCTTTCATACACGCACTGCGTTGCTAAATCTCAACGACGATATTGTCAAAATATAATCCAGCAGTTTTACACTATAGCCAGAATCAGAGAGGGAGATAGGTGCGCTTTGTTACACAAAACTGGTGCCATGATGACTGTGTAAGTTCCCAAGCCGGCAAGCCAAGGGAGAAACTGACCTCTGCCCTTAAGCGAGAGGTCGAATGGCGAGGTACCCACCGCAATTTGCTTGGCGCTCTGCAATGCCACAGGCAGTGCATGTGCCTCTGCTTTCCAACCAGAGAAACGAATCTTCAAATGCAATAAGCTCTTCCATTAAACAACAAAACAGGTTGCTTGCAATTTAATATCCGTGTTACATTAACGGCTGACCTTTTGCGTCTTATATCCCCATCAGATTGCAGCCAATAGCTGGTCATACACAGAAAGGAATTGTGACAGACGAGGCCTTTCGAGACGCGTTCCGACAGGCTAGAACTGCTCGATAGTGAGCGAGATCAGTTCGAGGCGTTATCTGCTACAGGCGAGACCTGTTGTCAGCGCCTCAACGGAGAGACCTCGCCTCACACATCAAGCCTCTTGTAAGGAACGCATTGAGTGGACAAAGACACTGCTAGGGAAATTTATTGAAATGTACGAAGAGCGGCTGTGTCTCTGACAATTAAAACATGAGGTGTCGCAATCAAGCGTTCTTCATATCCACCTTTCCTCCTCCTTCAGCTTGGAAGCTACAATATCCACAGTAAATACGCTTTCAACTAGACTGTTCTCCAGTAAGAGCTACGCTAAACAATTCTTTTTTTTTTACTAGTGTCTTTACGTCGCACCGACACAGATAGGTCTTATAGCGACGATGGGATAGGGAAGGGCTAGGAGTTGGAAGGAAGCGGCCGTGGCCTTAATTAAGGCACAGCCCATTACATTTGCCTGGTGTGTAAATGGAAAACGACGGAAAACCATCTTCAGGGCTACCGACAGTGGGATTCCAACCCACTATCTCCCGGATGCAAGCTCACAGCTGCGCGCCCCCAACCCCACGGCCAACTCGCCCAGTAAACAAGTCCATTATGTATGTGTTGTGTATGTTTGGTATTCAATCCGAAGGCTGGTTTGATCCTCCACAGTTATGCCAACAGCTGCCATAGATAGCCTGGGCATCACTGAAGAAGCGTACTAGGGAAATGAGAAGGGAGATAGCTTCCCGTTGCTTTTCCTCACCGAGCCAAAAGTTGCTCGCATATCAGTCTGCCAAGCCCACTGAAATGCACGCACCAGCTGACCCTGTGAGTGATATTATCATACCATTCATAACAGGGACTAGCTGCATAAGGAATGGTATTACTAGCATCGCTCGTACCTCAGTCACTTTCATATTGTCAAAGCCAAGGATAAGACTGGGAAGGATCAAACATTTAACGTAATAATGAGAAAAATCAATTCATGCTTACTTTTTTTTGCGTCTTATGGCGACGATAGGATAGGAAAGGCGTAGGAGTTCGAAGGAAGTGGCCGTGGCCTTAATTAACGTACAGCCCCAGCATTTGCCTGGTGTGAAAATGGGAAACCACGGAAAACCATATTCAGGGCTGCCGACAGTGGGATTTGAACCCGCTGTTCTCGGACGCAAGCTCACAGCCGCGTGCCACTGACCGCACAGCCAACTCGCCCGGTACATGCTTACCTAACAGCATATCATAATCGCTGTGGCCCATTCGCAAATAATTCTTGTAATCGTCCGGTTCATTTTCTCTCAGGTGTTGTATCTGACTCGTGTGACTAAAGCTGTCTCGCTCTCCTATCCATGATTTCACCCACTTCGATCGATTTTTTTTTTGTTTTTTTGTTTGCGTGATTTAACTTATAGCAGAATGCACATTCCAACAACCGCAACAACAATTTTTTCCCCTCTGGACACTGTCTGCTTTGATGTCCATCGCACAGTCCTAAGTACGGCAGACCCGACCGGCAAGGATTTCAAACTGGTTTTAAAGGCCAGCGGATGAGGCTTGGCCTGCCGAGAACAAAGGGATCATTCCATTAACGAGAGGGTCTGGAATGTTGACAGATTATGTTGCACAACACGACAGGCTTAGTGTCACAGTTGATGGCGAGCAGCAGGCTAGGTCTCTGAAGTTCACGCCTGGCAGGCGGTCTGTCGGATCTGACCCAAAGGCGCGGCCTGAGAAAAAATCTGTCCGTGTATGGCCAGCTAATCAGTAACTAATTACGCAACTAAACTACGTCACTTAGTAACTAATTCCGCAACTGAACTACGTTCTCAGTTTTACGTGAAAATCTCAATGTTTGAAGCAGTGGTAGTGATTACTGTTTTAAGATATACAGTTGAGCACTCTCGAATACTGATCAAAGTGAAAAATGGAAAAAAGTATGATCATTTGGAAAAATGAACGTATCGGGCGAAAAAAAAAGGTTCACGATGGACACGAAAAATACACCATCAGTCTTGCAAATCTAACACCGTCGGGGCCGGAAGAGAACATGAGTTAACAAAGGCACACCGGATCGGGATTGCAGTGAGGAGCCTGACACGAATTAACTCAGCTAGAACACCATCGTCGCCACCCCCACCTCTCTCTGGCCCGGTTCCAAAGTTGAGATCAGAGCCCCAGGGAGGGAATCCTTTTAGTCGCACCTTGTAACAGTCAGGAGATATTCTAATGCAGCCAACCCCCCACCCCCTTACACCAACACAACGGTTCAGATTGACTTGCAATTACAGTTACTAAAAAGTTTTCGTACATTTAAGATATTGTTAATAACATTATTATGACCGCCAGATGTTTTAATATTGGTAAAATATGAATGCGAAATGTACAGTCAATAGCCCATATTGGAAACCTCGTATACAGAAAAAAGTTTTATCAAGCAAAACGGGAAGTAAGGTTCCTGAAACAATAACGTCACGTCACAAAAGTATCCGTACATAGCTCTGAAACATCGGTTTGGTTTTGTCCTGAATGGAAACGAAGCCTAAGATGCAACTCAAGATAGCAGTTGTGATACAGACACAGACCGCAAGAGTCCACTGCTCCTATAAACAGTAAAATGGCGCATAAAAGTACAAACACATCTGTTGAATTACGTCAGCTGACAGTTCGTCATTTCAAGAAAGATAAAACATACCGACAGATTAAGAAAATCACGGGAAAATCTCTTTCAACAATGCAGTGAAACATCAAGAAATTCAGGAAAGGAAACGGGGCACAGTTCCTATACTCGGCACAATATGGGGGCTTCATGCATTCCATTCCTGACCCGGTCAAAGGACTGGAAACAGGCTGTGGATTTTCGTTTTAATTTTTTCTTTCTTTCTTAATTTGTTTAAGGTGAACGAAAATCAGGATGTCCGTAGACTACTGACTCCAAGGGGTGAGCAATTAATTGTTAATAAAATAAAATAAAACCCAAAATGAGTGCTCCCATGATTGCCTCTAGCTGTGAAAACAAGACTGGTGTAAACGCAAGTGCAGAAACTGTAAGGCGAGTGTTAAGGAAGAACAATTATAATGGGAGAGTAGCTAGGAAAAAACCGTATATCAGTCAAATAAATCGCAAAAAGAGATTGGCGTTTACTATGGAATATGCAATGAAAACAGAGGACATTTGGAAGGACGGTATATTTACTGATGAAAGTAAATTTAACATTTTTGGCTCACATGGTAGGCAAATAGCATAGAGAAAGGCAAATGACGAACTAAATATGTTTATTGATTCTGAACATTACAGGCTTCCCAACCAAATACATGTTCCCGTTAGAAAGCCAAAATATATATATTTAAAAAAAAAACTAAATCTACAATGTGAACACTCACATGGGCGGAAAACCGGGCCACATGTAAGCGCCATCCCCATTAACTCTAAATATCCTAACTTAATTCTTGTGACCCCTCACACATGGGGAAACCAATCCCCACGTGAGATGTCACCCCTGTGACTACCGACCGGGAGTGCCGTCCCACCTTGGTGAGGAAAAAAGGAACTACCCTTCCTGGAACGACACGTCTGTCCCTCTATACAGCTAACAAAGTTACGGTCCTCACCATCCCGTATGCTGAAGCCCAGCTCCATATGTATCCTGCCTCATTCTCTCCTTTTCCCGACCTCTATCTATTAACATTTGCCAACTACATTTGTGATAGGACCGCCCTATCTCTCCCTCTTACGGCTTTCCCTCTCCCTCCCCTTCCTACAAAACAACAATTAAAAATAAAAATATACTAAGTTTACTGTGTGGTCACTCACACGGGCGGAAGACCCAGCCTCATGTAAGCGCCACCCCTATAATTAACTCTATAAACTCCTGACGTAATTTTGTGACCCCTCACACCGGCGGTGACCAGACCACATGTGAGGTGCCACCACTAAAACTACTGGCCGTCCGTGACGTCCCCTCTTAACGAACTAATTATCAAAAATCTTAGTTCCTCTGTTAAGTACGAGGGCGGTTCAGTACTAGTATGGGGTTGTATGTCCTCCAGTGGTGTTGGAAATCTAACCTTCATTGAAAGCAGGATGGACCAATACAAGTGCGAAAAATACTGAAAAAGAATTTAAAAGATAGTGCTATAAAATAGGCATAGAGATTAGTTTAAAATTCTACCAAAACAATGACCCGAAGCACAAGTCATTACTTGAACGTAGTTGGTTGTTACATAATTGCCCTGAAGTACTGAAAACACCTCCCCTATCACCGGATAAAAAATCCTGTAGAAAATGTGTGGTCTCACCTTGGAAAAACACTTCGAAAACATGACATTCGAAATGCTACAGATCTTAAAGAAAAACTTCCAAGAAGAATGACATGCTATTTCACCATCAATAACAAGCAAGTTGGTAAAATCAATGTCTGAACAGCTAAAACTGTAATACAACAGAGGAAGGTTGTCCTACCATGTACTAATTTGTAGAATATTCGCGTTGTATGCATACTTTTTTTACTGCGTACGAATACTTTTGTGATGGATACGAATACGTTTGTGGCACTGTATTGATATGATATAGTGATATTCCTTACCACTGTCGTATGTAAAGGTCAGAAATGCTTTAAGTTCATATGTGTAATCTGTATTCCTTTTCATTTTCATAAATAATACCACAATTTAAGCATTAAATCTCTTTCATTTATAAATACCTCTAGTGCCCGAATACTTTTGTAACTGTAGTTGTCTGAACAAAATATTACAACCTTTCATCGACATGAAAATACATACATACGTACATTATCATTATAGACCGTTATGCCTTTCAGCGTTCAGTCTGCAAGCCTCTGTGAATTTACTATACGTCGCCACAACCCTCGATTTGCAACTAGTGTTGTGGCCTCATTTAGTTCTGTACCTCTTATCTTTAAATCGTTAGAAATCGAGTCTAACCATCGTAGTCTTGGTCTACCTCTACTTCTCTTACCCTCCATAGCAGAGCCCATTATTCTCCTAGGTAACCTATCCTCCTCCATTCGCCTCACATGACCCCACCACTGAAGCCGGTTTATGCGTACAGCTTCATCCGTCGAGTTCATTCCCAAATTAGCCTTTATCTCCTCATTCCGAGTACCATCCTGCCATTGTTCCCACCTGTTTGTACCAGCAATCATTCTTGCTACTTTCATGTCTGTTACTTCCAACTTATGAATAAGATATCCTGAGTCCACCCAGCTTTCGCTCCCGTAAAGCAAAGTTGGTCTGAAACCAGACCGATGTAATGATAGTTTCGTCAGGGAGCTGACTTCCTTCTTACAGAATACTGTTGATCGCAACTGCGAGCTCACTGCATTAGCTTTACGACACCTTGATTAAATCTCACTATAGTACCATCCTGGGAGAATACACAACCTAAATACTTGAAATTATCGACATGTTCTAGCTTTGTATCACCAATCTGACATTCAATTCTGTTGAATTTCTTACCTACTGACATCAATTTAGTCTTCGAGAGACTAATTTTCATACCATACTCATTGCACCAATTTTCAAGTTCCAAGATATTACACTGCAGGCTTTCGGCACAATCTCCCATTAAGACCAAGTCGTCAGCATAGGCCAAACTGCTTACTACATTTCCACCTAACTGAATCCCTCCCTGCAATTTTATACCTTTCAGCAGATGATCCATGTAAACTACGAACAGCAAAGGTGAAAGATTACAGCCTTGTCTAACCCCTGTAAGTACCCTGAACCAAGAACTCATTCTACCATCAATTCTCACTGAAGCCCAATTGTCAACATAAATGCCTTTGATTGATTTTAATAATCTACCTTTAATTCCATAGTCCCCCAGTATGGCGAACATCTTTTCCCTCGGTACCCTATCATATGCTTTCTCTAGATCTACGAAACATAAACACAACTGCCTATTCCTCTCGTAGCATTTTTCAATTACCTGGCGCATACTGAAAATCTGATCCTGACAGCCTCTCTGTGGTCAGAAACCACACTGGTTTTCATCCAACTTCCTTTCAACGACTGATCGCACCCTCCCTTCCTGGATGCCAGTGAATACTTTGCCTGGTATATTAATCAATGAGATACCTCGATAGTTGTTGCAATTATTCCTGTTCCCTTGCTTATAGATAGGTGCAATTACTGCTTTTGTCCAATCTGAAGGTACTTTACCAACACTCCATGCTAATTTTACTACTCAATGAAGCCATTTTATCCCTGCCTTCCCACTATACTTCAGCATTTCAGGTCTAATTTCATCTATTCCTGCTGCTTTATGACAATGGAGTTAATTGACCATCCTTTCCACTTCCTCTAGCGTAATTTCACCAACATCATTTTCCTCCTCCCCATGAGCTTGGCTGTTTGCAACACCACCATGATGATTTCCTTTTACATTGAGAAGATGTTCAAAATATTCCCTCCACCTCTCCAGTGATTCCCTGGGATCTATTATGAGTTCACCTGAATTACTCAAAACACTATTCATTTCCTTTTTCTCTCCCTTCCTAAGATTCTTTATTACTGTCCAGAAAGGTTTCCCTGCTGCTTGACCTAGCCTTTCCAGGTTGTTACCAAAATCTTCCCATGACGTCTTTTTGGATTCAACAACTATTTGTTTGGCTCTGTTTATTTCATCTACGTACAAATCCCTGTCTGTCTCAGCCCTTGTTTGGAGCCATTTCTGATAAGCCTTCTTTTTACGTTTACAAGCTGCTCTCACTTCATCATTCCACCAAGATGTTCGCCTTTTCCCATCTTTACACACAATTGTTCCTAGGCATTCCCTTGCTGTTTCAGCATCCCTGTATTCCACCCATTCACTTTCTATCTCCTGACCAAGCTTACTGTCTACTGTTTGAAACTTCTCACTAATCATATCCATGTACTTCTGTCTAATTTCCTCGTCCTGGAGATTTTCTACCCTTAATCGTTTGCAGACAGATTTCACTTTCTCCACCCTAGGCCTAGAGATACTTAGTTCACTACAGATCAGATAGTGGTCTGTATCATCGAAAAATCCGCGGAAAACTCGTACATTCCTAACAGATTTCCTGAATTCGAAGTCTGTTAAGATATAGTCTATTAGGGATCTGGTACCCCTAGCCTCCCATGTGTAGCGGTGAATAGCCTTATGCTTGAAGAATGTATTCGTAACAGCTAAACCCATACTAGCACAGAAGTCCAGCAAACGCTTCCCATTCCCATTAGCTTCCATATCTTCCCCACATTTATCAATCACCCTTTCGTATCCTTCAGTTCTATTCCCAACTCTCGCATGGAAATCGCCCATTAGCACTATTCTATCCTTGCTGTTGACCCTGACCACGATGTCACTCAATGCTTCATAAAACTTTTCCACTTCATCCTCATCTGCACCCTCACATAGTGAATACACGGATACAATTCTAGTCCTAATTCCTGCAAATAACAAATCTATCCACATCATTCGCTCATTTACGTGCCTAACAGAAACTATGTTGCGTGCAATGGTATTCCTGATAAAGAGCCCTACCCCAGACTCTGCCCTTCCCTTTCTAACACCCGTCAAGTACACTTTATAATCCCCTATCTCTTCCTCGTTATCTCCCCTTACCCTAATATCACTTATTCCTAGCACATCCAAATGCATCCTCTTTGCTGACTCAGCCAGTTCTACTTTCTTTCTTGCATAAGCCCCATTAATATTGATAGCACCCCATCGAATTCCATTTCGATCGCCAAGTTGTTTCCAAGGAGTCCCTCGCCTGTCAAATGGGAGTGGGACTCCGATACTCCCATAGGTCCGAGACTTGCTTAAAGTGTTCTGAGCTCGGTAAATTCATGAAGCAGGATGCTACCTTACTTGCACATAGTCCAAGTGAGGATCTCTCCTCTAACGGGTTAGGGACCACCGGTGAATTGTATAGTCCTAGCCGCCTGAGCACAAGGAGGACCACGACTCAGAATATGTCCGAGATGCCCACTCATTATTTTAACATCGATATCACAAATCTCAAGATAGAGCATTTACAACTGTGGAACTTGAGTCATGGAAAAATATGTGAAGAAAATAACTACGAAATACACTGACTGACAGAGCAAATGCAACACCAAGAAGGAGTGGTTCGAAAGGGATGAAAGTTGGGGAAAAAACAGAGACGGCACGGACGAATAATTGATGTTTATTTCAAACCGATATGCAGGTTACACAATGCGCACGGCATCGACTCAGTAGGATGTAGGACCACCGCGAGCGGCGATGCACGCAGAAACACGTCGAGGTACAAGGTCAATAAGAGTGCGGATGGTGTCCTGAGGGATGGTTCTCCATACTCTGTCAACCATTTGCCACAGTTGGTCGTCCGTACGAGGCTGGGGCAGAGTTTGCAAACGGCGTCCAATGAGATCCCACACGTGTTCGATTGGTGAGAGATCCGGAGAGTACGCTGGCCACGGAAGCATCTGTACACGTCGTAGAGCCTGTTGGGAGATGCGAGCAGTGTGTGGGCGGGCATTATCCTGCCGAAACAGAGCATTGGGCAGCCCCTGAAGGTACGGGAGTGCCACCGGCCGCAGCACATGCTGCACGTAGCGGTGGGCATTTAACGTGCCTTGAATACGCACTAGAGGTGACGTGGAATCATACTCAATAGCGCCCCAAACCATGATGCCGCGTTGTCTAGCGGTAGGGCGCTCCACAGTTACTGCCGGATTTGACCTTTCTCCACGCCGACGCCACACTCGTCTGCGGTGACTATCACTGACAGAACAGAAGCGTGACTCATCGGAGAACACGACGTTCCGCCATTCCCTCATCCAAGTCGCTCTAGCCCGGCACCATGCCAGGCGTGCACGTCTATGCTGTGGAGTCAATGGTAGTCTTCTGAGCGGACGCCGGGAGTGCAGGCCTCCGTCAACCAATCGACGGGAATTTGTTCTGGTCGATATTGGAACAGCCAGGGTGTCTTGCACATGCTGAAGAATGGCGGTTGACGTGGCGTGCGGGGCTGCCACCGCTTGGCGGCGGATGCGCCGATCCTCGCCTGCTGACGTCACTCGGGCTGCGCCTGGACCCCTCGCACGTGCCACATGTCCCTGCGCCAACCATCTTCGCCACAGGCGCTGCACCGTGGACACATCCCTATGGGTATCGGCTGCGATTTGACGAAGCGACCAACCTGCCCTTCTCAGCCCGATCACCATACCCCTCGTAAAGTCGTCTGTCTGCTGGAAATGCCTCCGTTGACGGCGGCCTGGCATTCTTAGCTATACACGTGTCCTGTGGCACACGACAACACGTTCTACAATGACTGTCGGCTGAGAAATCACGGTACGAAGTGGGCCATTCGCCAACGCCGTGTCCCATTTATCGTTCGCTACGTGCGCAGCACAGCGGCGCATTTCACATCATGAGCATACCTCAGTGACGTCAGTCTACCCTGCAATTGGCATAAAGTTCTGACCACTCCTTCTTGGTGTTGCATTTGCTCTGTCAGTCAGTGTACTTTCTCAAGCAACATCCGGCAGAACTACGATACTGAGATGGCGGTAAGAAGTAGAATCAAAACTGCATGTTGTTCTGTTCTATCCCACCTAGCAAGTGCCTACACGGTTTGGGTCACGTAGCTATCACCTTGCATTCGGAAGACAGTGGGTTAAAACACGAATTCGGCAGCCCTGAAGATGGTTTCCCATTTTAATACCATGCAAATGCTGGTGCTGCACCTTAATTAAGGCCACGGTCGCTTCCTTCCCAATCTTAGCACTTTCCTCTCCCATTATCGCCATAAGACCTTCATGTGTCCTTGCGACTTAAAGAAAATTTCTAAATATATACAGGGTTATGCGGCTAAGTTGTCCACCTCAAATATCTTCGATCCGTTGAAAATACATTCCGTTTCGAAATTCTTTAATTGTATAAAGGGGCTCATAAAACATTGTCCATTTCGCCTCTATCACATATGTAATTATCGAGAAACCGGTAGCAACGTAGTTTTTTACAACGGGAATATACCCATTTCATCCTATAACTAAGAATCGAGTGGCAAATTCAGCGTTGTGCTTATTTTGCAAATTCGGAGAGTATTTTTGGAGATATTAAAGGGTATCATGTATGTACGCATCGGACAGAAAGCTATGCACACTCGCTGTGATTATGCGTGACCCACGTCTTGTTGATAAACATACATAGCTCGCCCCTATCTCGAGCGAATCCCGAGAAACAACAGTATGATGTACAGCATTTCCGAGTAACAAAATGTTGTCTAGTTGACGTTGAATAGGAAAGAGAAACTGTAATAATTCAAGTGCTTTATTGCCCTTCTCACGAGTACACAGAACATGAAACGAAATCAACAACTTCAAAATCCAATGAATGACACAGTCATTACAAAAAAATGGATGCAAATATTAACTAGGAACGTTATTGTTGGGCTATTTGGTTCTCTTTACACCCAAGAAGTAGCATCAATGTACTTCCCTCTAATATCTCCAAAATCCTCGTAAGATTTGAAGAATAAGCGCATAGTTGGACTTATCGCGCGATTCTTAGTTGTTCTATTCTGTTGAAATTAGTATATTCCCGTTAAAACAACTAACAAAGTTGCTACTGATTTCTCAGTAATTGCGTATGCGATGGAGATGAATTGGACAGTGTTTCATGAATCCCTTAATGCAATTTAAGAATTTAGAATCAGAATGTCTATACAAATTTTAGTGAAAAATGGAAGGGTATGTATAGGTATTTTAACGCAGAAACAGGTTCCAAGAAGGACATTCCAAGAATAATTAATGAACAAGGGGAGTGTGTATGTGAGGATCTTCGAAAGGCAGAAGTATTCAGTCAGCAGTATGTAAAGATTGTTGGTTACAAGGATAATGTCGAGATAGAGGAAGAGACTAAGGCCAAAGAAGTAATAAAGTTTACATATGATAACAATGACATTTACAATAAGATACAAAAGTTGAAAACTAGAAAAGCGGCTGGAATTGATCAGATTGCTGGGGATATACTAAAGACAATGGGTTGGGATATAGTACCATATCTGAAGTACTTATTTGATTATTGTTTGGCCGAAGGAGCTATACCAGATGAATGGAGAGTTGCTTTAGTAGCCCCTGTGTATAAAGGAAAGGGTGATAGACATAAAGCTGAAAATTACAGGCCAGTAAGTTTGACATGCATTGTATGTAAGCTTTGGGAAAGCATTCTTTCTGATTATATTAGACATGTTTGTGAAATTAATAACTGGTTCGATAGAAGGCAATTCGGTTTTAGGAAAGGTTATTCCACTGAAACTCAACTTGTAGGATTCCAGCAAGATATAGCAGATATCTTGGATTCTGGAGGTCAAATGGACTGTATCGCGACTGACATGTCTAAAGCATTTGATAGGGTGGATCATGGGAGACTACTGGCAAAAATGAGTGCAATTGGACTAGACAAAAGAGTGACTGAATGGATTGCTATATTTCTAGAAAATAGATCTCAGAGAGTTAGAGTAGGTGAAGCTTTGTCTGACCCTGTAATAGTTGAGAGGGGAGTTCCTCAGGGCAGTGTTATCGGACCTTTATGTTTTCTTATATATATAAATGATATGAGTAAAGGAGTGGAATCGGAGGTAAGGCTTTTTGCGGATGATGTTATTCTCTATAGAGTGATAAATAAGTTACAAGATTGTGAGCAACTGCAACGTGACCTCGAAAATATTGTGAGATGGACAGCAGGCAATGGTATGTTGATAAACGGGCTTAAAAGTCAGGTTGTGAGTTTCACAAATAGGAAAAGTCCTCTCAGTTTTAATTACTGCGTTGATGGGGTGAAAGTTCCTTTTGGGGATCATTGTAAGTATCTAGGTGTTAATATAAGGAAAGATCTTCACTGGGGTAATCACATAAATGGGATTGTAAATAAAGGGTACCGATCTCTGCACATGGTTATGAGGGTGTTTAGGGGTTGTAGTAAGGATGTAAAGGAGAGTGCATATAAGTCTCTGGTAAGACCCCAACCAGAGTATGGTTCCAGTGTATGGGACCCTCACCAGGATTACCTGAGTCAAGAACCGGAAAAAATGCAAAGAAAAGCAGCTCGATTTGTTCTGGGTGATTTCCGACAAAAGAGTAGCGTTACAAAAATGTTGCAATGTTTGGGTTGGGAAGAACTGAGAGAAAGAAGAAGAGCTGCTCGACTAAGTGGTATGTTCCGAGCGGTCAGCGGAGAGATGGCGTGGAATGACATTAGTAGACAAATAGGTTTGAATGGCGTCTATAAAAGTAGGAAAGATCACAATATGAAGATAAAGTTGGAATTCAAGAGGACAAACTGGGCCAATATTCATGTATAGGAAGGGGAGTTAGGGATTGGAATAACTTACCAAGGGAGATGTTCAATAAATTTCCAATTTCTTTGAAATCATTTCGGAAAAGGCTAGGAACGCAACAGATAGGGAATCTGCCACCTGGGCGACTGCCCTAAATGCAGATCAGTATTGATTGATTTGATTAACAGATCAGAAGATATTTGAGGTGGAAAACTTAGCTGAATAACCCTGTATATATATTCCACCTTAACCGGTTTGTTTATTACTGCTATATATCTGAAAAGCTATTTTACTGAAATAGAAAACTGGTCTTGCCTTCTACTGGCAGACCGCACAAAATGTAATAGTTTCTAGAACCGTTTCTCTAACCCTACCGTAAAATATGACACGTTAGCGCAATTGATCATCTGCCATACGAATGCGCAAGTCAGGCAGAGAAAGCTCACATGCATTCTCTAGTAAATAGTACTATGAAAATATATGCTCTACCGAACGTTTGAAAATCTATTTACGCAGGTCACTGCAGCCATCGATATCCAGTTTCATTAAGAATCAGAACCACTAAAAAGCGTTTTTTTCATTTGAAAAATCCAACATACTTGGACCCGAATCCGAGACACGGCCGTCTTGGTGAGAAGTTAGTGACAATCAATTATTACATCCCCAGCAGAAAATGGAATACCAAGCCTTCAACTTTTTCGAGGCAGACGGCAAACACGACGACCGAGGCGTAAAACATATAATCAATTGGATTGAGATCAGAGCTGTTCGGGGACCAGGGAAGAACTTTGATGTCTAAAGCGTGCTCTACCAGCTGCGTGTTGATACTTCTAGCCATACGAAAAGGCGCATTATCATGCTGGATGATCCCAATCATCAGGATGAAAACAATATCATGTGTGTATGGCGGTGATCACTCACCATGGATTCATAACGAAATCGATCGAGAGTGTCATCCACACAGATGAAAATGAAATGGCCTATGGCTGTTAGTGCCGGGATGTGTCCGAGAACTTCGGCTCGCCAGGTGCAGGTCTTTTGATTTGACTCCCACGGGCGACCTGCGCGTCGTGATGAGGACGAAATGATGAACACGACACATACACCCAATCCCCAGTGCCAGAGAAATCAAAGAATTATGGTTAAAATTCCCGACCCTGCCGGGAATCGAACCCGGGACCCCTGTCACCAAAGGCCAACACGCTAACCATTCCACACGGATGATGGAACCGGAATAATACCATGAGAATATCCACCAGACGGTAACACTGTCCCCACAGCACTGTTTGCAAATTATTGGTTCTCCGACGTTTCTCACCGAACACGCTGGCGTCCATCCGTTCTACGTAGCTGAAAATGTGACCCGTATGAAAAGGCTACCTGTTGCCTATCAGAAATGGTCCAATCGCCGTACTGTCGAGTAAATGTTGGTGGTGATCACTGCTTTACGAGAAAGCACACATAGGAAGTCATCCTCTATACTGCTGAGTAAGTTGCAGTCGTTTTCACAGATGCACTTGTGTCAGCATGTCTGTTCCTATTTACAAAAGAGTTCGCTGAACTGTTGTGGTAGAAACGTGTCGTGGTATCCCTGGTTCGTTCGGACGGTGAACTGTTCCACTGTAGCCTGTCGGTTGGCCTACACGCACCGCCATAGTCGACATTCACCTCGGACGTCAATGGTCAGCTCGACAGTGAAAGGACGTACGTGCCTTTCACTACGCTATCTCTCTCTCTCTCTCTCTCTCTCTCTCTCCTCCCCGAGGATTTTAAGTTCTTCACACTTCCTGCCCCAACCGGCTACCGCTTCTTGGTGCCTAGGTTTAGACAGGGTACTCTGTGGTCCAGGCCCCTGTTCATGTCGGATTAGTCCGCACCCACTAGCTCGTTATTAGAATGGCTCCACACGAACACACACGGAACCAAGCTCGAAGTTCCGAAAGAGCAGTCAGGAACTTTCAAAAAAGCAATTTGTTGCCGAGCCTGGGACCAATGTACAGACACACGACGAGTTCCGAGAACGTCCAGAGGCGGCCGACAGAGAAGAGCCGCTACTATCAGAGCGCTCTGACCAACCGGCGGTCGCCATTACTACGACGGAAAGTGAGACCCCCACCCCACACACACACCTTTCTATTCGACTGTGGCGACGCTGTTCTCACAGCGTTGTTCGCTTAACACCAGATTTCCGTGAACACAGTTAGAGGGCAGTCCCACCGCTTGTTAATTCAGCCTTTCTTAAGGCTGACACGTGTAGCCCTGCCACGCACGTCCCCAACAGATCACTAACTACCCTCGTTCCGGACAATGACCGCGTACAGCAGGGAATAAATGTGACACGTGGTATTACGGTGACTCAACACTACATTCTACACACAGCAGGTACATCTGCCACAAACACAAACACGGACTCGAAAGATAACCGGAGCTCAGACTCACACCTCCCGATCCAGTCAATGCCAACCCGCGCGGAGCGCTGTACAGCAGAGCCGCCGGCCAACGTGGGGGCGACTGGGGGCGAAGTACCATCCGGCCCGCTGGCTATAGAGGTCAGGCACAAAACGGAGAGCACCTCTTCCCCCAATACAATCCGCCACCTCATATCCAACCTAGTGGTGGACTTGCCGGACGCCGGGAAAGTGGGACATAGTCCCATCAACCCGTGCGAAGAGGCGGTGCGCCGGGGAAGGAAAGAAGGTAGTGAAAAAACGGACTCGACCGACGGCGCCACCTAAAGTTCAAACCGACTCGAACTCAGGCGAGGCTAAACTGGTGGCGTACTTGTACAGTACGTCCCAGGAGACAGACTCTGAAAGCTCCGCGGGCAAAGAGCCAAGGTGACCGAAACCCAGGCCCCAGCCATCCAGGCGGGAAGCTGGCTTCGGGTGGCGGGGGGGGGGGGGGAGGAGCAAGGGGAAAGGAAAAACCACAGCCCCTGAGCAGCAAAGTCAAGGTAGGCGGGGCTCAAAACCTAAGTACCCGCGCTTAGCACCTCTACCGACACCAGCAATGACCCAATGCAGCCACCACAAAATAAACAGCACCAAACAAAAAACACGAGGCAGACAACAAAAACTACCTCAACTACCACAGCCAACAAAACCGACCACCCGTAAGAGGTCTACCCACCCCCCTCTTCAGCCTATTACGTTATACACTAATGGCACGAAGTCAATACAAATACAGCTACTTAAAAAGATGACAAATGATCAGAGAGATTATTATTTCTCTCGGCCAAGATTATATGCCCACAAAGCGATCCGGCTACACATGACCACCTTTGAAAGCTATGAAATCGCTTCAGCGTGCTGAAGGTGCTAAATTACCGGGCGAGTTGGCCGTGCGCGTAGAGGCGCGCGGCTGTGAGCTTGCATCCGGGAGATAGTAGGTTCGAATCCCACTATCGGCAGCCCTGAAAATGGCTTTCCGTGGTTTCCAATTTTCACACCAGGCAAATGCTGGGGCTGTACCTTAATTAAGGCCACGCCCGCTTCCTTCCAACTCCTAGGCTTTTCCTATCCCATCGTCGCCATAAGACCTATCTGTGTCGGTGCGACGTAAAGCCCCTAGCAAAAAAAAAAAAAAAAAAAAAAAAATTAAATTTGTACAAACACATATGATGCGACGGATATCCAGACAGCGCTGCAAGCGCAGGGTATCCCCGCACATTACGTGTCGCGGATGCGAACAGGGAGTAACCCAGCCAAAGGCCACCTATTCCTGGTTGCCGTGGCGGACGCCCATGGGGAGGATAACTTAGGGAAAATGCGCCCTCTGTCGAAAATGCTGGAGACAGTCGGGCCACACCGCCTGATAGCCACTGGCCCCCAATGTGGAGTATGCCAGAGACAGGGGCATTCAAGTGCAGCCTGCCGGCTGGATCCCAGATGCCGCAGATGCGCCGCCCCCACCTGTCTCGCGACTGCCCCCACTTCAGCGACCCCGCGTACTCTAGGTGCGCTAACTGCGGGAGGAAATAAGCGGCTAACTTCAAAAAATGTCCCAGCCGAAGGGACTACGAAACCACTTATCAAGGGAAAAGGACAAAAGGGTGACAACGTGGCGACCCTAAAGGCTAAGCAGGCCCCTCAGGCAAGAAGAACCCAGGCCTCTCAGGCAAAAAGGACCTAAAGCAAGGCTTTTCAGGCGGAGACAATCTCAATTTGTAGCCCCCAAGGACGGAGGATGAACCAGAACCAGGGCCCTCAGCCCAGCTAGCCACCACCACCGTCCAAGTCAAGTCTTCCAACAAAAACAATAACAAGAAGGCCCAGCCCCCTACAACAAATAAAAGGCAGGTTAAGACCACGTGAAAGGCCCCCGAGCACCCCCAGGTGCCCACCTTGAGCAGTTCTACCCCCCGTAGGAAATCTGCCATTAGTGAAACGGCACCCACGACACTGCCACAACCCCCCCCCCCACACACACACACACACCCCGCACCATACCAGTTTCCCCATCTCACCACCTACCTACACCAGGCACACAAAACTAAGGTACAGCAGCCCGCAAGGAGCATGACAGGAAGAGCGTTCAAGGACATGATAGACGAAATTTCGAAAAACGTCTTCCCGAACTTAAACCTCACCGCAATCACAACCACTGGAGTTATGATGGTCAACATGCTGGCCAAACGCGATCTCCGACCTCCTGACCCAAGCTAGAGCTAGAAGCATGTGAAATTAGCATGTCAGTGCGAGGGACACTAATGTCTTCTCAGCAAACGCCAGGCCGAGAAGCTTAAACACGCAAGATATCGAAACTGTACAAGGGCTAAACAGAAACGATGATAACAACAACAACAATTACTACTACTACTACTACAATAAAACGCAGGGTCTTCGAGTACTAATTTGGAATTGCCAGGGCATGAGGACCCACAAAACCGAACTGGAAGCCTTCCTTGCTACGAAATCGATACACGTAACTCTCCCCACAGAAACATTCCTCCCACCGGAGTCGAAATTACACATGAGAGGCTACAAGGTACACATACGTAACAAAGCAAATAGCGTTGGAGGTGTGGCAGTCATGGTAAGAAAAGACATTAAACATATGGAAGTAGACCAGACTTACCAGAGCTAGAAGCATGTGAAATTAGCATGTCAGTGCGAGTGACACTAATGTCTTCTCAGCAAACCCAGAAGCTTAAACACGCAAGATATCGAAACTGTACTAGGGCTAAACAGAAACACAATACTCGAAGAAGACTAGCTCGAAGCATGCTAGCTTGACATAGCCCTATTACAACACATTCCTCAGAGGCACATCATCACAGAAATAAATGACCTAGGGTCGAGGCACCAACCTGTGCCATTTACATTGGATGATAAAAACAAGGAATACGGAAACAGCCCCAAGCGAAGGTTTAACTACAAAGCTGCCAAACAGGGCAACTTCGAACACAAACTAGATACACTTCTAAAGGGTAAAGAGGGCATGTTATTAGGAAGCCCAGCCCAAATAAGACGAAGCAGTCAAAACCCTAGTAGAAGCAACCCAGGTAACCGCAACAGCGAGCATACCGGAACACAAACCCAAGGACTACTCTCATTTCGAATTTCCAGCCCACATAAAGGAGTTAATACGTAGGCGCAACAGACATAGACGTACCTGGGCAGAATTTCATTGAAACTATGACCGCCAAAGGAAAAACGAATTTAACACAGAAATACCAGGGGCAAAGCGTCAGGGGAGACAGGGTAGACAGCGTGTACCCTTAACATTTTGTGAAAGAAATATTGTCTAGTTAATTCAATTACTTTTTAGAACATTAGATATTTACAGATTCGTGATATTATTGTATTCCTCGCTTTACTTATTTTCGTCTCACTTCGGCAATGCTAAGGCTCGCGTTAGTTACACGAAGCACGTAGGCGAAAGTAGACGCTGTCCATTCTGTGTATTTTCCCTTTGATTTTCAAAGCTTTCAGGTAGAGCAACACTAACGCTATCTGTAGGTGCTGACTGTGGAACTATGACTTTCCTATAGCGAGATGTCTCCGCCCAGTAGACAGACTTACAAGCGTCTCTTCTTGCTCTCATTGGCTAGTATTTGGATCTCTCTTATAAAGGTGCTCTTATTGGCTACCATCTTAGACATGCTTTTAATGTTATTAATTTGAATTTACTTTATTATAAGACACGTCTAAAAATAAATTAATAATATTTAAACACGAAGTATAGTAAACTTACACCTAATACATGAATGACAGCATCACAACCCTTCAAGTACGTGCATATTCTTGCCCGCCAATATTAGTTGCGGTATTATAACCCCGGTCCCCGATAACTATTGGCTTCCAGTCTTAATAAGGTACTCCAGAGTACGCATACGGAAAAAATTGCTTAACTTGATGCTGAATATTCCGTTAAAGTCAGTTTCTAGTGAACGCGCTATGGGTGCATTCAAATGAATTAAAACGTATTTAAGGAATTGGATGACCAACCAGAGACCGTCTAACTTGGGAACTCTAGCTATAGAGAAGAAATGTCTGTGGAATCTTAGCAAGACGCCTGACTTCAAGACGAGAGTAATAGATATATTTGCCTAAATGAAGGACAGGCGGATTAGACTCATTTACAAGAATATTGTTTAAGGTGACTTGTACGAACAACTATTTATTTCTTATTTCTCTTATTAAATCTAAATAACAATGAAATATATTGCTATTTTTATTCTAAAAGTACGTTGTTATTTGACAACTCCCGCGGCCTATTTCGTCTATATTTAAAAATAAAGTAAGTGCACGTAGGGTTATAGGTTGTTATAGGGTTTTTCTTATTTTCAGAGTCATTAATATAATACTGAATACAGATGTATGCGTCGAAAACAAAATTCCATATTATAATATGATTAAAACAGTTTAAATAAAAGAAATCTCTCTCTACCCCCTTACTTGGTTCACGCTTCGCCACTCAGAAATACAGACACAATTACAGGAATGCAGGTCACGCGAATGGAACAATAAACTACGTCCATTCGACACAAATACTAGGCCCCTATGGAACTTAGCGGGGTCACTTCAAACGAGAACCACACATCATCCCTACTACTGATGGATCTAACGGCCAGGTATACGAGAACCGTGACAAATAGGACGTAATAGCGGACTTGCTTGAGGCGGCATTCACCCCCAACGAAACACCGTCTGACTCCGCCTTCACCAGGCAAACTTGAGGCAAAGGTAGCAGAGTTCCTCCAACACACACATAAGGCAGAGGTTAAGATGACTAATATACACGAAATTGAGTGGATAATAGATCATCTTAACTCCAAGAAGCTGCCTGGTCCGGACAAGATCCAAAATACAACCTGTGACAATAGAGTTCGGTGAATAGTCCTGTACTATCAACATAGATGAACAATGCACGACAGTGACCTTACTGAAAATGAAAACCTACAACCTGTTTTCCAGTCATTGACCGGGTCAGGGATGTAATGAATGAAGCAGATATAGGCTGCTAGTACGATGGGGTCGCCACTCCCAAAGTGATTTATTAATGAATGATAGATGCTATGAAATGAGAATGGAGAGTGTTGCTGGAAATAAAGATGACAGGGAAAACCGGAGTACCCGGAGAAAAACCTGTCTCGCCTTCGCTTTGTCCAGCACAAATGTCACATGGAGTGGCCGGGATTTGAACCACGGTATCCAGCGGTGAGAGGCCGACGCGCTGCCGTCTGAGCCACGGAGGCTCCCCAGTGACCTTAGTGTCCTTCGAAATAGTCCCCTCCCTTAACTATGCACTGCTCAGATCGGCGATACATGTCCTGGAAACTTTGCAAGAAGGCTTCCTTTGGGAAGGTGTTCAAAAGCCTCGCTAGGTTTCGTTGGATGTCAGGAATATTGTCCAGTCTCTTTCCTTTCTAAGCAAGTTTGAGTCGTGGGAATAGCAAAAAGTCTGGAGGATTGAGATCTGGCGAGTATGGGGGATATTCAAGTTGCACGACCCCCTTTTTCACCATGAACTGTTTGTCGATATTGGCTGTGTGTGAGCGAGCGTTGTCATGGACAAAAAAACCATGAACCTTGCTGCGCGTACTGGGGTCGTACCCTGAGTAGACGTTTCATGAAAGGGTCAAAATTTCAATGCACCCTGCAGCATTCAACGTCGTTCCATCAGGTGGAAATTCGTTGTGGATAATATGTCTTGACTATCGTAAAAGGTGATAAGCATCGCTTTGATGCGTGACGTTTCGACTCTGACCTTTTTCCGACGAAGGGATCCCGGAGAACGCCAATCCTTCACCAGCCTCCTCGATTTTGTAAAAAAATTATACATTTTCACTGAAGACTAATAATTATCTAGCTGATATAACTGAAAAATAAAATAAAACTAATTTATGTACTCATGCAGTTTCACATTACTGGAGACCACCATGTTTTAGAAACAATCTCCCCGCTCTCTCAACACAGAGTGGCACCAGTTCAATACAGAGTTCTTACCACGTCCACAAAATGACTCGCTACATCAAAAACACACAGTATTCAGACAATGTAACACCCGATACTGACAATGCAAAACAACATCTAACCTATAACTAACCGTTTATATATATAACTGCAATGTCTGACTTGACGTGGAGTTGCATTTTCTACCATATCAATAGATCAATTTACAGAGATGAGAGACAGGTAGGAGAGGGCCGTGTCGACCATAAGGATAAATTTCAAGTTATTCGGTGTTTATAAAACTAAATTATGAAGTCCTTTACGTTATACGCGTTATATGGGTTGTCTCTCTCAGAAAGAATAATGGGCTGGTGAACCACCCGGTATATTAAACTCTCAATTTTATTTTCATTCAGCGCTGATAAAGAGGAACTAATGAGCTATCTGTGCGCGTGCGCGTGTTGTACTCACTCATGCAAAACACTTCGAGTATTTTACTAACGTCAAACTGTTATGAACATCAAAATCATAAAAAAATCTATTTTTTAAAGCTTTTTCTCGTAAATTATGTAATAACTCTTAAATTAGAAGTTCTGAGGGACAAGTCACAATGTGATACAATTTTCATGAACTTATCCGGGGGAATCTATCCTTCGTTGTTGGAAGTCACTTATCACGGATCACGTTAATATTCTCCAATATGGCCATGGACCGAAGGCAATTCCAAGATATATAGATTGTCCATCCGAGTTTTGGAGTTTTGCTTATTTCAGTTTTGGAAGATAATCCCAAATAATACTCACGTTCATTTAGCAATGCAAATTAATACCCATCCCTCAACATAATACAGATTCCCTAAGCAGTGTTGAACTTCCTACACAACTTTTACACTGCTATGTAGAACACAACAGAGGGATATTGTGAAATTCACCAATAAGTAGGAATTGAACTTCAAAACAAAGACGTAACACAATGAGACTTTTAGGTATATAATAAATTATAGTAGAGAGAATGTAATCTCCCAGCTCCCAGCCAGCATACCTTTGGGCTAACGCTTAACTCCCTCCTTCCACAGCTAGTCAGAACCGACGCACGATGCGCAATTTTCCTGATCTAACCGGGCAAAACAGCATTTTCCGACTTCTTGGGTTGGGCCGAAATGTGTACTGACTTGCGATATTTGGCCGTATAAGGAATGTTTGTATACACGGCTTTTCAGTCTTCGCCAGCTACAGTATGTGTTCTGACTAAACAGTATAAACTATGGGTGTCAAACCTTGCCCGCCGTAAGCGCAGTGCCCATGCTAGGAATACCTATGATCGCGAGCGCAAGTATCTTCGCCTTAGTCGGCTTGTACTTCCACAGTTGTTGATTCAGGCTGTGCAGAGTGCACGCTTACCGATGATAGGCTCCAGTTACTTGTTTTGGTCTACCAGTAATGGTTAAAAGATGTCGAGTGGAACCATAGATTGTGAACTGAGGAATGTTCCAAAATTAAACGACGAATGGTTATTCCTTTCTTTAAGCCATGATCATGACGGAGAAATACAGTGCCTGTACGTAAAGAAATATTTCATACATAAGAAGTTCAATGTCCGGAGGCACTATGAAGTGTATCATTCTCGAGACTCCAAGGGCATCACAGGAACGAACATGAAAGATAATACCCGAAATCAAATGATGCTCAATCAGTAAGTATATTAATAGAAATAGTTTCTGACTGGTATTCAGACTCCTCGCAATTTCTCATACGGCAATCAGTGAGAACTTAGAGAAATTGACAGGCAATGCGAATTTGCGGCCTTTCTTAGCTCTTTTTCTTCTTTTCGACGTTAAATTCTGTATTTGGATACATCATCATTTAAGAAAGTTGTATACTGCAAATACCTTGCATATCGCTGATACTTGAATTCATTACTTCATTCGGAGAGAAATCCGAGAATGCAAGAGACGACAACATCCTGTCAGCTGGCTATGAACTTGCCCATAGAATCAGTGTTGCCACCGAATACGAATGAAATTACCCGAACAATACAAAAAATGTACCATAAATTACCTAAGATATAAAACAATCATGGTGTGGGTAATTGTAGTCACATCCTAGTTCGTAAAACGGGCAACGGCTGAGTGGCCAAGTAAGTGGTCCTGAGAGTCGGGGTACCAGTTGCTACGGAATTGGAGTGGGCATTTCGGACATATTCTGAGTCATGGCCCTCCTTGGGCTCAGGCGGCTAGGATTATACAATCCACCAGTGGTCCATAACCCGTTAGAGGAGAGATCCTCACTTGGACTATGTGTAAGTGGGGTAGCATCTTGCTTCACGAATTTACCGAGCTCACAACATTTTCAGCAAGCCTCGGAACTATGGGAGTAATGGAGTCACTCTCCCACTTGACAGGCGAGGGACTCCTTGGAAACAACCTGGCTAACGAAATGGAATTCCATGGGGAACTAGCAATATTAATGGGGCTTATGGGAGAAAGAAAGTAGAATTGGCCGAGTCAGAAAAGAGGACGCATATGGATGTGCTAGGAGTAAGTGATATTCGGGTAAAGGGAGATAAAGAGGAAGACATAGAAGATATAAAACGTTCTTGATAGTTCTTAAAAATGGAAGGGCGTAGTATGGAGTACGACTGTTAATCAGGAATATTAATGCACGCAACGTAGTTTCTGCTAGGCACGTAAATGAGTGAATGATGTGGGTAGATTTGGCAGTTGGAGGAATCAGGACGAGAACTGTCTCAGTGTGTTCACCATACAAGAGTGCAGATGAGAATGAAATTGACAAGTTTTATGAAGCATTGAGTGACATCGTAGACAGGGCCAACGAGCAAGTATATGATAGTGCTAATGGGTGATTTCAATGTGAGAGTTGGAAATAGAACTCAAGGACACGAAAGGATGAATGATAAATGTGGGGAAGATATGGAAGCGAACAGGAATGGTAACCGTTTGCTGGACTTCTGTGCTAGTATGGGTTTAGCAGTTACGAATACATTCTTCAAGCACATATGGCTATTCATCACTACACATGGGAGGGTAGGGGTACCAGATCCATAACAGACTATATCTTAACCGACTTCGAATTCAGGAAATCTGTTAGTTGTGTACGGGTTTTTGTAGATTATTCGATGGGACAGACCTGATCTGTAATGAACTAAGTATCTCTAGTCGTAGGACAGAAAAAGTGAAATCTGTCTGCAAACGAATATGGGTTAGAAAATCTACAGGACGAGGAAATTAGACAAGAACATGGATATGATTAGTGAGAAGTTTCGAACAGTGGGCAGTAAGCAGGTTCAGGATATAGAAAGAGGATGGGTGGCATTTAGGGATGCTGCAGTGGGAAGAGAAAGGGAATGAATACGTTTTTTGTTTTTTTTTTGCTAGGGGCTTTACGTCGCACCGACACAGATAGGTCTTATGGCGACGATGGGATAGGAAAGGCCTAGGAGTTGGAAGGAAGCGGCCGTGGCCTTAATTAAGGTACAGCCCCAGCATTTGCCTGGTGTGAAAATGGGAAACCACGGAAAACCATCTTCAGGGCTGCCGATAGTGGGATTCGAACCTACTATCTCCCGGATGCAAGCTCACAGCCCCGCGCCTCTACGCGCACGGCCAACTCGCCCGGTGGAATGAATACGAACAGATGTGTGTAAAGATGGGAAAAAGCCAACATCTTGGTGGAACGATGAAGTGAGAGCAGATATGGCTCCAAACAAGGGCTGATGTAGACAGGGAATTGTATGTAGATGAAAGAAACAGAGCGAAACAAATAGTTGCTGAATCCAAAAATAGATCGTGGGAAGATTGAGGTAATGACCGGGAAAGGCTAAGTCAAGCAGCAGGGAAACCTTTCTGGGCAGTAATGATGAATCTTAGGAAGGGAAGGAAAAAACGAAGTAAAGTGTTTTGGGTGATCCAGGTGAACACATAATAAATCACTGGACAGGAGTAGAGAGACTGTCGGGCTCCCACAGCGGGCCAATCAGAGGCCGCGGAGCGGGTCACGTGATGCTGACGTTATAGCGCTGTAAATTAGAATTTTGGCGCGTACTTAGAATTGGTACACAAAGCCAAGTGCATCCTTTTTGACAGCCACGTGTTTTTTTTTTTTTTTTTTTTGACAGCTGCCATCTTTAAGCAACAGACGATCGCTAACCTCAATGCTACAATCTTGACAGCAGTAAACTTCATGATTGCCACCTTAGGCACACGGGCGCGCGAGATTTGAAATTCCACGTGCTTTTTGACAGCTGTCAGAGGTCATCTTTAAACCAAGCCACGTGCTCTTGTTTGTAAACAAAGCCATGTGCTTTTTTTAACAGCGGCCATCTTTAAACTAGACAGCATCATGCTGCCATCATGACGACGCTAAATCCTCATGGGTGCCACCTTAGGCATGTGATGGGGGCAATTTGAAAAATTCGAGGTGCTTTATTGACAGCCGCCATCTTGAAACAAGAGAGCATCTTGACGGGGCTAAATATTCATGGGTGCCACCTTTGGTATGTGGTGGCGGGCAATTTGAAGAAATTCCACTTGCTCTTCAAAGCCACGTGCTTTTTGACAGCGGTCGTCTTTAAGCAAGTCACGACGTGCACATGGCCTACTGCCATCTCAGTACGGAATTTAATGGGACAAGCAAGCAAGGTGCTACTTGTCGACATACCGCCATCTTATAGCAAGGTGTCCTTCTCAACATACTATTATCTCACAGAACGACCGGATGCCCTTCTTGACGGTCCCCATCCAACGGAGAAATCTCGGACTTGGTAAGAATTCGAACTTAAGAGTCAAAGCATGAACCCTACACAACGGGAGAGGCAAGATAAAAAAAACTAAACCTCTACATACATGTAAAAAAGGGGTAGAGAAAAAGATTAAATTATAATATTTTTTGCATGTAGTCTGCTCTTAGTACTGCGAGTTTTTGCTACTGCTTGCGAAAACGTAAAAGGAAGTGATTCAGCAAAAATACGCACTACGTTGTTCGCGCATACTCAAGTTAATAATAATGTTAATTGCTTTACGTCCCACTAACTACTTTTTCGGTATTCGGAGACGCCGAGGTGCCGGAATTTAGTCCCGCGGGAGTTCTTTTACGTGCCAGTAAATCTACCGACACGAGGCTGACGTATTTGAGCACCTTCAAGTACCACCGGACTGAGCCAGGATCGAACCTGCCACGTTGGGGTCAGAAGGCCAGCGCCTTAACCGTCTGAGCCACTCAGCCCGGCCATACTCAAGTAAGACACTGGATACTGCGATACAAAATCCCGGTAACTTTTTTTTTTTTTTTTTTTTGCTAGGGGCTTTACGTCGCACCGACACAGATAGGTCTTATGGCGACGATAGGATAGGAAAGGCCTAGGAGTTGGAAGGAAGCGGCCGTGGCCTTAGTTAAGGTACAGGCCCAGCCGGTAACTTAATGTCCTGTTGCTTGATTGACTTTAGGAAGGGCATCCGGCTGTAAAACAGTATCTTTGATTGTGGCTACAAGCTCACCGCACACTTAGTCTGTTAATGCCTCTTACTCGAAAGTGCCGAGTACACAACTACGCGCCTAGCTCAAGGCCTCGTGTTATTTTACTGCCCTTACCCACAGAAAATGTGTTTGAAAGGAACAAGAGCTGATCAAGGGGTACTCAGATAGGTTAGAAGCAATGCCAGGTCACAGCTCAGGGCCCGAAGGTTGCCGCTCTCAAGTTAATAGCCGGACCCCCTCCCTTAGTCACCGAAGACAGGGACATCGTCGGTGTTATTTTACCGCCCTTGACGAAGGGGTAGTCAGATAGATTAGAAGCAATGCCAGGACACAGCTCATGGCCCGAAGGTTGCCGCTCTCAAGTTAATAGTCGGACCCCCCTCTCTTAGTCACCGCACACATAGGTACAACATTGTTGTGACATTACTTATAGACCCACTTAGTAGCTATGATTGTCAAGGCGCTGACACGGAGGTTAGCCGGTTCGAGTCCCGTTGATCGAAACATTAGAATTTTAGCCTGCAGTGACTAGATTGCATGCTAAAAGCCTGCATAAAATTACAATCCTCTCTGCAGTGCTTGAGGGCATATCACGCTGTTGATCCATCGGATGATGACGTTAAGCCTTGTGCAGGCCCCTTGGTGCTGGAGCAGGGTATGTGCGGGCACCGGGTTTTACTCTCTCCTACATGCATATTACGCTGTTGATGCGTCGGATGGAGACGTTGAGCAGAACCTTCAGTACTATTCGACAGGAGTAGGCTATGTGCCGACACCGGGTTTTTACCCTCTACGAGATGCGTGAGTCTCGGGCAAGAGATATCATAGGTGTTATTCTACACCTTCTACAGGGGATGTGTTTGTAATCTCTGACCTAATTCTACAAAAACGTTATTGTTCGATGTCGTATTTGCTGCGAGAAGAAGATAGATATTTTTTTAGAGTGAGCTTCAAGCAAAGACAAGCTGCTGCTGGACTCGGCCAGTGCAGATTCGCTTATCTCTGGAATGTCGCGCACACACCACTTTTTCGCTGAGCTCGCTAGTGAACAAAGTCCATCGCGAGCTCGCAACTGAATAAGAAATTACTCAACAGTAGCTCAGTCAGTTGTAACAAGTTCAATCTAGTAATACGTCAGTTGCTAACTAGTACAGAGCCCCTAGAGACTCATACTAAACACCTAGCTCATGGCCTCCAAAGTCGCTTCTAAGTTAACAGGCAGGGAATACCGTAGGTGTTGTTAAGAGGCCGCAACTCTCAAGTTCAGAAGAGACCTGAGGGCACTAGGCAGGGAATACCGTCAGCCGTTTCTAAGCATCTAGCTTAGGGCCCAAAGGGTCGCTCCCTAGTTAACAGGCAGGGGATAACGTAGGTGTTGTTAAAGAGCCCCTCTCTTACTGCAGGCAGAGAATTTCGTAAATGTCACTGCACGCAGAGGATACCATAAATGCAATTCTGCTGTGAACACGTACTCCCCAGTTCAGAAGAGTCCTAGAGACTCCTTACGTTAGGCAGGGGCTAGTTCTAAGAGACCCGTCGTCGCTAATTTACACTTTCCAGTTCAGAAGAGTCTCACCATGGAGGCCTGCGCTTTGGTAGGTTTTTTTTTTTTTTTTTTTTTTTTTAACTAGACACAGGACCGACCGATTCTTTGAGGACACTTAGCTGAAGGAAGTCAGTGCGTACGCACGTCCTGCTTTGTTCTCTACCAGCAAGTCGCAGTCCACCGGATGTAGTCTGTGTGTAAGACGCATAACAGTGGCAGTGCCCGTGTGTTAAGTGCTGATGATATAAAATTGTGTGTATATAAACGAATAGGCAATTTACTGTATTCCCTCACTTTCAACGAAGATGACCATCGTGACTGATATCTGCTAAAAAAAGTAAGTTTAATTCTTTTATTATTATTATTATTATCATCAATTTTTTATATTTACGATTTCTTTTTGTTTTTTAGAAAATCATCGTCTGCTGTAAACATTATTCTACTGAGATCTGCCAAGGCATTCTTCAGTTTGCAGTCTTCATCTACATTGCACGTGCACATCTTAAGATAAGCCTAGTGTAAAACTGTAACTTATGCAGTCTATCAGTGCATGCATTTTTGGAAAGCAACTTTACTTCTATGCTAGCTGTTGAAGATCTGACTAACCTTCGCGTTTCATGTATTTTAGCTCAGTTAAGAAAACTACCTTACTTTCAGACTAGCTGTTGACGAACCGACTAACCTTCGAGCCCCACTCGTAGCCCTTTCCTTTCCTATCATCACTGTAAGACCGATGTCCGACGCAAGTGCTTGCATTTTTCGAAAGCAACTTTACTTTAGTAATGCCTAGGCTGCTTCGCGTTTCTTTGTACGCCTAGGCTATCCTTCTGACTACAGACATACATTTTTGTTTGTTTTCTAGGTACATCAAGAATTATCGTCGTCATCGTCTTCATCTACATTGAACGTGCACATCTTAAGGTATGCTTCGATCTTTTTATCGAGCTCATATGCTTAAATCTTTAAAATCTAAATAATAGTATTAAAATTTCGGACGAATTAACCAGACGGCTCAGCAATCTTATATTAAATCAGCTATTTAAAGTAATTAAAAATTTGGTGAAAGAATTTTGCGTGTCTGTGACGACTTCCAAGTATTTCTACCCAGTGTGCTAACCGATTTAGAAATAGAACTAAATAAGCGATCTGTTTGTCAAATCCTGTCATTAGTTTTGTTGGTGCGTAATTATGACATTGAATTGGGAAACTATACATACATGTTTTTCATCGCGTATTCTAAGCGGCATTATATGAAATTCATCAAATGCGTTAGATCGAAATTCTTACTAACTCTCATGCTATATTGTTTTCGAAGAAAAGCCACTTCTGTTTATGCATACGGCACTTAAACTAAACGTTAGCCTTGCTTGTTCTTTTATTTTTTCCAAACAATCAGGAAATTCACGAAACATTTTACATTTCTTTTAAAATGACGAAACTCTTATGTTCAGGTAATATTTCGGTATGGTTTCGCGAACAGATCGTCGACACATTGCTGGCTATATTTGAAAAAGTTCGAAGAAGGAGCAAGTAATAAAGCACTTGAAAGTATTTTGCATCTTCAAATTAATGTGTGCAAATTCGACCCCGTAACTCAGGTAGGCAACTCATTCATCTTCCTCAAACGATTGTAAATAAGAGAGCAGTAATTAATATTGAGGATAACGACGACTATTGCTTTCTAGGGTGCATCGCAATGGCGTTGAAACCGGCAACAAGTAATAAACCATCAAGAACATTTCAGTATAAGGATGTTTTTTCAGTTGCAACAGTCATTAAATTTTGAAGGTGTTTCTTTTCCTATGGATTTAGCAAACATTTCTACATTTGAAAAAAAACCGATTTTTTTTTTCCTTTTCTGTATACGGTGTCGACGGAGACTGTATTGTAGGACAACTTTACACAGCTTTATCTCAGAAACACCAGCATCTTCATCTGTTATATGTTTGCAAGGAAAACACAAGCCACTACTGCTATATATCCAATCCTTCCCGTCTGTTAAACTCTCAACTTTCATCACACAAACAAAAGTATATATGCGAGAGATGTTTGCAGTTCTCGTCTACAGAAAACTTGTTTATCTACACACATAGTTGACTGTGCAACACATCCTGCCGTAAAATTTGTTCAGCCAACCACGGAAAACGCAGAATGAAGTTTGCCAACCACGGAAAACGCAGAATGAAGTTTGAGAATTATTATCGACAGGAACCTGTTCCCTTCACGGTTTATGCAGATTTTGAATGTTTTACTGTACATTTTGATCGTTGCCAACCCGACTTGAGCGAACCCTACACGGATTACGTGCAAAAGCACACTCCGTTTTCAGTAGCTTACAAAGTCGTTTGTTCGTACGATGCATCTGTATCTTTTTTTTAGGATGTATCGAGGCGACAACTGTGCAGCATGGCTGATAAAAGAATTAGAACAGTTGGCACAAGCGTTCATACGCTTATTTCGCAACCAGTGTCCATACAAATGACATTAGATTAAATGATGTTGCATGATGAAACTGATGAATATCACATCTGTAAACAGGGAAATATCGCGGACGTGCACATGATTCGTGAAATCTTTCATATCGTGTGCCTAAATTTATTCCATGCATAACTTGTCAGGCTAGACAGTCACTTCATTTTTCGTGAATTTGCACAGTTAAAATGAACAAAGTTCACTGTGATTGCGCAAGATCATGAACGCTTTATTTCATTCAGTTATCGGGGCGATATTAGCATTCGCTTTCTGGATTCCTATAAATGTATGAACTTTTCACTTGATAAACTTGTAAATGGGCTTTCAGCGACAACTTGAAATACATTCGAGAGTACTTTTCAGAACGTGAACATTTTAAATTTTGTATAAGGAAAGGTGTTCAGCCCTATGGCCATATTCAGAGCTTTCAAACATTGCCAGAAACAAAATTACATCCCCAGTCTGCATTTACAAGTGTTACGTGAATGTAGCACGCCGTCACTCACAAGAGAACATCCACAATGGTGAAGTCGCCGATCGCGATGAAACTTAGCAAACACATTGAGGTACATGTAAAAACAATGCCAGCATCAATTTTAGGCGCCAACATTCATTAGCGCGTTAACTAAGGGGCCTAAAAGTTGCGACATTTCAAGTTCCGCGCGAACAGCGATGAATTCCTCCTGACCAATGCTTAGCCGGAACACTGCTTTGTGCCACACCTCTGCTCCTCCTCCCCTCCACCGTGCCTGGTTCAGCACCGCTCGTTTCCCTCTCCCCGCGCTGCCGTAGGCTTAGCTGTCGAACAGAACCTGTGCTACAATGCGTACGCTATCAGCCTTCCTCATAGCTCTCCCTTGGAATTTCCACATTGTATAGGCAGTTTACATTGTTGTACCAGTTCGTACAATAGCCATGTACACTTTTACGTATGTAACTGCCATTGCACCCAGAAGACTGTAGTGTGATACTTTAATATGGCAACTTGTTTTATACATAGACCTCTGTCAGCTATAGCGCAAAGGTACGAGTAAGTAGGACTACAACTCTGCCTGTGATTGTGGTATATCTACTACATATATAAATGCACATCATTATTTCTTTTTAAAGACTTTGCTTATTACGTCAATCATTCCATGTCATACTCATATACGTTGTCTATGAATTTAATTGATTTATGTTCGACAACCATGGCTGCAATTGAAATGTGTTGTGCCTTTCACCGCAAAACATAAATACATCGTTTAATACAAGCACAAATAAAAACATTCTATCTAGATTCCTTATACCAGAGTACGTAATACGGGAAATACCAGCAGTTTCTAACTCGGAGTTTATAATTGCTGTTGTTCGCGATTTCGTTTCGTTATGACACAACTGATAGCGTACACAAAATGGGGGTAGGGGAGTGGACATGAAAAGAAGGTATGGACCTGTAATCATATTTTGATATCTCGAGGTACAACATCTCATTACATTCATTGAGATCCTCTACCCGGGCACGTAATGTCTTTAAATAAAAGGATATTTAACGTTGTTTCAAGGTGGGTGATTTATTTTAATAAATTTCATATGTATGTCCACTCCAAATGACACTACCGACAGCTTCAAGGTGTTTCAGACGTAAATAATAATTTAAGCCTAGGTCGGACGCGGTACCTTATACCACGTTTGTCCACGCCCAATGGTGCTTAACTCGGGGTTGTACCCACGAATTGACAACCCACCGGAATTAGCAGGAATGAAAATTAAGATTTGCATAAAATATGAGTAAATACGTTTAGGTTATTTATTATCATTATGTGTGAAACGGAACGTGATTTAAAGGATTTCAATAATTATAGTACGTAAAGAAGCAAAATATAGCGCCGGTCTCGTTCCACAGCCAAGCAGCCGGCAAGCGCGAGGAGAAGGGAGGGGGACGTGCCAGGGAGAACCACTTGGAGGGTAAAAGGCGGTGCAGAGGGTGTGTCTCCAGACGGGAAGTGTGTGTGTGTGCCGGCTTAGCATTGGCCAGCAGGTATTCATCGCTGATCGCGCGGAACTTGAAATGTCGCAACTTTTAGGCCCCTTAGTTAACGCGCTAATGAATGTTGGCACCTAAAATTGATGCTGGCATTGTTTTTACATGCACCTCAATGTGTTTGCTAAGTTTCATCGCGATCGGCGACTTCACCATTGTGGTTGTTCCCTTGTCAGATCATCGTCATACGATAAGCATACGGTATCTATTTCCGATGAAGACTCTTTACATGCCTGCCAGGTGTGGTCAACGGTTCATCTACAGACCTTAGGTGAATATGCAGGCTTGTATTTGAAGGTGGATACACTTTTACTCTGTGATGTGTTTGAAAAATTTCGTAAAATGTGTTAAACTATTTACGGATTAGACCCTTGCTATTACTACACAACACCTGGTCTGTCATGGGATGCGATGCTCAAGTGTACCGGTGGTCAACTTGATCTTCTAACGGGTGTCACCATGCTTTTGTTTTTTGAACGCGGCATTCGCGACGGTCTAATTTCGCTTGTCAACAGGCACGCTATCGCAAATAATCCCTACCTCGACAACTATAATTCAGAGAAAGAAGATTCTTATCTGATGTATTTCGATGTCAATAATCTATATGGATGGGCCATGCCACAACCATTCCGGTGTACAGATTTTGTATGGCTAACAGAAACTGAAATTCAACGTTTCGATGTTATTGAGGCTGCTAAAGATCATCATGGCGGCTACGTGCTGGAAGCTTCTCTTGCATACCCTTTTCATTTGCACAATTCACATTCTGACCTTCCTTTTCACGTTGAGAAAATGATTTCACCTAATGATACATTGAAACGTACTAAACTGCTAGCCACTATTTTTTCCGAAAAAGCGCTATGTTGTCCACATATAATGTCTCAAATACGGCTTACAGTTACAGTGTATTCATCGTATCGTTGCGTTTAAGCAGGAAGCATGGCTTAAGCCATACATGAATTTAAATACTGAACATCGCCAACGAGCTACAACATTTGAGAGTACGTTTTTCAAACAGATGCATAACTCGATCTATGGCAAAAGCATGGAAAATGTACGCAAACATCGCGACATTCATTTAATTAATCAATCAATGGGATGGGCAGTATGGAGCACGCAAGTACATCTCAAACCCAAATCTCAAAGCCTATCACGTTATTGATCGTGACCTTATTTCTGTTGAAATGGAAAAAAAAAAGAGATCGTCTATGCCAAGCTAATCTATTTGGGAATATAATAGAAACACATATTGAAGAAATACTTTGGGTGAAAACAAGGGTAAAAGAGAAGAGGGATATTAATCTATGTTTCGGTTTTGTATACAATCTTCCCGAGGGCTCGACATTGGCAAACAAGGAATTCTTCATAGAGATAGCACTAGAAGTAAACAGATTAAAGAATATACATGAGGACATAGGTATTGTAATAATGGGGGCCTTCAATGCGAGGATTGCAGACTTAAAACCAGTTTATTGTAAAGAGGCTGAGGAAATAATAATTGGAAAAAGAATTATTCAAGATAAAGTTTGCAATAACTATGGCGAAAAAAACTATTAGAAATATGTGGAACAGAAGAACTCCATATTTTAAATGGGTGGTGGGCAGGAGATGAAAGGGATAATTTAACGTTTATAACGGCAATGCGTAGTAGTGCAATTGATCTAGTATTATGTTCTATGGAGGCATTACCACTCATTAAGAGGATAAATGTTAAAGGTTGGGGAGAATCGCACCACTTACCCATAATTATAAATATGGTAAGCACGGAAGAGAATAGTGGGGGGAATTATATAAGTAATATTAAACGGAGGTCAGTGACAAACTATATATGGAGAGGAGACCTTAGCACAGAATTCAAGGAATATTTCGAAGGAAGGTCCTTTGAAATGATTAAGACAGGAATAAAGTCCGCAATGGAAGATAATAAAATAGACGAGGTGATAGAGCTAGTAGAAAACTCAATACTGATGGCAGGACATAAGATGCGGGCTGGGGAGGTAGGAATACAAAGAAATAGTGGGTGGTACAATGAAGAATGAAGACAAAAAAATCAGAAGTAATGAAAGCACTAGACACATTCAGAAAAATTGGCGGGCATGAACCAAGAACTGCATTCTGTAGCAACGAGTATAAAGAATTATTGGTAAGAACTAAAGATTTGTTGCAGAAGAAACAGACTGACAACTTAAACAGAGCTGCTCTGAATACTAATACTAAGAAAGTATGGCATAGAATAAATCAAATTTGTAAAGATAGAAAAAATATAACTCAGGTAAATAGAAGCCATAGAGAATGGATAGAATACTTTAGTAAACTATTAAGTGGTGAAGATGGTTGGAAACAGGATGTACAGAAGACGGGAATCTCGAGAGGATTAGAGTGCACCCTGCCCGATTTAGATAAGGAAATTTCAGCCGACGAAGTAAAAGAAATATTAAAGAAAGGGAGGAAAGGGAAATCAGGAGCAATTTCAGGTATAAACAATGAATTCTGGAAAGAAGGAAGCAAGCAAGCAAAAACAGCTTTATCTTAGCAAGTATAGACAAAATATTTATCAAGATCTTCGAGGAATCTAGATTCTCTAAATCATGGCAAGAAGGTATCATCTGTCCTGTATACAAGAAACGTGGGGAGAGATCTAACCCAAGTAATTATAGAGGGATTACGTTGCTAGATTCTTTAAAGATATACACAGGGATATTGGAAAAAAAAATTAATGAATTGGGCGGAGGAGTACTCGATCCTGTCGAGATTACAAGCAGGATTCAGAAAGAGAATGAGGACTAATGACAATATAATGGTAGTTAAAACAATAATAGATAAACATATTAAGAAGAAAAGAGGCAAGTTGTACATTACTGTAATCAATTTAGAAAAAAGCTTTCGATTCGGTGAGTAGAAAAGCTGTCGTCCGCAAGTTGGGGCAGATTGGAGTATCAGCTAGAATTAGAAGAGCAATTGATACATATTCGGAATTTAAATGTACTGTCAAAGTTAAAAATGATTTCGTAGTGGGAGACGTAACTTCTAAAGTGGGTGTTAAACAAGGGTGTAAACTGACCCCACATTATTTTTATTGTTTATTAACGATATTTTCCACTCGAAAGAATTTGAGAAAGGAGCTTATCCATGTCTCGAATATCAAGATATTCCAGGCCTAATCTTTGCGGACGATATCATTCTACTGGCATTAGTACCCCACAAGATGCAAAATAGTATTAATGAGGTAGAGAACTACTGTAAAGAGTGGCATTTAAAGGTTAACCCACAGAAAACCCGAGTAATGGTTTGTAAAAGGGGTGTAAAGCTTTCTAAGAGTTGCTTCCTTTCGATGACAAACGTGTATGGGATAGTCATTCCTTTACCAGTGTTCTATGGGGGGCAGCAACAACTTGTAAGAAAGGGGGGACTGCATAATCATTTAAGTAAACCAACATTATGTTCAAGATGAAACTTATACATACAAGAATTGCATGATCAATTGTGAAGAGGAGACATACACGAACATGTACATACATGAAGCCAAAAACACTATAGCAAATAATTCATTCAAGACAAAACTTGTACATACAAGATGTAATAACTAATGTAGAATTGGTATATTATTTTATTTTAGATTAGGTATTCCTTTGATGTGTATTATCTTCTCCTCCTCCTCCCACTCCCTTTTCTTCTTTGTAAAATAAAGTTTTGTTCGTTTGCTTAAATACTAAATCACCCGAGGAAGAAGAGGGTGTTACAGTTTTTAAGATAAGTATGTCAAGAAGGAAGGTGTTTAAAACAGCAGATTCGTAAGTATGTCGTCGTCTCAAAGTGTTCAGCTTGCTTTAAAAACTAAGAAAAAGCTCAGTAAGTATGTTGAGAAGAGGATTTTTTAAAATCCATCTACAAAGGTATCTCTTGTAATGCAGTAAACATGTTTTGAACAGTGTTCTGAACACTTGTAGGTAACGACATGGACTATAGTATGCGATTACAGTCATGATATGTTTTAGTGTTCTGAACACAGCAATAGATAACAGTATGAGATCAAGTAACATGCGCAACTATAATGATGTCATCGCTGCAGGTTAAAAACAGAACAATAGCACGTGCACGTTTATATTCACATATTTCTGTACGTACGAACCACCCCCATGGATTTCCAGCACTTTCCTGATATTCTGTTGTTGAATACTCTATCGGCTCTTTGAATGACATTGAGCGTGACACGGTTATGGGGTTTTCGACTTGCGCATTTGAAAATATAATCTCAGATAATCTTCTGAATTTACCTTTACTTCCTAAACGCCACCGTACGTAATAACATTGTGTGCCATGTGGAATCATACAGCTATATCATACGCTGAAACATATGGATTGGCACATTAAATTTGTTACTGTGTTTGTTGTATTTTTGTATGATATAATATGATATAACATCTTTATTACACCACCCTAGTTACAAACCATCGGTATAAGGGAATAAAGGAAATATTCCAAAGCTAGACTAACTACTTAACTACAACTAATCTATAACTAATTTAATCAAAATCTTCTATGGCTAAATTATACTCGAATTTAGTGGCGCCCCGCACGGGCGGGATACCAGACACCATGCACGGCACCACACCTAACTAAATCTACTGAACTGCCTCTAACATTGGCAGATAACCTAATCGCATCTAATCTAACGTGGAATGACACTTTGTACTACTACCTACATCTAATTAAAAGAACTGGCTGGTCGTGGTATCGCCCTGGTAAGGAAACTGCCCGTCCAGCCCGAAATACCACAGCCAGCCACACCTCGAGGGTCAGATGTCAGCCCCACCTACACATAGTTAGCAATGTGCATACCTCCCATTCTTTGCGTGGCGAATCACATGAGGCGGAAACCAGTCCATCATGTGACCCGTCGCGTTCTTATCTACTGTCCCGCCTGCTGAATCCGAGTCGCCTTTCTTAAACATTGCCAGCACCCATCATTGTCTCTCCTGTTTCAACACGTGCGGACATGCTTATTTTTTTCACCTTGGGGTGGATCAGTCCCAACCCACTCTTCCACCTCTTACACCTCCCACTCCCTATCCCATATATTTCTTTCTCTTTCTCACTTACACCCTACCTTTCATCTACCTTATTAATATCTTATCCTCTACAGTTTACACACTGATTACTCATTTTCTTCCACTATGTCCTACAGTTGATATTTGAGAACAATTTTTACAACATCGAACTTGCCAACAATTAAACAGTTTCCTTACTTCCCACTGTTCTTCGACCTTATTTACGTCTCTTAGTCCAGAAACCACTCACAAATTGCACATTTCATTAAACATTACCAACTCAATGATTATACCACCTCTTCACAGTTCCTCTCTCAACTTACTTTCACCTACTTAATTTATTTACAACAAGGATTTCCTTCCTCGCACTTATCCAGCAATTACCTACTCATCCCTTAACACAATCTTTTGCGAATACCTGCAAGCTTCTTATTATTATGTCTACATTATTACCAACTCGTCTCTTAATACCAATATCTACAAATCTCTTCTTATTGTCACTACATTACCTGTAACATAACAAATTCGACTACATCTTATTCACCCCTATCTAGATATTATCTATTAGTATCTTAATACAATCTTCTACCAATATCTTCAATTTTCTTCTTATAATACATTCTTTTACCAGTATATACTGAACCCATGACCTTTGTGCCCTAAGAGTATTATGCAAAAATTGTCAATTTAATAAGAAGTTCGATTCTTGATAGCATGGATTTGACACGTGACGAGGGGGTGATTACATTCGGTCGCACGCTCTGGGATACGTGACGTCAGTCGCACGTGTCAACGGCGGAAGAATCTTAAGTCAGTTTTGTGAACTATTTCAAAGCGCGTGTATGTGGCGTGCCCCAAGCCAAGTCAAAAATATAGTGCCTATCAAAGGAGGTCATTTATCCCACAAATCGAACACGTATAAATGTTAAATGTCCATGAACACTACCGCCAGAAATGTAGTGAGTATGTAGTCACCTTCAAAACTCTTGTAATTACAGTTTAGTTAAGTAAGAAAATTTATAGAAATTTTCTTGGCGACAAAGGGAGATGCCCGAAGAGAGGGGGTAACTGGTATAAATATGAAGGGACGCCATGACGAAGTCTCCTTCTGCTGCAATTATGGTACGAAGCGGACGATAGTGTTGAGCTGCTCTGTGAAATCAAACAACAAAAGTAGACTAAGTTCCGCCACAGATTTTAGCCATTGTGGCTGGGGTCTTGACTCCATGTGGAGATAGTTTTCTTGAGTGGAAATAATTGTACCAGACAGGACGGTCAAAGTACTGAATAAATTCTCATATGATAAATAAAGTAATTCGTGTGCGGAAGTAATTACAGTCCATCGTGTGCGCTCAAAGAAAAAAAAAGTGAAGGGCGTTTCTCTTTTTTATGCTTTATTCCAGGCAACCTGAAGAAGTATAATGATCTGTAAAGCCACGAACGTAAAAATGGCTAAATAAAAATGCCAGGGTCGCAGGTGAGCCCTATGACGAATACTGGCGTGACTACATAAGGTATGTGACTCTCCATCTTACTACCTATTATATCTTGTTTCATGATCTCAAAAAAATGTGTATTTGAAAGGGGATATACGACGCAGTGGTCACCGCTATTAAGTTTTTGTAAATGTTAGAATACGACTAAAAGAGTCATTGTTTTATTTTCCACTTGGATAAATTTTTGAAGTCTTGCGAGTGCCGTATGATGTTATAAAAACTTATTGAATAGGGTTTCGAAGTGATATCACGTCCAATGTAGATCGTCATTTCCGTGTGTTTACTGCCTATATTTTGTGATGTCAAATTAAGATGTCCATTCGACGTAAATTTTCCTGTCTGAAATTTTGACGTAAATATAAGAAATCCATGGTTACTCATTTTCAATCGAGTGGAAGCGCGCTGTCGGGTGAGAGTATAGTGGGATGAATTTGGTCACGGAGTGAAACGTTTTTCTAGGCCCATTTTAAACTATGTTTGACTGACAATAAAAAAGATCTAGTAGAATTTTTCTGTCATTTTTTCGTGAAAATCAAGTTATTAAAAGTACGATATCATTTTATGCGAAGTTGTTCATTATTAATGCAATGTGCGTATTAGACGTCAAGAATTCTAGTAAGGATTTTATTCCAGTTCTTTGTCGGTGATAGTTGCGAGTTGGGAACAGAGGTTAGTTGTCGTGTGAGTTGAGATGAGATTTGTGAATCAGGTTAGAGACCTGTCAAATGAAGCCGGGACATGGAAGCCCGAGGAATATTTTATAATGTTGGGAATGGAAAGCAATATATAGAAATCCATAGCGGTATTAATTTGCGACGCGTATAATTATTGTGGGCATCTTGAAGCATAATCTGTGCATTTTGTTGGTTAGAATATCGTATTTGTTTAATTATGTCGGCAGAGTTTAAAGATTTAAAGAGAGAGGCCAGTTAGGTAGAACGACAGATGTTTCGTGTAACTGCCAAGCGAACTTGGGGGCGAGAGGCCTCAGCTGATAGAGGAACACACAGCGGGGATATAACGGGACACGCGTGGAATTGAGATTGTATTTCTCGACCGGGGAGAACGTTAAATGTTGGATTTAGTTGAAATTTTCATCCGGTAATAACCCGAGTGTTATTAGGTACTGTAAAATTTGTTTAATTGGGACGTAATGTGTATTTGATACGACGGACTTAGAGTATACTGAACAAGAAAAGCCAATTTCAGCGTTGTCCAAAATTTAAGCGATGGTAGTCATTATGGTTTGTCTGTGAGGGGTGCGCAAACTTTATAAATGTTATGACGAGATATGACATCGTAAATATATGGCGATTTGCTTTTGGTTTGTACGTAGATTATTAGGGTATCCAAGTGTTAATAATGGCTAGGGTGAGATTAGATTTAAAGTGTGAGGTCATGAAACGAGATATATAAACTGGACATGAATAATGTAGTTCTTTTCCCAACAATAGGAAGCAACAGATAAACATCGATAGGACTTTAAAATTGTGAGAACACAGTTGCGTAGGAATTTGTGAAGAAACCAGAGTCCGCGGAGATAGAATTTGTTGTCCTTTAAAATTTCATTAAATCATTTAAACTTATTTAATTACTAGCTGATGTACCCGTGCTTCGCTACGGGATTCTCAGAAAGACTGACTTGGTGGTTTTCCTAACTGAATTCAACAAAGATCATTACAAAAACGTCAGTAGGAATGTAGCGATTGAAAGCAATGTTCTCGTATAAAATACTCGATCAAATGAAAAACCGCACACTTTTTCACTTTCAACGAACAGTACTACGGTGCCGATCAAAGAGTCCAAAGTTCCAAAGATGGATTTTTTTTTTTTTTTTTTGCTAGGGGCTTTACGTCACACCGACACAGATAGGTCTTATAGCGACGATAGAACAGTAAAAATAATATTGGTGACAGCTTACAACCTTGTCTTATCTAATTATTTCATACAATTTTTAGGATGTGAACAGTAGGCTATTATCATATATCAAGAATACAGGATGATCATTATCAGGCACGAATTATGTGCATTCGTTGTCTTTTACTTCAACAAATGAAACACATTTCGATTTACTTCATTACTGTAAATGCTTGAAATTACAATCTTCTAGAAGTTCAATTTTCTTGGTTATTTGTGACTTCCCTGATCCCGAGACTGTCTTCTAGAGAATGCTAAGGGGTCGCGATCCGGCTACACATGACTAGCTTTGAGAGCTACGAAACTGCTATCGGTGTGCTAGAAGGGCTAAATATTAATTTTGTAAAAGTATTGCCCAACAGCACTATGAAGCGGTTCGTAGTGAGGACCCCCATCAACGGAAGTAATACGGACAACCTGAGGAAAATGCGGATGCTAGGGAACATGCTGGTGTCGGTTGAGCCATACCGCCCCCCAACCACTGGCCATCCAGGGGCGGCGTGCCGATCAGGGCCCAGATGTCGCAGATGCGCTGCCTCCCACTTGTCACGCGACTGCCCCCACGGCAGCGACCCCACACACTCCAAATGCGCCAACTGCGGGGGGGGGGGGGGAAACACGCGGCTAATTTTAAGAAGTGTCCCAGCCGCAGGGAATTCGAAGCCGCTCATCAAGGCTAAGGGCCAAAGGGTGACAACCGTGGCAACCCTAAAGCCCAAGCAGGCCCCTCAGGCATAGGCGCTTCACGCAAAAGAAATCCAGGCCCATATGGCAAAAAGGACCCCTCAGGTCCCGCAGACCCTTCAGGTACAAAGGGCCGAAAATAAGGCCCTTCAGGCAGTCAGAGCCCAACAGCCGGAAAGCTCTTAAATTTTAAACCTATGCGGACGGAGGGTAAACACCACCCCGGGCCCTCAGCCCAACCAGTCCCCACCACCGTCCAGCGTAAGAGCAAGACTTCCAACAATAATAAGAAGGCGCAGCCCCAAGCAAAAAATCCCAGGCAGGTAAAGCCCACGCAAAATCCTTCCGAGCAGCCACAGGGCCCGCCCCCGGCAAGCTCCACCCCCCCCCCCCCCCCGCAAGATACCTGCCGATAGAGAACAGGCATCCGCACCACTGTCCCCAACGCCCGCCCCTCGCACCACACCAATCACACCACCTACACAGGAACAGGCACAACAGCCAGTAAGGAACATGGCAGTAAAGGCGTTCAGAGAAAGTATAGAAGAAATTCTGAAAACCTTCTTTCCGAACCTGAACCTCACGGCAGCCATAACCACTGGGGTTATGATGGCCAACATGCTGCCATTCCCCTGGCTGAAGGACCTGGTTAAAGCCATTGCTGAACTCCTAACCCTAGATGGCTCAACAACCAAACGAGGACGACAATAATAATAATAATAATAATAATAATAATAATAATAATAATAATAATAATAATAATAACAATAACACGCAGGAGCTTCGAGTTCTAATATGGAACTGCCAGGGCGTCAGGTCTAGGAAATATGAACTCGAAACTTTCCTAGATGCGAATACCATACACATAGCTCTCCTAACAGAAACCTTCCTCCCACTGGGGAAGAAGTTCACAATAAGAGGCCATAAAATACACCAAAGCGACAAGGTTAATAGAGTCGGAGGAGTGGCAGTTCTGGTAAGGAAGGACATTAAACATATGGAAATAGACTTACCAGAACTAGTCGAGCTAGAGGCATGCGGAATAGCCATGCCAGTGCGAGGAACACTCGTCAATGTCATATCGGCATACTCCAGACCTAAACACCTCAACACACAAGACATTGAATTGGTACTAAGGCTAAATCGAAACACGATCCTAGGGGGAGACCTAAATTCGAAACACGCCAGCTGGGGATGCCTGAAACCTAATCCAGACGGCACAAGGCTGTACAACCACATGCTATCCCAGGACTATGTGGTAACAGCCCCCAGTGAACCCACGTTCCTAGCGCCAAACGAACAGGTCGACGATATATTGGACATAGCCCTACTGCGAAATATTCCTCAAAAACACACCATAAAGGTCATTAATGACCTAGGGTCGAGGCATCAACCAGTAATATTTACACTGGAAGCGAACCCGGAGGAATATGAGAATAACCCCAAGCGCCGACTCAACTATAAAGCAGCCAAATGGGGTAAATTTGAAAGAAAACTCGATTCACTCCTACAGGGGACTGAGGACATACAAATAGTAAACCCAGCCCAAACGGATGAATCCCTAAAAACACTCATAAATGCGATCCAGGCAGCCACAACTGCGAGCATCCCGGTACACAAACCTAGGCAAAACACTGACATTGAATTACCGGCCCACATTAAAGATCTAATACGCCAGCGCAACACACACAAGCGCAACTGGGCCCGATACCACCGCGATGAAGACCGGATACGTAAAAATGAACTCAGGGTCGAAATCGAAACCGGAATAATGGAGCATAGGTCTCAGATATGGAGTAACAAACTGAGTACGTTTGACACTAACACCAGACCGGTTTGGAACTTAGCGAGATATTTCACGCGAGAACCACACGTGATCCCAACAATTAAGGGACCTAACGGACCAGTATACGAAAACCAAGATAAAGCCGAAGTGATAGCCCACTCACTGGAAGAGGCTTTTACGCCCAATGACGAACAGTCAGACCCCGCCTTCATTAGGCAAACAGAGGCCAAGGTAGCGGAATTCCTAGCAAACGCACCTAAGCCCGAGGTTAAGAAGACTAATATCCACGAAATTAAGTGGATAATAGATCACCTTAACCCGAAGAAGGCACCCGGCCCAGACGAGATACAGAACATAATATTAAAAGAGCTAACTCCGAAAGCCCTCGCACTACTCACTAAAATATACAACGCAATGTTCCAGTTGCAGTATTATCCGGAACAGTGGAAAAAGGCGAGAATCCTGGTATTTGGCAAACCAGGCAAGGACAAATCTAACCCTAATAACTACAGGCCCATCAGTCTCCTGGACGCCCTCAGCAAAGTATTTGAGAAAATACTGCTGAAAAGGCTAATAGCACATATCAAGGAAAGAGGAATCATTCGAAATGAACAATTCGGTTTTAGGAACGGCCACTCCGCCCCGCAACTGCTTACCCGGGTCCTAGAATAAGCAACCATCGGACTAAACAAGCGGAGGGACACAGGCACGGTATTCCTTGATATCCAGAAGGCATTCGATGAAGTCTGGCACGAAGGCCTATTAGCGAAATTAATAGACCTCGAATTCCACCCAGGGTACATAAGATTAATTAAATCATACCTGGAAGGCCGAGAGTTCCAAGTAGACGTTCATAACACGCTGTCAAGCACGCGACCGATCAGGGCGGGCGTAGCCCAAGGGTCACTAATAGGGCCAATCCTCTTCATTCTATTTACGAATGACATGCCGACAGCGGAACTCACTACCACGCACCTCTACGCGGATGACAGTGCTATCACAGTTCAACACTTTCAGCTAGCATGAACTCACTACCACGCACCTCTACGCGGATGACAGTGCTATCACAGTTCAACACTTTCAGCTAGCATGCACCCGAAAGAGACTACAAGTAGCACTGCGAACCCTCGAGCCCTGGCTAACCAAATGGCGTATCAAGGTCAATGTAGACAAATGCCAAGCTGTAATGTTCGCTAGGAAGAACAGACGCACACACAGGCCAGCCATTCAGCTATTCAATCGAGATATAGCATGGCACGACAATATCTATGAGTGGTCCTAGATAGAAAACTAACCATGCTATATCACATTAAAGAGATCCAGCGGAAAACACACGCACGACTGTCACAGCTCTATCCCATACTGAACAAAAGATCCAGTATTAACAAGAGAGTAGCAATCAACATGTACAAGGCCCTAATTAGGCTAATAATAACGTACGCAGCCCCCGCTTGGGGCTACACTGCTATGACAAACCTGGATAAGCTGGAGCTAATACAAAACAAATGCATTCGAGCAGCGGCTAGACTCCCGTACGACACGCCAATACGCCAACTACGCTCTATTGCGAAAGTCAGCTCGATAAGGCAACACATACGAAAACAAACACTCCGAATGTACAAGAAATCATGGGGTAGTAAGGTCAACCCACTTGTCAGTGGAATCGGACGCTATGACGTCGACCTATACACAAAATACCCCACGCCGAAACACATTCTGTTCAGCGACAGGGTTAGGAGGCCGGGGGGCCAAAACCGCCCTCGCTCTTAAGCTGACACCAACCCACAACACCGCTCCACTTAACATTACGCCCACACACCACACTGCAGCACCTGTATATATATATACATACCTGATCACCTATATCCTATATTAAGCTATACTACTATTATTATGATATGTTATGTTTTTGTTATGTTATGTTACAGACCTAGCCACCACCGGTAATTAAGCGAGGGAGGATTGAGATAAGAAATACATCAAGACGAAGGCAACTCAGCCCTAATAAGGGACGAACCAATCCACCCCCGCCCCCTGCCAGCAACAAGGGAGTGGACAGATAACCCACCCCTCATAATAACATTTAATTATACGATGTACTTGTTTTACAAGACACGAGAGCGGAAGAGAGCGCCCGCACTCTGAAGTTTTAAATGTATATATGTACAAATTGTTGCTGAGACAAGTGTGTTCCAATAACACCGCATAGAGGGACATCGACAGGCGGAAGAAGATAGCCCCTTGCATTACGTAAGACTTGGCTTTAATTCCCCCCTCTCCAAAAAGAGACTTGGCACCAGGGACTGCTGGCTGCTGGGCAATGGGACGAACCTGTGGCCCAGAGCCCAGACGCTACCAGACCCGAACCGCACCAGGCAGTGACAAGAAGGACTGATCCCCTCAATAACAGAAAATGGCAAGGAAATGGTTATGTTTGCACGACACATAATCCTAACTAACACAACCTCTGGTCTATCTCCAGCCCACATCTTTGCATGTGCTATCAAAAGAAGTCAGGTTTTACATGCAGGCTCTTTCTTCTTTCTGCCTATGTGGTTTTTCCCTGACCCTTCAATACCATACTTCAACACCATATACCTAACACAATCTCGCCTGGTAACGTGTCTGACATGGAAACAGGCAGATACTCCTTGTATCACTTCCCACTCTACCCAGCTATATCTTTTCTACTTAGAAATTAATAGCATGTCGGAGGCCATGTAGATTGAGTCGATGGTCACGGCGGGGGAGCGGGTAAAAAAAAAAAAAAAAAAAAAAGCTTAGCAGACCAGTGTGTTTCGCAGTGGAGTTCATGCTGCTAGCAGCGAGCGGTCGGCTCGAGCAGAATGTGATACGACGTGTAGTGATTGTCACATTTCGTCGAGTTCTGGACTTTTAGCGTCGAGTGTGGACTTATACAAGTTTCCTTAAATCGTGAATGATAGAATTCTGCTCCAACGGAGAGTGATATGAATTGTGCTTCATCAAACTCTTAATATTACCAAGTGATTGTTTATTCTGAATGAATGTCTAAGACTTTGAATTATGAGCACTTGGAAAAATAATTGCAAGTTAATGTTGTGGACAGTGATAGGATTTGGAACAGTCTTTGCTCCTAACAAAGTGATTGAATATTTCGGGAAATCTCATTGACGTTACTGTGCTTTAACTTAAAATTCCTCAAGTGGCAAACATTAACAAGTGATTGAGTACAGAATTAATATGAACTTAGTGACTACGCTAGTAACTTACAATTTCGTGTGGAGATAATTCTCTAAACAGTGTAAATATTTTGTAGATGATGGACTGTAGACTGTGTATGTGCATTTTTAATTCTACGAACATCCAAACTAAGGACTGTTGGTGAATGGCCAATTTAACTTTATTTTTTTAACATGCGTGAACAAGATTAACTTCACGAGTGAAAGATTCTTATTTCCTTTCAATCTAATTGATTTCATTGAACAGTGTTCAGACTAAGAAATATGTCGTGTGGAATAACTTCAGATTATGCCAAGTATCACAAACTTTAGGTGGCTATTTATTAGGCTGATTTTATTGACATTCGACAAGAAGTTTCAAGCGGCTATTCCCTTTATGAGTTTAATTTCCGACTGTTAAACTTATGTGCTTATTCGAGCTTAGTAACATTTTGCCGCATAGAATTCATTTCAAACGATTAATGACATAACACGGGATAGATTTCAGTGACATTCTACCGTGTGATAATTCTTCAATGATACAGTTCTTACGTGTTATGAACCTCGTTAAAACCATTGCTATATATTTTCCTCATCTGTGCAGAAGTCGCTTTTCGCATTAACACGTAAAAGGCTTAACGGTGTTCGTTCACGTTTATCATTTACGTGACCTGTTTCAACGCCCTTACTTCTACATCGCATGGATCCTCTAGAAATTCGAGATCTTCAAGAACTTCCATCGAGGGAGGAAGGGTGGTTCAATGGTGCAGAGAGGAGCGGAGCAGCCGGAATTCTGGGACATCGCCAATCCTAGGACGAGGAAAGAACACTTCTCACCGTTTCTTCTGTACAGAGGTGATATGATTTTGAACTTATTAATAAACTCAGAAAAAATAACTTAGAAATTTCTTGCAAAAGAAAAACCCTCCCTCTGTATGCGCTTCAATCAGAACGGTACACGTCCTGCGTTTTTCATCCTCATCAAAGTACCATATTTACTGTCACAATACATCACAAACACATCAATTAATACAGTAAAACAGTGAAAAATTACAATTACAGTGGAATAATAAATATGATGTGGGGCTAGTTCTTCTGAATTTTAACTAACGATTGTGAAATCGCAAGACGTAGTCATTATTCCCATTCAAGCATAAGTCAACCTTGCACTTCTTACGCATCACCCTGGTGAAACCCACTTTAAAGTTCCTACTTTTCTGGTTTTTTTAAACTGGCCAGTGGCACAACCCATCAAACCTTACCTCAGAAACTGCCATGGCTACTTTTGGCCTTCTTTTCACAGCAGGCTACAACTGTGAGCTCGGTCGACCTCTTTTCCTAATTTGTGACTTTCCTGCAGTTGTGAGTGAAATTGCAATCACAGTCTGAAATTTCAACAACGAAAGAGCAAGGAGAAACAAAATCGACTTTCCTCCACTTTGGATAAACTTTAATTTTGTAAGTTGACGTTGATGCTGTATCTCTGGATGTTTGCTGCAGTTGTATAGGTGAACCGTTGGTACCAGAAATGTCTATAACAGCAGAATTATCTACTGCAGGAAGATTGGGCCTATGAGTCAGTGCAGTCATATCTACAGAATTTCGTGGTTCATCAGTTGTAACGCTCCTGCGAACAATATTTTGTTCTACTGTTTCAGGGTCATCGTCATCAATATCAACATCTGATAAATCCCTATCAGGAATCACTGCCTCATTTAGGATAAAGTCCAAATCTCCATGTGACATTGGGAGGTTGGGGTCCTACCAAGAAAACATCTCTTGTTAGGTTATATGACTACGTCAAAAAGTAACTCGTAACCTTAGTTTTAATACGAATGGCCTATATGTACTAATAAAGAAATAATAATACAGTACAGTACACAGTACATTCATCAAGAAACTTGAATCATATGAGATAAGGGTATGAAAATCTAGAAGTAAACAAATGCGTACTGCCTAACCTCCAATCACTGTAGTTGCCATATGGCAATAATTATTTTAGGAACCAATTACAGTAAAATACATTAGGGATATGACTTCATTCATAGTAAAAATAAAATTTAGTCTTTTACTTACATGTATATAATATTACTTAATGACTCATGCTTCAAATAAACTTGTTATTCACAGTTGAAAACGAAGCCCGCCATTCACATTACATGTTTGAAGCGGCTGTTGAGACTTAAACGGAAGACATGGAGCTCTAACAGTGATACCAACTTCAGAAACACAATTATTTCGAAGAAAATATAGCCAAGTGGCTAATATGGGCTAAAATAGCACGGTGTTCAGTATAGTATCGTTTCTGTAAAGGGTAAAAGTAATTGTTGTCGTATGGTAGGTATGGATAACAAAGGGTTAAGTGCGGCCAGTATCCTGTATTCGGGAGATAGTGGGTTCCAACCCCACTGTCGGCAGCCCTGAATATGGTTTTCCGTGGTTTCCCATTTTCACGCCAGGCAAATGCTGCGGCTGTAACTTAAGGGCACGGCCGCTTCCTTCTCAGTCCTAGACCTTTCCTGTCCCATCGTCGCCATAAGACCTATCTCTGTCGGTGCGACGTAAAGCCAATAGCAATAATAATATGTTAGTGAAATGATAGTTTAGGGAAAGCTCAGATTTAAATCTGAAGTACTTGTTATTAGTGGTCCTATCTATAAATAATACATAACTGAAGTTATGTAGAATTAAATTTCCGATTATATACATGTCTTATACATTTTACCGTAGTGGCTATGATAGAGATATTCATGAATTTCGATTTTTGTTGCCAAGTCCATATCTACGCCAAATCACGACAAAATAGGTTAACAGACGTTGATGAAAATCGGTATATGAAGTCCGAGAATAAAGCACTGCATTCTAGGCTATAAATAATTGTATTCGCGCTAACTGAAATGGAAGGTGCTTTAATTTTTAAATACCTATGTTATTGATCCTATCGAAAAGCACTACGCAACTGAAAGTTATAAAGTATACAATAAGAGATCATTTATATCTTATATAGTTCTACCGTACCGCCTATGATAACAGAATTCATGAACTTAAAACTTTCGTCGCTCAGTCCATATCACTGCCGAGCACTGTTAACATGAAAATAATGCTCAATCGTGTTAGTTTACGATGGGTTTTGTCATCATTGTCTTAAGATGTAAAACCGCGTGGTCATCGGTCCATATCGACAAGGAAAATTGGGAAGATGATTATAAAAGAATGCGAGAAACTCGTAAAGGTACGATCGCTTAAGAATAAGATAACAGGGATTCATGAAAGAAGGAAGGACTTAATTTACATTAGATGCACTAAAATATCACAGAGTCGGAAGAAAACTAAATAGTGAAGGCATGCAATGTCGAAAGCTCAAAACTGATCAACAATATCATTACTTTGACCATTGCTGTGATGTGTTTTGTCTCTTCTGCTGTCACTCATCTCCGATAGATTACATTACTGCTGCGTCCCAACTAAAATAGCATGCCTGAATATTGGTCGAAAGTAGCTGGGGAGTTATGTTTTTTACATACAAAATGATTGTCCCGTCAACGAGGGATACTACAGCTAGGTACTGCTTGAAAAATGGTTCAGATGACAATCGAAACTAGAAAAAAAAAAGAACGTAACGAAAGGAGGAAGGACTTTCTTTACATTGGATGACCTAATATCACACTCAAAAGAAAACTACATGTTAAGGCCTACAATATCGGAACCCGATATTTGGAGATAGTAAGGAACAGATCAAATTAAGATCAGCAATAATGCAAAACAGTATTAAACTGCAAAGGGGCATAGAGTGCAAGGCAGCGTGCATGTCACAACAAGCCGCTGATGGGGAGAGGGACGTCCAATAACATGAGCGGTGGACAAGAACTAGAATGCGCATGCCAAGTAATTACCCTGCCAACGACGGGTACTTCAGCTAGCACATTATATAGTTGCCATTCGTTTCCATGGAAGTATTTGTATCAGTGTTTCTAGGCGTATTTACAGCCTCACAATCAAATAACTTCTTTCTAGAAACTCTAGAAGACATTCCTATCACATAACATACTGTATGAAGCAACGGGTGTTGTTTCCAGGTTATTCATGTTTCATATATCATTTACAGTTCATTCATTTTAGTAGAGTTTGCAGTATTTCCTCTTCCAAGGCCTGGTTTTCCTTTTCTCTTCCTGAGCACTTTCTGTTATGTAGGCATTGTTTTAGCACATGGAAGCAAAGCTCCTTCACACAGGGAAAGAACCCAAATAGTGTCGAACACATGTGATCTCCACACAAACAAATCAGTCCCGCACAGCGTCTGTTTACCAAGCTGGTCAACACACAAAATTCCCTTAGAACACACAAACACAAAATATTTCAGTTTCCTGGACAGAAGGCACAGAGCTTGAAAGGGGGTGGCTCTCATATCATTTGGAATTAAAATGACCGATAAATACCGCTTGGCAAATGTTTACAGCAAATAAGCAAATGAACATTATCAAAGGGACTAAGAAGTACGCCAACCATATGCAGCGTTTCTCTACGGCAGAGGTGCTCAGCTGGGCGCCTGTTGAGGCAAGCCCAGTGCGGCCAAGCAGGCGTGACGTAGAATTATCTTACGTAACAATCATACGTCACAGTGAAGCGAGAGAGCGGACACACTTTGTCAATAAGCGAGGGAGCATTGCCATTCAATTGCGATTACGAAGCTCTCTTCCCCTACTCACCGAAGTGCTGATTGGGGTGCATTATTTAAAATAGAACTGTATAATCGCAACAAAAAACCGGGACCGCTTCAAGATATTCCTGTTTGATTTATACTGCACTCGATCTAAACAGTCTGTTTTATTATCAAAAAAGTACAATTCCTGTTATTCATGAAGCAAAAATAAATATAATTAAATAATGCGACAATAATTATTTTGCATAGTGTTGTAGTGTTGTGTGACTTCCCGTGTTCATTGAATTTCTGAAAATAGTATTTATAATGTAACAGGCGCCCGGTGATAATAGCCACTAAAAGGCGAGTACAACAACAACAACAACAACAACGTGAGTTCTTCAGATAATTCAAACGCAAACAACAACACGCAACAGCTTATTATTATTATTATTATTATTATTATTATTATTATTATTATTATTATTATTATTATTATTATATTATTAATAATAATCACAGTCTTACCAGCACACTACTTTATTATGTAACCGGTTTTGGGACTCAGAGGTCCATTACCAGTGTTAAAACTAACTACAATATTTACAGCATACACAACATATACAGGACCTCTCATGTTTCGCTGAGTTTAGAACTTTTGATTTTATGCACTATTAGGTTTTTAAAATACTTCGTACTGATTCACACAATCTGTAATAAACCTATGATTTAATATGTTACTGTTGGAAATAACCTCTCAAAGCCTAGAAATTACAATCTTCTGGAAACGTTTATATTCAGATACTGAACGCATTGTTTTGTAGTACTTATTACCAAGTCACTTGGACCGTTAATCCTCTCCTGTTAATATAATCAAAGTCCTAATTATTCATTTTCTTCAACCACTATTAATTTACAGTCCTCGCACGCCAATTTTGAAAGCTGCATAGCCGGAAGTATAGAAAAGCCCTTGAGGTATCAGTTTCGTTCCCATCTACCGATAATAACTTGTTAAGAACGTCTTCAAAGTGTTCATCTAAACCGCTCATTGTACAACATAGACTTTCTTTGCTAGAATTGTCAGAATTGAAACAGAGGGATTCAACATTTAATATTATCATTCCTTATCTTGCAGGTTTTATTCCAGGAATATTTTTGCCGTAATGTTCTTTTCCATTTCAATTAAAGAGTGATACCAATGTTGTAATTTCCACAACTAAATTCTCTGCACTTTACGTGCAAAATAATTGTTCTAATTTGTCAATCTATAATTTTCCAGGAAATAAATATTTTACATTTTCAATTTCTAGGCAAAACTAGATTGCTTTTGTTAGTGTCTTTGTTCTATTCCTTAGGCACCTTCCTGTGCCAGTGGTTGAAGAGCCACGTTCCAGAGACCTACCTAATTTCATCCAATTGTGTACCCAGCAGAAACATTTTTCACGGAACGTTAACCTGAAATCAGAAATTGAGAGAAAGGGATCCGCAAATTTGTTCATTCTCAGAATTCCATTTCTGCTACTTGTTGTATTAACAATTGGCCACTATTTCCATATGTTGTCAATGAATTTTGCAGTGGCCTTACATCCATTTACAATCAAAGATGCCTTTGTACTCCATTGAAAAATATTTAAGGCTAGTACCACTTCTTGACTCTCTTGATGCCAGGATAGTGTGTCTTTAATAATTTGTGCCCTTTTCAAAATATAGATTTTTCATAAGGTGGTTGAAATCAGCTTCCTTCAATAAAACCCCGCTGTTGATTGCGGTCTTAGATTCTAATTCAGGAAACATGTACTATTTAGATAGACTCCTTTGGCTTATCTAATTATTTCATACAATTTTTAGGATGTGAACAGTAGGCTATTATCATATATCAAGAATACAGGATGATCATTATCAGGCACAAATTATGTGCATTCGTTGACTTTTACTTCATTCAACAAATGAAACACATTTCGATTTACTTCATTACTGTCGGAAATTCCATTCAAATGCTTGAAATTACAATCTTCTAGAAGTTCAATTTTATTGGTTATTTGTGACTTCCCTGACCCCGAGACTGTCTTCTAGAGAATGCTAAGAATATTAGATAAACAAAAAAATATTTTGCCTCTAGGGGCGAATCGCGATTTTCTGTATCTGTTGTCTTCTCCTTGGTTCACGTATATTTAATCCAATTGAAGAATATATAGTACCTTACTAAGCCATTTAATCTTTCTCCGACAACTTTCAAATAATTGACATTTTCAATCGAATGACTTACTGAAATACACAGACGGGCATAAGTATTGACACAGAGGCCCACTGACTCATTAATGTATATATAAAGTAGGCACGGTAGCAAACTGCGTAGGTTGTTCGGTCCATCATGAATTGAAACGATACATTTGCATACATACGCTAAAATATGTACAGTAAAATCCTGATCATACAGGAAGAGATGAGGAAAATAAGGCCGGGCAGTGGTGGTATGCCTGGACAGAAGTCTACACACACCGATGAAAGCTATGAACGAAACAGTAGTATGCAACAGTTCTGACTTCAACACTGAGGAGTGAACGCAGTTACAAGCCTTGTTTGCATTAGAAGTGGATACTGGTGATTCACGGCGGAATGGAGAAAATTAGGAAGGAAACTACAATTGAAGAAAGAAAAATAATAGTAACTCTGCATGAAGAAGGCAAATCATAGCCGAAATTGCACAAATCATTAAACGAAGCAGATACACACTGTGCAGTATCATTAATAAGTACAAAACTACAAAAATATTGTAAATAAAGAGAGAAGTGGAAGTCCCCGTAAGCTCACCCTGAGAGAAGAGAAGGTGGTAATTAGGACAGTGCAAAAGACTCCGAAAATATAATCTTCTGAAATTGCAGCAGAACTTCAGGAGAACCATGGTAATCAGGTACATCCTAAGACCATTCGTAGAACTCTTTATATAGCCGGATATCATGCCCAAAGTCCTAGGAGAAAGCCATTCACCAGCCCAGTAAACAAAAAGAAGAGGTCGGCATTTGTTCAAGAGTATATAATGAAGGATGACGACTTCTGGGAAAAAGTTATTTTTTCAGATGAAAGCAAATTTAACATTTTCGCCATGATGGAAGAATGCCGGTGTGGAGGAAAATGAATACAGAGTTTGAAACAGCCAATCTCCAGGCTACAGTTAAACACGGTGGTGGAAGTGTTATGGTATGGGGATGCATAGCAGCTTCAGGTGTTGGAGATCTAGTGTTCATAGATGGAACAAGGGACCAGTATGCTTATTTGGATATTTTGAAAAACAATTTACGACACAGTACCCAAAAATTAGGCAAAAACTAGGTCGACAGGCTGATTACTACTTTCAGCAGGACAACGACCCGAAGCATACTGCTAATAATGTTCGTTACTGGATTGCTTATACCACCTCATAGCCTGAAAACCCCTCCCCAGACCCCCGAAGTTTTTTTTTTCTTTTGCTAGTGGCTTTACGTCGCACCGACACATATAGGTCTTATGGCGACGATGGGATAGGAAAGGCCTAGGAGTTGGAAGGAAGCGGCCGTGGCTTTAATTAAGGTACAGCCCCAGCATTTGCCTGGTGTGAAAATGGGAAACCACGGAAAACCATATTCAGGGCTGCCGACGGTGAAGATTCGAACCCACTATCTCCCGGATGCAAGCTCACAGCTGCGCGCCCCTATCCGCACGGGCAACTCGCCCGGTCCCCCGACCTTAATCCCATTGAACATCTATAGGATGAACTCGAACGACGAGTCAGAAACACCACATATCCAGCAAAAACAAACTGAAAGAATTGGTGCAACAAGAATGGAATACAATTGGTGAAGAAATCACAAGAAAATTAGCAACTTCAATGCCCAACAGATTAAGAAGTGTTATTCGCAACAAGGGAATGCACACACGTTACTAAACCATACAAAACTGGTTAAAAAAGTGTAGTTTAAGTACTTGAGGGAACATTTAAGTCCACCGAGAAAAAGACTAGAAGACTATTTTTTTTTTTTTTTTGCAAAGCAGTTCTTTTAAGTTTGCGTATTCTGTAACAAAATGCACAGTTACACAGTAAACGAGATATATTTCTATTAAATATCTATTTTAAAAAGTAATTACTACTGCCAATATGTACACACTCTATGCCAAATGCCTCCAGCGCCGTGTGAACACATGTCCGTGAGTGTATGAAAAGAACTGGTGAGTTCATGAATATATCTGGGGTGTGGTAGCGTGAGAATTTTGGTGGCTTTGTCTCTTAACACATTTTAGAACGTAGGTAAAGGAGGAAAGCTGACAACACTAGCCTCGATAATGATGATTATGATAATGATGATGATGCTTGTTGTTTAAAGGGGGCCTAACATCTAAGGTCATCGGCCCAACACCAGCCTTGGGGAATAACTTTTTCGAGAAGTGAAAATTGTTCCGATATGAAGTCAACTTGGTCAGCTAGAATTTCGCTGTCATTGTTTACAAGAACGTTTCTTAGGTTATGAAGGTTAGCTTCACCGTTTTCAGAAATAATGGTGTGTGGCCTCCGGAGAGGCCTGGTGCAGGTCTCTTGATTCGACTCCCATTAGCGACCTGCGCGTCATAATGAGGATGAAATGATGAAGACGACACATACACCCAGGGGAATTAACCAATTGTGGTTAAAATTCCCGACCCTGCCGGAAATCGAACCCGGGACCCCTGTGACCAAAGGCCAGCACGCTAACCATTTACCCATGGAGCCGGACACTAATGCAGGCCTATGTACAGGTGGATGATTATGATCTTCATCACTTAATTGCTTCTGTAACACATTACGTACGGTACGGTGGAGATCAGGAAGTAAAGTTAACTTCAGAAGATCATCTGAGATTAGATTTCCAAACAAGCAACTCGAAACAGCCATGACCGTGCCATGCTCTGTCATTCAAAGAGCCGGTCCAGTATTCAACAGCAGATTATCAGGAAAGTGCTGGAAACCCAGACGGGTGCGTAGTAGATACAGAACTATGTGAATATAAAAAAGAAATGAGGAAATATACACGAATCTCAAACAACAAAATTTAACATGTATCAAAGAAAGAAGAACTGGATGGTCATAAAGGAGGTAACAATTGATAAAATCGGCCACAGAGAATTACCATCGAATAAAACGCAAGCGTGTTAATTAAATCATTTCATGCACGCGGAGATGCATACAAAAAACAATTACCTAGAAACAATACGTAGGAAAAAGGGAGAGGGGGAAGTGAGGGGAGGAGGTCGAAACCTGCATCAGTATTTATTAAATTAAAGCAAAAGAGAAGCAATGGAACACCGTTCAATGTTTAGTATTTGATGTAGTAATATAGAAAACACGTCCTTGTCCACATGTTTTTGCACTATTGTCTTCCACAGAAATAAAATTTTAAATGTTTGAAGATTTTCTCACTATAGAGTATAGAAGAATGAGCGTAATCTATATATATATATAAAGTAACTTGTCCTGACTGACTGACTGACTGACTGATTCATCATCGCCGAGCCAAAACTACTTGACATAAAGAAATGAAATTTTGAGGATACATTCATAATAAGATGTAGGTGCTCGCTAAGAGAGGATTTTTGGATATTCCGTCTCTAACGGGGTGAAAAAGGGGGTGAAATTTTAAAATGAGTGTATCTATATCTCAACACATTAAAGGTTTACAGATGTAAAAATTGGTATTTAGAATCTCCTTTAAAAATAAGGAAACACGTATTTTTTGTTTTCGGAAAATTCCAATGGGAGGGGTGAAAAAGGGTGAAATAGTGGTTGAATGCCTTTAATGAGGATACCGGTACTTATATCTCAGAAACTGCTGAAAATTGGTACTTTTGATCTCTTTTAAAAATAAAGAAACACGTATTTTTTTGTTTCTGGAAAATCCAATTAATGGGAGCGTGAAAAGGGGGTGAATTTTTAAAATGAGTGAATCTATATCTCCAAACTTTTAAAGTTTGCAGATGTAAAAATTGGTATTTAGAATCTTCATTAAAAATAAAGAAACACGTATTTTTTTGTTTTCGGAAAATCGCAATAGGAGGAGTGAAAAGGGGTGGAAAAAGGGTTGAATGCCTTTAATGAGGCTACTTATATCTCAGAAACTAAAGATATTACAGACCTGAAAATCGGTGTTTGGGATCTCCTTTAAAAATAAAGAAACACGTATTTTTTGTTTCTGGAAAATCCAATTAAGGGAGGGGGTGAAAAGGGGGTAATATTTTAAAATGAGTGTATCTATATCTCAAAACTTTTAAAGGTTATAGATGTGAAAATTGGTATTTAGAATTTCTTTTAAATTAAAGAAACACTTATATTTTGTTTTCGGAAAATCCTAATAAGAAGGGAAGAAAAGGTTGAAGAAGGGGTCGAATGCTTTTCATGAGTCTACTTATATTTCAGAACCTGAAGATATTACAGACTTGAAAATTGGTATTTGGGATCTACTTTAAAAGTAAGGAAACACGTATTTTTTCGTTTTTGGAAAATCCAAATATTGGGGGTGAAAAGGGGGTGTGAATTTTTTAAAATGAGTGTGTCTACATCTTAAAACTTTAAAATTTACAGATGTAAAATTTGGTAGTTAGAATCTCCTCTAAAAATAAAGGAACACATATTTTTTTTGTTTCCTGTGAATCGCAATAGGAGGGGTGTAAAAGGGGGAAAAATGGGTTGAATGCCTTTAATGAGAATACATATATCTCAGAAACGAAAGATATTACAGAACTGAAAATTTGTATATGGGATCTCCTTTAAAAATAAAGAAACACGTATTTTTTAGTTTTTGGAAAATCCAATTAATGGCGGTTAAACAGGAGTGACAAATTGGGGTGTATTTTTTGAAAGACTATATCTACAGAATATCTTGGAATCGTAAAATGTTACAGACGTAAAAAGTGGGTGTTTGGAATCTCCTGTAAATGTAAAGAAACATAGGTGATTTGTTTTTGGAAACTCCACTTAAGGGGAACTCAAAAGGGGTGAAATTTTGAAATGAGAATTTTTACAGTATATCTAAAAAACTTAACATGTTACAGAAGTGAAAAATGGTATTTTTTATCTCTATTAAACATAAAGAAACGTGTATTTTTTGTTTTCGGAAATATCACCTGGGCGGAGGGGGGGGGGGTAAAAGTGACTGAAACTGGTGTTGAATTCTTTTAATTAGGCTACTGATATATCAAAAATGCAGATTTCACAGACGTGAAATTTGATATTTTCAATCTGCTTTAAAACTAAAAATACACGTATTCTCTAAAAATCCAATGAAGCGCGGGGGGGGGGTGTGTGAAAGAATTGAAAAATTAATTGGCTTAATTGTATGAGAATACATACATCTAATAAAAACTAAAGTTATTACAGATGTGAAAATTCGTATTTGGATCCCCTTTAAAAACAAAGAAAAACGCGTTTTGGGCGGGAAACTATCTTGGAGGGCGGGAGTGTAAAGGAGTTGAATTCCTTTCATGAGGACACATAAATCAAAAACTGAAGAAGTTAGAGTCGTGATAATTGGTATTTAGAAGATCCTTTACTATTAAAGAAACAAGTATTTTTTTCGGGAAAGTTCACTTAGGGGGAGGGGGGGTAGTGTGAAATGAAGTGCAAAAAGTAAATTACTTTTATGGGGATACTTATATCTCAAAACTGAAGGTAATAGACGTGAACATTGGTGTTTGGAATCTCCCTTAAACATAAAGAAACAAGCCTTCTTTTAATTTTTTTTGGGGGGGGGGGCGGTAAATAAACTTAACGGCGGTGGGGTGTAGAAGGAGGTGAGACCAATTGATTTTACTGTTATTAATGTACTTATAAGGATCCTCCGTTGCTCAGGCGGCACCGCTCCGGCCTCTCAAAGCTGGGTTCCGTGGTTCAAATCCCGGTCACTCCATGTGACATTCGTGCTGGACAAAACGGAAGCGGGATAGGTTTTTCTCCAGATACTCCGGTTTTCCCTGCCATCAGCCATTCCAGCAACACATAATAATAATAATAATAATAATAATAATAATAATAATAATAATAATAATGTTCCGGACCGTCGTCAAATGTGCGGACCGCGCTGGCAACGGCTCCTGGACGGGTAATGACTAAGAATGCAGTCCGGCCGCGGGTTCAGTGCCGCCAAATCACCCAATTTGACACCACGCCGGATCTCCTGAAGGATTTTATCCATATTAAAAATGATTAACGGAAAAGATGGCAAAGATTTACGGACCCAACTGACCAGGAGGAATACCTGAGCCTAGCCCGGGAAGTACGAAATCGATTGTTGGAAAGGAATATTGAAAAATGGGAGGAAGCGTGCTGTAAAATAATAGAAAACGAGTCAGATCGGGAATTTTGGAGGATTCTCGCAGAAAACGAGTCAGATCGCGAATTTCGGCGGATTATATATCTAAAACAATAAGCATTCAATTATAAATTCAGTATAATACCGTAGCGAAGCACGGGTATCTTGCTAGTATTAGATAAAGAAAGGAAAAAGACAACCAACTCTACCCACCCTTTCCTCTCACTCTAGGAATCCCCCAGGGATCCCCTCTCCCCGTTACTCATTATCTTCTTCGTAACAGATATCCCTCATCCCTCTGCTCCCACCCAACTCATACAGTTCGCAGATGATACAGCAATCCTGGCACCCCTACACTCAATACAAACCATCAACCGAACCATCCAACCTTACCTCGACAACTTCCTCTCCTGGTGCGACCGATGGCACCTGAAACTAAACCCTGACAAGACCCAAGCCATCCTCTTCCGTCGCAACCGCGGTAAATTCAGCACCACCCACAATCCCGAGCACCTCATCTTGTATGTCCGGTACACCCGCATTCCCACCAACCCACCTTAAAATACCTCGGCATCCTTTAACAGCAGCTATCCTTCCGTCCCCACTTCCAACACCTCAAATCGAAGACGGCCAACCGTGCCAAACTGGCGCGCCGCCTGGCAGGCACACAGTGGGGTCTAAAATCCGCCCATCTCCTCCACACATACAAGTCCTTTGTCCGACCACCCATAACCTACGGGCTCACCACCTGGGCAGCCATAGTCAAATGCAACCCTAATCTCTATCGCCTCCTCCTCTCCATAGAACGACGCACCGTACGCCAAGCCCTTCGGCTCCTATTCCGCTATCCCACCGCGGACCTCCAGGACGACATTCCCTTTATAAAATTTCAGCGCGCCTACTGACGAGCCTTGACCGGGATCACCCCTCCCTAAAGCACATCCATAATGGCCCACCTCCCCCTTCCCCACATTTCATCCAGGCACCTTTACCGATCCCTACCCCCACCATAAAGCGATGCCACCAAGAGAACTGTGACGGTAACCACCACCCACTCGACCCCCACCCCACGCCCTGCAACCCCACCCACAATCCTAACACCCCAACCAGACAATAAAAAATATCGGAAAAGGCAAGTCAGAAGCTCGGTGAGTACTCGTCGTAGCCCTCCTCACTCCCTAACCGACCACGTAAAGATGTCTATACACCTTACGAATGTTGACGCAAGTGTAATAGAATAACATAACCCGGAAACAATATTCTTTAACCCAAGGGTAAATAATGCAAATATTATTTTCTTATTGTTATTATTTATTATTATTATGACTTGTGAGGTATGGCTAAGATGTGTTTACAACCCTTTATTAGTATGAGTATTATTATTATTGAAGATGTTCGTATGTTGTGTCATGAAACATCTGCTGTATATATATTAATACGAGTATTTAATGTAAGAACACGTAATTAATAGAACATCATTTATTATTACCTGTATACATGATGTATAATCCAATGTAACATTATGCAACACACTGTGTAAGTCCAGAACAATGCTATATGCGACTGGATCTGTGTAGAAACTTACATTATAAATAGGCTATTGGAGACTCTCGAATTTACGAGAAAACATGTTATGTAAATCCTTCTAGAAGCCTAGCCAGGCAACGTATATAAAGAGGCAGTCTTGTGAGTGAGAGCTGTGTTGCGATTCTGCTGACATGCTACTGTAGCAGTCAAATGTCTCGAGATGGCAGTCTTATTCAACGACATGAAAGATAGAGACTGCTAAATATACTCTTTACAGCGCCCCTGGTTGAAGCACAGCGAACTAACTTTTGCCTATAACTGTCATGGCGGTTGCCACTTCTTGGCCTTGATAGTTAGCCCTATTATCAGTTCAATGAGATGATGAGATTATGTGTTATTGCAAATTATAGTTTCGTTTTAAAATAAAGACGACATTTTCAAACACACTTAATGTTACATTAATGTTATAATGAAATAAGCGCAGTGAATATGGCAGGTATTTGCTTGGTTATAAGAAGAATTATGTATGTAGAGGGATGGGTAATTCGGCATCATACACTAACAGTAAAGCCATTCACTACATAAAGACATGTTATACGTACAGCAGTTCATTGAGAATTTCACACACGTAGAGAAAAATACAACTGCCTTTTCATGACATACCTTCAGTGTAGTGTCTGGTATAATTCTTGAATTTTACTTCTTGGTCTGGTTTGTCAGGTTCTATGCTTTTTTCTACCTATGGCTACCTTCTAAGAACGGCTGTACAACAAGCAGCACATACGTCCGTTGGTTGCGGTGTAGAATGTCTCTACGGCATTCTCTACCTGTCGTAACGTGCCACTAAACGGCGTAATCCCAGATTCTAAACTTGAGACCACCGGAGCCCTGGCTGAGTGTAGGATTCCTTCCACATACGGTATCCTACCAGCTTCACTACTTTAATATTTCTATCGGACTTCTCTTGGCCAACCCTCGCCTGATTACATTCTACTGAATTCATAGCCTACATTTATTTATTTATTCATTCATTAATTTAGTTTAACTTTGCACGCCTTCTCAAAGACCGTACTTCATCACACAACTTCTCCAGATCCTTTCTATGTCAGATTCAGAGGGGAAAAAAAAAGCATATGTTTTGCCTTCAAGTGTCATGGCTGCCAGTGGTTCAAGTAGATTCAAAGATGGTCATCAGATTAGCAGTCTATATTTTCAATGCCGTTGGTCTTATTCTTCTGATTCTTGGTAGCAGTGTTTTGTTTATGATAGCAGCACATTAGGTTATGTGCGTATAATGTGCAAATGAGTGTACACAACTGACAACATAATGTGTGCGTCTTTGTGAATACCTACATCAATGCAAGAATAACTATCTACTTGGACATATTTTTTTACTTCATATACTGTAAAATTTCTATCATTTCACATCATTGTATATACTGTATACGTGTAATTATAACCATCTAGTTGGTGCCATACTGTAAAACTCCTATCATCTCAACGCACTGTATATACTGTATTCATGTAATTATAACTCTCTAGTTGGTATTACATTGTAAAAAGCCCCAATACAACATTTGTTCTACTCATATAATGTAATATTCCTATCACCCCTTCTCACTGTACGTACCGTATATTAATTCAATTATAACTATCTACTTGGTGTCATATTGTAAATAGATTCAACATTTGCTCTACACACACACACACACACACACACACACACACACACACACGCGGGAAATTTTTATCTCACTTCATTGTATATACCATCACGTGAAGAATACACCAGCTGCAAATTGTAATTGTAAATTGTAAATGAAACATTTGTAAAATTCTGAAACAAATGTAAAAGACCGAAGATAGTAATAAAGAACAGCCAGAGCAAAAATTCCCCCCACCTCCCTCAACACGTCAAACCACCCCTGCCCATCTCGCTACTCCATCAAATCCACAACACCGCCGAATCTCCTGGCCAGAGAGAAGGCGTTGCCTTCTACACTAGTTAAGCATAAGTTACGAGTAAGCAGGGCAACAGGAAATAGACCGCAAATCGCACGACATATCCAACTACCAACCTTACGTCTTCGCTCTGAATAGGAAAGGCGTGTTCTCTGCTTTGACTAGCAGCGTAACCGCAAGGAAATCTCAGCCAGTGCCTTCGCCCCATATTCCCTCAGTCGTGTTTTCCCTGTTACAGTGTGCGTAGTGTAGCCTCGAGGTGAACGTGACAACACAATGGCACAACGACGCCATTTGGACCCCGTTCTGCAGGGTAGAATACTCGGCAGCCTGGAAGCAGGCCAGACACAGACCGAAGTCGCCGTATCCTTGAATGTGCCACAAAGTGTCATTTCCAGGGTTTGGAGACGATTTTGAGGCACAGGAGATGTCGACCAAGGGTAACCATCCCACAGCAGGACCGATATCTGACCTTAACCACCAGACGAAATCGGACTGCACCTGCAAGACAATATTATCGGCGGAGCTTGCAGCAGTCTCGGGGGTTGCCGTTTCCCGGCAAACTTTGTACCGGAGGCTCAAAACAGCAGGGCTGTCTGCCCGACGTCCAGCTGTGTGCGTCCCGCTTACTCCAGCACAGGCACGGGCCCGTTTACTGTGGAGACATCAACATCGAAACTGGACCATGAATGAATGGAGGCATGTGCTATTCACAGATGAATCCTACTTCAGTTTGCAGAACGATTCCCGTCGGACATTAATCTGCAGAGAACCGGGTAGCCGATACAACCACAGGAACATCGTGGAACGGGATCAGTATGGTGGTGGTGGCGTCATGGTTTGGGGCGACAACATGTTGAATGGCCGTACGGACCTGCACATCTTCATGGGTGGTCCGAGGAGCATAGGAAGATAGGAGGAAGATAGGACTCCCTCAAACAACGTACAGGTTACAGAAGGTGTACAAGAGGGAGGGGAAGGAAAGAGAGGAGTTGTAGAAGACAGGTGGTCTAATGTTCTAAGGGGAAGGAGATTGCAGGCTAAGAGCTCTATTCAGGATTAGAATTCAGGACAGGTGTCTGTGCAAAATCGGTACGAGTCACTCCAGGTAGAACAACAGAGGGAAGATGATGGACAGGGAACTCTTGCTGAGATGTGTGGAAGTAGGAGGAAGGGAAAAGGTAGGAAAGGAAAATGTCGAGTAGATGATAGGAAAAGACAGGTGGAACAGGGTCATGGGAAGGAGAAAAGGGAGGAGGAAGTAGCTTCTGCAGTTATCAGGAAAGATAGGGCTGACCAGGAGGGGAGGGGATCAGATGAGGTGGGGAGGGTTGAGGCTCTGGTCATGGGAGATTCCATCGTTAGACACGTGGGGAAAGTGTGTGGAGGAAAGGGTACCAGGGTAGAGTGTTATCCAGGAATTAGGTTGAGGCAGATGTTGAGAAAAGTAGAAGAGAGGGAGGAGGGGAGGAGAAGGTGGTAGTGTTTCACGTTGGTACCAACAACGTAAGGCAAGCTGATATAAGTACCAACATAGTTGGAGATGTGTGGGAACTGGTAAATGCAGCACGGATGAAGTTTAAGAAAGCGGAGATTGTTATTAGTGGAATACTGTGTAGAAGGGATACTGACTGGAGGGTGATTGGGGATTTAAATGAGACTATGGAGTGGGTATGTGGGAAACTGGGAGTGAAATTTCTAGATCCAAATGGGTGGGTAGGAGATAGGGATCTGCGCTCAGATGGCCTTCATTTAAACCGCAGTGGTACGTATAAGTTAGGAAATTTGTTTGGAAGGGTAATAGGGAGGTACATTCAAGGAAACGGGATGGCCTAGGGAGCGGTGATAAGGGAACAGGGAACTGGAAATCAAGTAGGGATGACATAAAATTCTTAGTGTTTAACTGTAGAAGTACTGTAAGGAAAGGAATAGAACTAATTTAATAGATATATATTCACCAGATATTGTAATAGGAGTTGAATCATGGCTGAGAAATGATATAATGGATGCAGAAATTTTCTCACGGCACTGGAGTGTGTATCGTAGAGATAGGATAGGAAGGGTGGGAGGCGGAGTGTTCATTCTGGTGAAAGAAGAATTTGTAAGCTACGAAAAAGTTAAAGATGAGACACATGAAATTCTAGGTGTAAGGCTCATTTCTAAAGATAATAGGCAACTTGATATATTTGGAGTGTACAGATCGGCAAAGGGTAGCACTGACGCGGATTCGGAATTAATTGATAGGATAGTCAGTTATGTGGGAAACGACATGGAAAGAAATGTGATTGTAGCGGGAGATCTGAATTTGCCAGATGTCAATTGGGAAGGAAATGCGAACGACAGGAAGCATGACCAACAAATGGCAAATAAGTTAATATGGGAAGGACAGCTGATTTAGAAAGTGATGGAACCAACCAGAGGGAAAAATATCCTGGATGTCATGCTGATAAAACCAGATGAGCTCTATAGGGAAACTGAAGTAATAGATGGTATTAGTGACCATGAAGCTGTTTTGTGGTAGTTAAAAATAAATGTGATAAAAAGGAAGGTCTTAAAAGTAGGACTGTTAGGCAGTACCATATGGCTGATAAAGCAGGCATGAGGCAGTTTCTAAAAAGTAACTATGGTCGGTGGAAAACGGTAAATATAAATGTAAACAGACTCTGGGATGGGTTTAAAAAAATTGTTGAGGAATGCGAAAACAGGTTTGTACCTTTAAGGGTGGTAAGGAATGGTAAAGACCCACCTTATTATAATAGAGAAATAAAGAGACTAAGAAGGAGGTGCAGACTGGAAAGAAATAGAGTTAGAAATGGCTGTGGAAGTAAGGAGAAATTGAAGGAACTTACTAGAAAATTGAATCTAGCAAAGAAGGCAGCTAAGGATAATATGATGGCAAGCATAATTGGCAGTCATACGAATTTTAGTGAAAAATGGAAGGGTATATATAGGTATTTTAAGGCAGAAACAGGTTCCAAGAAGGACATTCCAGGAATAATTAATGAACAAGGGGAGTGTGTATGTGAGGATCTTCAAAAGGCAGAAGTATTCGGTCAGCAGTATGTAAAGGTTATTGGTTACAAGGATAATGTCGAGATAGAGGAGGAGACTAGGGCCAAAGAAGTAATAAAATTTACATATGATAACAATGACATTTACAATAAGATACAAAAGTTAAAAACTAGAAAAGCGACTGGAATTGATCAGATTTCTGGGGATATACTGAAGACAATGGGTTGGGATATAGTACCATATCTGAAGTACTTATTTGATTATTGTTTGGTCGGAGGAGCTATACCACATGAATGGAGAGTTGCTATAGTTGCCCCTGTGTATAAAGGAAAGGGTGATAGACATAAAGCTGAAAATTACAGGCCAGTAAGTTTGACATGCATTGTATGTAAGCTTTGGGAAGGCATTCTTTCTGATTATATTAGACATGTTTGTGAAATTAATAACTGGTTCGATAGAAGGCAATTCGGTTTTAGGAAAGGTTATTCCACTGAAACTCAACTTGTAGGATTCCAGCAAGATATAGCAGATATCTTGGATTCTGGAGGTCAAATGGACTGTATCGCGACTGACATGTCTAAAGCATTTGATAGGGTGGATCATGGGAGATTACTGGCAAAAATGAGTGCAATTGGACTAGACAAAAGAGTGACTGAACGGGTTGCTATATTTCTAGAAAATAGGTCTCAGAGAATTAGAGTAGGTGAAGCTTTATCTGACCCTGTAATAATTAAGAGGGGAATTCCTCAAGGCAGTATTATCGGACCTTTATGTTTTCTTATATATATAAATGATATAAGTAAAGGAGTGGAATCGGAGGTAAGGCTTTTTGCAGATGATGTTATTCTCTATAGAGCGATAAATAAGTTACAAGATTGTGAGCAACTGCAACGTGACCTCGAAAATGTTGTGAAATGGACAGCAGGCAATGGTATGTTGATAAACGGGGTTAAAAGTCAGGTTGTGAGTTTTACAAGTAGGAAAAGTCCTCTCAGTTTTAATTACTGCGTTGATGGGGTGAAAGTTCCTTTTGGGGATCATTGTAAGTATCTAGGTGTTAATATAAGGAAGGATCTTCATTGGGGTAATCACATAAATGGGATTGTAAATAAAGGGTACAGATCTCTGCACATGGTTATGAGGGTGTTTAGGGGTTGTAGTAAGGATGTAAAGGAGAGGGCATATAAGTCTCTGTTAAGACCCCAACCAGAGTATGGTTCCAGTGTATGGGACCCTCACCAGGATTACCTGATTCCAGAACTGGAAAAAATGCAAAGAAAAGCAGCTCGATTTGTTCTGGGTGATTTCCGACAAAAGAGTAGCGTTACAAAAATGTTGCAATGTTTGGGTTGGGAAGAATTGAGAGAAAGAAGAAGAGCTGCTCGACTAAGTGGTATGTTCCGGGCTGTCAGCGGAGAGATGGCGTGGAATGACATTAATAGACGAGTAAGTTTGAATGGCGTTTATAAAAGTAGGAAAGATCACAATATGAAGATAAAGTTGGAATTCAAGAGGACAAACTGGGGCAAATATTCATGTATAGGAAGGGGAGTTAGGGATTGGAATAACTTACCAAGAGAGATGTTCTATAAATTTCCAATTTCTTTGAAATCATTTAGGCAAATAGGGAATCTGCCACCTGGGCGACTGCCCTAAATGGAGATCAGTATTGATTGATTGATTGATTGATTGTTAACGCTCGGAGATACAGAGATGAGGTATGGTACTGAGACACATGTTACACTTCATAGGTGTGGTTGGTCCAGGCCTCATCTTAATGGACAATAATGCCCGACCGCCCCGCGCTCCTCCGGTGGATGAATTTCTGGCTGCGGAAGACGTTCATTCATGGACTGGCAGCGAGGTTTGCGGATCTGAATCCTGTAGAACATGCCTGGGATGCAATGGGGATGCGAACTGCATCCCGTCAGACTCCACCAAGGTCCCTCCAAGACCTTCGCATTGAGCTTTCGGAGGAATGGGATCGACTGCCACAGAAGCTCTTGGACCACCTGATAGAGAGCATGCCACGTCGCTGCGAAACATGCATGGCCGTTAGGTGTAACCATACACGCTATTAACAACATATTTTGTTGTGGAAGACAATGCCAAGTTTTCTTATTTGTTGTCAAAGATGTATCTTAACTATGAGAACCTTTCTGACACTGTTTTTTGACAAGTTTAGTGGCATATGGTGTGTGAGCCAGCTTCCGTTTGTTCAGCAATCCGTCTGACATTCCAATCAGGCGGTATGGCCTCGTGTAGTGATTATGCTCAACTTTTGGGACACTAGTGTAGGTAGCCCGCCGCTCCCTTCAGGGAGGGGAATAAAAATTTTCAAGATGATGAGTTCAAGTTAAAGACTGAAGGGCAAAACTGGAGACAAAGCTCAAATAAACATAATACTTGGCTCACCCAGCGTCACATGATGCTCAATTCCTGTTGGTCGGAATTAAAAAGAACGTGGCCAAGACACGCACGTCTCCCGAAGGCCCTCCACACCAGACCGCTATCAAAGCCGGATTGACTTGAGAGGGAGAAATGGGCATATTTCTAGGAGGATAGATGGAATGTCCTCGAACAGTGGAAGCATGGAGAAGCTTTAAGAAAGTGCGATGACGTCACAAGTCACATGCCAGAGAAGCCGATGGAAGCTCAACATGCATAGCAGGTAGCTTGGGGGGGGGGGCGGAGGGAGCGAAGATGGCGGATGTACGAGAGTGTTGAGCAGGTAAAGAATAGGTTTTTTTTCCTTGCGATTTTAAGGAGCACGTTACAAGCAATATATGTGGCCCTAGAATTGCACTTAGTATTGAAAACTAACATGATTTTTATTTAAATCCGCAGAAACTTTCACATTCCTATCCATATTTAAATAAAATTGAACGTTCATAGAGTCAGACGTAACCGTGCCATTTGCATTATGCGCCTTATTTTCTTTTGGAATAACATCAACTTACTAAGAATTTCGCGCATTCTTTGTTCAAATTTTCCGACTATGTCGTCTATATCCAAAAGGGCCAGGTAATTCCGTACAGGAAATTAAGGCTCGTGGCTATTTCTAGCCGAGTGCAGCCCTTGTAAGGCAGATCCTTCGAGGAGGGTGGGCAGCATCTGCCATGTGTGGTGTGTGACTTGCAGCAAGGATGTTGGGGACATCACAAACACCCCAGCCAGGAGCCATTGAAATTAACCAAGGAAGGTTAAAATGCCCGACCGTGCCGGGAATCAAACCCGAGACCCTGTGAACCGAAGGCCAGTACGCTGACCATTCAGCCAACGAGTCGGATGGGCCCGAAGAATAAAGCTTCCATTTCGATAACCTCGGCACTTGGTGAAGTAGAGTGAGGTTAGAGTAGTAACTGGCAAGCAATTACCTCACTGTAGACAGAGTAAATAATTAGTCGTATGTTGTTACGAAGTCAAGGAAATATAACCTCCTTAACGCCTTCATTCGATGGAAGAATCACCATTAACTTACATATCCTCACTCGATGCGACCAGCACGGAGAGTTTTGGAATTGAACCCAGGCTTTTGGCATGCACTCTAGTGACTGTATACCACCACCTGTATTACCCGCCAACCAATATTTAGATGGTTAAAAAAAACTCAACCAACTGGGTTCCGACCGGTAATTAACGGAGAGGCAGCGTCAAGAGACATGGACAACGTTGGCAGCGCAACGATCATGGCTACCAAAAGCTTGTGAACGAATCGCTTCCGTGCAAGTCATATAAATGATGGGAACAACTTGCTAGCTCGGAACGCCATTAAAAACCTTCCGGTAAATGGACAGACAGTGCGATGTATTTTATAAAATATGCACATAGAATACATTGTAACAACTTATTTTTCTTATAGCATCACGCAGTTGCAGATTCATCACGATGTGCAGCAATCGTGATTCTTACAAGTGAGTCATAGCGGACAGAAGTCGACTTGTTTTTGAAAGTACTAGTATACCTGGCTCTATGGTTTTGGACAGTCATATTCGAGGAGCTACCTTCACGTACTATTAATAGGGAAAAAAACTTGTGACCCGTTTATATGAAGGTTCCCTTGTGAGAAAATTACTAGTGCGATCAAGGAGCACATGAGAATATTGCAAAGCTTCAGCTATGTTATCGGTAGTTCGAAAACGGATTTCCTCTGGTTCCGATTTCTCCGCAGAACTCACCTTAAACTTCCATGTTTTGAACATTTGTTAACTTTCTTAGGCAGTAATGCATTTTTGTAAATATAAAAATTGAAGTACCGTAATGCTTTTTTTTAATGCACAGTCTTGCTTTACTACGGTATTTACAAAAGTAAGTCTCATTCCATTTCTCGCTTATATTTTTCTGTTCCTGATGCAGTCCCATACTGTTTACAGTAGCTCGTTTCTGTTAAAATCCACTAGAGCATATTATCGAAACTTGAACAAAGAGGTTTTTTTCTTTAAATTACAGCACACAAGAAAAGCTGTTGCCTACATTTTATCATTCCAATTTTCGGCATTACGAATTTCGCACATTTTTGCACTATACGTTGGCTATAAAGACTGTTGTGGCGTGTTCAAAATTCTCCCTAGAAGTTCACATTCACCTAACTTTTCACAAAAGACCGTAATGAAATGCCTTGCAAAACTGAGTTTAGACAGTTTTCTCGGGGAGAATGGTAACAATGCATTTAATACGGTATGTCTGGCTGTTACTTCGGACTCTTAAGCTACACAAGCAAGCAATATTTTAGACAGTATATGAGGCGTTGCGGATATGAAAAGCGAAATAGACAAAACTCTAATTTTTGTTGTTGCTGTTGTTATTTTAGTAAACATAATGGCGAAGACTAGTAATTGATGCAAACCCTATAAAAGAGTGAGGTGAGGCATAGTGAGGTTTAGACAAAGGAGCTTTACATGTACTTAATAAACAACAGCTGCGCTATACTTGACGACCTCGCATCACGCCACTGCACTCAAGCGGCAGCCCGGTGTATATCAGCGGCTTACGGGATTTGCAACGTGTATTATGGCCGGAGTTGACAAATCATCTTTTGAACTCGACATGATAATAAAGCTATCAATTCAAAAAAAGGGTAAACACTGAAAAAAAAAAAAGAGAGAGAGAGAGAGCAGTTTGGCGACTTTTCCAAACCAAACAAGGATCACTTAGAACTCGTTAACTCAGCTGGGTGCAGGTTGTGATTGAATACTGGCTTCTGAAACGTGCTTCATTAGCATGTTCCTCTAATGCAAAGATTTGATATTCAAATAAGTTGTGTCGACCTCGATTCAAATAGTTTGTGTGTTTCCATGGCTGCACTAGAGAGCGCAGCACTCTCCATAATATGTACTGAAGATCGTTTCTTTTACGAGATAACTAGTTTAATATCTTTGAAGCGTATCTTTGCCTGTTTTACACAAGACTGATTAACAATGGAGCCCAGGCGGACCGGTCAGCCTTAACTACCATTCATTTCGTAGGATAAGTATGGATATAACAGGTTTGTCTGTCTTACTTTTTAATCTGATATTGCGGTGTCTGTAAGACATTCTTTACTGCCACTGATAGCTAATCGATGTGCGTCTTTGTGCTTCGCTGCGTGAAAGCGATGTGTGTGAGTGCCTATGTTTGTTATTATGATCATGATATGTTTGGAATTTTAGTCTCCGACTGATTGCATTTTTCGTGCACTGCTTTTTATGGCACTTCGCCATCAATGAATGTACGACTTTCGTGTCGACTAGAAGTTTCATTTGGGTCGTACGAAGCTCGGACCTGGTGGGTTTTGGTACGTGATTATCTCTGTCTGTTTTCCCTGTGCTAATTGCTTGAGTAGTGCACAACATTAGTGGAAATATGCGAGACATATGAGTGTGACAAGGTTTATTATTTGGATTGGTGTATGATCTTTAACTCGAGCGGCCGCTCGCATTATTACTTCTCGACACCGGCATAGTGTGAATGATCGAATGAGTGTTAGCGACTGAGCGAAGTGAAAAGATGACCTGTCGATTAGTTTTATTTTCATTTTTAATCCTGCTTGTGTACCTTCTATTTTGTTCCCGGTAGAGCTTTATTTATTTTGTCCTGCCCTCGCCTTGGACTTTTGCCTGCCCGAGAGGCAGCCATGTTCATCTTCTTATATTTAAGTTAAGCGCATGCCTGTAATCTCCTTGTTTATTATTTCTTTGGTCCGGAGATTCTGCTCTCTGAGACATGTTGATACCTTTTTAAATCTCTGGCCCGCTTGTTTTTGATCTCTTTGGACGCGTGGGCTTTCGTCTTTTGTGAAGGTGAGAAGTATTGTTGAGTGGAAAATGCAGCAGAAAGATGTGCGATATGAGTAATGTGAATCTCGTAAAAGGTCGAGCTTTTGGGCCGTCTGCACAGCAAGGATATTAATACTTAATGTAACGAGATCATTACCAAAACAGTGAACCAGTTTTAATATCTTGAGTGTTCGATTAACAGTAAAGTTGAGCTCACGCCACGATGTTGAGACGTACATTTGAGAAGCTATGTTCACGTTTATGTCCATTGGTTCGTATTGATTATTGGCTTCATTTTCCTGCTTCTTGTTTTAAATTTTACTTTGCCAATAAACCCTCATTTTAATTTTAATTGAAGTTTATTGCTAGTAGCCGTAGTACTGCCCCTGTCACTATATTGTTTATATTTTATTTTTTTGAGGGTTGAGAGCGCCATTTCCAGTTCGGGGCTGTGGTCTGCCTGTCCTAGTCGGGGTCCACGCCTCAATTCCTCCGAATTGTGTTTTTCTTTTTACGCATGGGTGTCTGGTCGGTAAGGGTGGGGTACGGTACACTTCCAGCTCGCTTCCAGAAACTGAGGCCGTCATGTTTTGTCCCCAAGTATACTAAGAAATTCAATGTCGTCGAACACACGTCTCTCATGGCAATGAGTTCAGTGTATTGGAGAAACTGATTAGAAGACGATGCTTAATGGAAGCCAGCTTCAAGAATGGAAGGATGTTCGAATTTTCAGACTCCTATAAGCAAGGTTTAGTCATTCACCCAAACTACGAGAGTCGTGGTACAATGAAGATCTGCCTTCATAAAGGAAACAACACAAACTAAAACTGTGAAAATTTCAATTAGTCAGTACAAGAATCTACTCAGAAGAACTCCATATCATTGAAACTGCCAGCAAAGAAACTTCAAGATCTCAATGTACTAATACCGTACGTGCCTCTTCCATGGAGGAATTACTTCGAAAGAGTTCTTAACTGTGGCGATGCTAGGTGTCCTTCACACCAAGATAATGTAGGCATCGCTCAGGAGGAAGATGATGATCAACCAGGCAAAATTTGTGTTAATATTGTGGTGTAGATTCATGTTATATCAGTAACAATTTAAGGAACGGTACAATGCTGTAGCAGGTACTTGTATTATTGTTCCGTTTTCAATTTATGATTTTCCATGGAAAGTGTTGTGAAGCAATGCGTACTAATATGCATTGCTACGTAATAATTCATAAAACAGATACCATCATTTTGTATTATTTGCTGTCAGTGTTGAATAAATTAATTTATAATAAATAATACATTATGTAGACGGTTATTATTCTGATATCGCATTATATTCATTTTGTTTTAGTCCATGCATTGAACACAGAGATCGCCCTTAACATCCGAAATTACACAAACTGTTGATAAAGAATGATGTGTATAAGTGTAAGGCGCTGAGTCTGGAAACTTGTATTTTTCGAGTTCGCCCTTAATATATGCAACGCGAGGATGTTCTTGTAGAACGAAACATATTCTTCGTTTAATAATGTGTAGGCCTATATCTTGTACAGGTATGTGTTACAATTAGTGTTTTCGACAGACTGGCGAATCGACACAATTATTATTTTAACTTTTCTTCTTCTGAATAAACTTAATAGAAGATACAGGAAGGGGGCGCAAAAATTCACTTTGCACAGTTGCCACTGACTTAAATAGGACTCGCATTTAGATTAAATGCTTTCGTATATTAAGTGGCGTAGCTTTTTGTTAAGGACTAGGCCTACTTATTGTCTCGTTAGAAGTATACGCCGCTATACTCCGACGAAGATAGACCAGTACCCTCGGCATCAATTATAAGTAACGTAACAGGATCGCAATGCAGTACCTAATTGGTTTCCGCTCTAGTTATCTTCCACTATGAATATAGTGAAATGTGTTTCTGTACAGAGAAACGAAAATTATGAATGCTTCACAATTCCAGGCTAAAATTGTAAGTAAAGTCATAACCTGATCGTACGTACGAGTCTTCGTACTGTAGTACAGTACAGGGCGAGTCCCGCAAGGAGGTCCGTCATTCCAGCATGCCGCGTGTCGGTAAACAAGACGCAGTCGCCGTCACACCCCATCCGTACGTCCGTATAAACCCCATCAACTTCGATGAATAGATAATCTGATAATAAAATTTACCCTATTATAGTAAGCGTTGAAAACGTTCTTCCTCAGCCTGTAGACAAATGTTGTAGAGTGTGATGATATTCCGGTTCTCTCTGAAATTCATCCTCATGGATCTTCAAAATTTACGTGCAAATTGCTTTTAAAAATCTACAGCACATGAACATGTCCCGTTCAACACTTAATTCAGAAGCCATGTAAACACATCAATCACTGGTGCACGAGAAGCAATCATGATGTACGCTGTGCGGAGGTTTATCGTAGACCAGTTGCGACTATAAATCACTGGGAGAGCTTTATGAGTCAGGCTGCTACTGCATCATCCACTCGCCCAGATTCAACGCAGGGAAAAACCAGCATTTCAAGTAAGGCTCGCACTCAGTGTCGGCACGTGGTGAATTATATTCGTGGTTCTGCTCTGTGACACCGTGTCTATTGCAGTAGACAAATCTCAATTTGTATTGCATACGGGAAGTTGTAACTGAGCTCGTGTGCATACGTCCTCCGACCCCGCAGAAACGCCTTCCTCCATGTTCTATCAGCCTTGAAGTTCTCGAAAATGTACAGAAAAAAACACGTAAATACATCTCAATTTGCAAGACCACGATTTCGAGGGACATAGACATAAATAACTGACTTGTACAAAAAACAACAGTTGAAAAAAAAAAAAAAAGAAGCCTTTCCGTTTATCGAAAAAATATTGATATACTCGTAGTATCGACACGCTCACATTTACAGACGATCCGAGACCTGCCTACATCTTTCGGAACCTGTTTTCTTAATGTAGGAAGAACATAATCTAATGGTATTAACGTTCCCGCTTTCATTTTTATTACTACCTAACTCCGAATTCACGATTACGGAGAAACATATTCATGATTACTTTAAAAATATTCTTCAGTTACTGATTCAATTCATTTTACGGCTTGTCTCATCTTGCCAGCTGTATTACGAAGAGTGAACGACTATGAATTAAAACCTTTGTCGAAAAGAGGTCAGTTTAAACCCTTGGAATAATTCTCGGTCACAGTGTTATCTAATAGCAAGGTGCCAACCCGAAGTGATAACATTTCAAAACAGATCGGCAAGCCAGATCTTTCCTTTAACTTCCAGCAAGTCATCCCAGAAAAGGTGATAGTCCAAGAGAGGTGATAGTGTGATTTACAACTGCATTTGGGGAGGAAGTGTCAATGATTGGAAGAATTGAGACGTCTCAGCCATAGAGTTAGTAAAATATATATTTATAAAACAGCGAAGGCAATAATTTGTCTTTTTAGCCCCTTAAGCTCACCAAGGCTTTCAGGCCTAAAAACTCAACTCATTCGCTTCGTATGAGAAAGAATGTTTTCGGCCGTTGGATAGGATTATAACAATATATTTCTTGCACTCGAACTGGCCATTTAGTGAGTGAAGTACATGCATTTACGAATCTTATTCACTACAGAATGTCACCAGCGACTCTGTTATCTTACAGTTTAACACGTGGTATCTTTCACATTGGTCACCGCACCTTGCGCATGTACAGTTCATGCCGACCTTGTGAAAACTCTGAATGTTCCACAGCTTGTGGTGCAATCCGTGCACAGAGAGTCTTGTCCCCGTGCGGCGGAGTTCGTATCCTCCCTGCGTCCATTCACGGCTTGCCATAGCGTCAATAACGTAGAATTCCTCTCATATCTTGCGTTTCTTCTCATGCAGTTCCCTCAGTAAGTCCTGGTAGGCTAACGTCGCTGATAGTAAGAATTTAAGTCGTAGCTGTTCAATAAAGACGGGCTCTCTGGTAAATTCAAAACACGGGCCGAGAGGGTGTGTATATGGAGGGACAGAGCACCCTTTTCAAGTATGTTGCCTTCAGCCTCTCTATCATTTCGAGGGTTGTTTCCTCAGATGTGTCCATATGTTTTCCAGTCCGTATGTTAGGACAGGTTCAACACTGAGTTCGAACAGTCGAGGGCTGTTTCCAGGGAGAGTTTGCCTATTGACTTAATGCCACGTATGGCTCTCGACGCGTCGGTCACTCTGTTGTTTATGTGACATGTGAATAAGGTTCCCAGTGTCTGAAGGGTAACTCCCAGGTACGAAAAGCTGGTGACTGTCTCGCCAGTGTAGAAAGTGCCGGGTCTCCCCCTGTCCTGTGAAGGTCATGGAGATCGTCTTCCCTTCATTCAATGGCAGGTCGTTTTCTTCTGCCCAGTCTACGAACTGGTTGAAGGTTTTCTGCAAGTCGCTCTCTGAGGTTGACGTCAAAGCCATGTTGTCTGCATACATTAGAAGGTTTACACTGTCGTGTTTTATGTCTTGACGATGTCTGCTGTAGCTACGATGAAGAGTAAAGGGCGCTGTGGGTGCCACCCCCCCCCCCCCCGGCAGTACCCCAACAGTTTGTTCTATCGGGCTCGACTCATCTATGCCATCACGTATTTCCACCCAGTTATTAGTGAGAAGGTCTCTGATGATTGGCAGCAGGTAATGTCTTGAGCCTAAGGTGGTTTCCAGCTTCGTCATCAGAACGGATCTATTGACTGCGTCGAACGCCTTGATGTAATCTATGAAGATTGCATGAAGCTTTCCGCCACGGTTTACTAAGGTCATTACTATATCAGCTTGGAGATAGTGTATAGCTTGTGTAGTTGATCTCCCACATCTGAAACTAAACTGCGAATCGGGGAATTTCTCATCGATGATGTCTCGAAGACGCTTACATAATAGTGTTGTAAGGATCTTAAGTAGCGTGTTCTACAGCGCAATGCCCCTATACGCATCTGGGTCACCCGTGTTACCTTTTCCCTTGTACAGCATTATCACCTTTTGAGTGTTTCCACTTATCCCGTACAGTTCCTCGTTTCAGGCACTCATTAAGGAGTGCTGGTGAGTTGTGTCACTAGTGCATGAAGTGTAGTTTTCAGGTGCTCGTTGTAAATGTTGTCTGGTCCACATGCTTTATTGTTCTTTGTACTCATAATTGTGTGGATTATTTCATCTTCTGTGAAAAATTCGATCTCCTGCGTAGGCGGTTGAGTCACTGCGGAGCTTGCTGCCGGCGGGCGTGTGTCATTGCCTGAAGGATTGAGCTTAGATGCCTTTCTATCTTTGGATAGAATCGTGCCTAAATTCTTAGTTATTTACATAAAAGGTAGAGAAATATACGAACCCCTAAACTTAAAGTACATTGTTTGAAGACTTAACATGAACAGTACAGATAAATAGATTTTGTGTGATTTAATCGCAACTGAACACTGTCCTTTTTATCAAGCATTTCTCCTGTATTAAAGCTTTTTAGGCTTGCTTTCTACCGGACAGTAGCGTCACAAGTATACTGTAGTCTCTGATAATGGTGACAAGCAAGAATTTTAAACCATAACAATATCCACACGGTTTTAAAAATCCCCTATTTACATTGATGAGTACAGCGGAAGGTGTTTTTTTTGCCAAAAAGCTAAGATTTCAACATGTTCCGCTCGCTACAGTGATTCTCTCGCAGACGGAGTCGCCGGTGCTATCCCTAGTGTATTATTTACGAACTCTTATGGTCTCAGCGACACATGCGAATAGGCCAGCCGTGCAGCAAGGCGTGCAGTTCATACAGAAGCTTATGGGCGACTTATAGCCTCCTATCAGAAAAAGGCTGTAGTTAAGTGTGCTCCTCTAATGTTGTGTCCACGGAGTAACGACTCGTTCTGCCGTTCACAGATCTAACCAAGTTTGCCAGATCAACAGTACCTCAATGAGTATCGATCGTTGTCTCGATAACGACACACTGCATGGGGAATTGGATCGCTCATTGCTGTATAGTATCTTTCATTCTGGTGGTTCTGCAGCTCGCCTTATGAAGCCGCGTCTGCTCGCACTATAATTAGAGCCCTGCGCGGATATACAAAATGATATCCGCATCCGCGAATGGTTATCTGCATCCGCAAACCGGTTATCCGCGGAAATTGTATATATTTACCTACAGTATATTACACCCAAGGTATTGAAACGGATAGATCTGTTAACATAATACAACAGGCCTGATACCTGGCACCAGAATCAATACAGTCACAAGTTTATGAGGGAGTTTCTCTTGCGACAACTACCAACGTATTGACCTTTGTTCCTTCCATTGATTGCGGCCCGAGCCAGTTAGGCTTACGTCAGTTTTACGGCTTTATGGTCTCAATGCTCTTTATATGTATGTATGTTGGGTATTCAGCCCGAAGGTTGATTTGATTCTCTGCAGCTCCGCCAACAGCTGTCATAAATAGCCTAGGCGTCACTGAAGAGGCGTACTAGGGAAATGAGGAGTGAGGTAGTTTCCCGTTCCTTTCCTCACCGAGCCAGCCGTTGCTATTACATATCAGTCTACCAAGCCCACTAAAATGCATGCACCAACCGACCCAATGAGCGATATTTTCAAACCATTCGTAACAGGGACTGGCTGCAAAAGGAATGGTATTGCTAGCGTCACTCATATCTCAGTCACTTTCATATTGTCAAAGCCAAGGATGAGACAGACAGATCAATGAAAGTAACAAATTTGATATAAGAATAGAACCAGCTTTTGGGTGGTTAGGCCGTGGTTCTATTCCTGTGATTTTAAGATCTGTGGTTGTGAAAGCCTTTTTTGAAATTTGATATAGCCCATACCAGAAGACATAGTGCACTGCAAACACTCCATCTCGCCAGCAAAGGAATGCTCTTTATATATAATCAGTATTCTTTCATCCTTATGTCAAGGGTCGCATAACCACAAGCAAAAACAACGGTATACCTGAGTGAAAATCAGTAAACGTCATTATTTAGAAATTAGCAGCAAAATTATCCGCACTGCCATATAGTTTGTATCCGCCAAGACACTAACTTCGCGGATCCCGCATCCGTGCAGGGCTCTAACTATAATGTCTAGTGAACAGGCTCAGCACCTTTCCATCTAAAGCAAAATTTTAGAGCCACAGAGAAATTCCACTTCAGGAGGATGTGTACTTTGAAAAAAAATGCTATCTGTAGTCTATCATCAAATAAAACTACTTTTTCTTGTTTTGAAAACAATCATTATGTGCTTTCTCTAGGTTGTTCTCTATTTCAAAACTAAGCAACATAATATCCGTCAGAAATTAAACAACAGCCAAATAAATAAATAAATAAATAAATAAATAAATAATATGTGGTTGCACACAATTCAAAAATAATATAAAAAGCTGTGATTTTAACGACCTTATCGATGTCCGTAATCGACGTTGAGTCTTTATTTTGCTCTGAAAAGTGTTATTTTATTCACCATCAAATCTACTGGCAAGAAAACCTCGCATAAAAGTGTTCACATACGAACCGACCCTGTCGCAACTTAATCCCGAAATCACAATGCAATATGTTAAGTGTCCCACAAATTTCGCCCGGCCATTCCCGAACTGCGCCGGTGATCATTGTCCCCGAGCAGCTTTGGTATATTTCTCTGCATACTGAAAATTATAAAACAGTAGATTATCATTAACAGACAAAGTCTGAAGAAGAAATGGGGTAAATTATAGCTACCCTGGTGGCTAAACACGAGCAATACGTCCGTTTATTATCCTACTCGCCGCTTGAGTTATTTTCCAATGTTTGTACCCAATATTTCAAAAATCATGCTTTATTAAGTATCCCTAGCTTTCACAGAAAATAAGGAATAAACTATTAGAGTAGAAGGTCATGGAAGAACAACTTCATCGATAAATACCAGGACGAGGCAGGTCAGTGAAACCTGATTGATAGGGGACCCGAGCTGTGCCGACCTCGTCGCTGACCTCGACCCTACAGCATCAATTCACAGCTGCCAAGAGTAGGATAATCTTTCTTGTTGCATTATATGCTGAACATGTTCCAAACCATTAATCCTTAAATACCCTATCAGGCCTGGTGAAATGGCATATGGCTTTTAGTGCCGGGAGTGTCCGAGGACACGTTCGGCTCGCCAGATGCAGGTATTTTTTATTTGACGTGATGAGGATGAAATGATGATGAAGAGGACACATACATCCCGCCCTCGTGCCAACGAAATTAACCAATGATGGCCGGGGATCGAACCCAGGACCTCTGTGACCAAAGGCCAGCACGCTAACCATTTAGCCATGAAGTCGGACACCAGGCCTGGTAACAGCACTAAACACTAATGCACTCTGCTGGCCGTTCAACCTGTCACAGAGAACTGCAATTCTAATCACTTACATATCCGCCGATGCTAAGTATGGTACGTACGTGTACGAAGTTACATAAGTACGTTGACTCCGGGACCTAAGAGACTGCTGTGCATGCCACACAGTCTTTAGCGTTCCACACAGGAAGAAGTCGAGAGGTTTAAAGACACAGAAACGTGGAGGAAGTGTATATTTATTTATTTATTTATTTATTTACTGTATTTATTTACTCATTTTTCCACGGGCGATTAATACACTGTAGTTATCTCGACCCATGTCCGGCTAGAGTTTAATCCCTTCATAATCATCTATGACACGCTTTATTGTTCTGGATGCTACCGAGGTGCGGACTACGACCATGCCACTGTGGCTTGATGTCAAACAATGCAATAGTTGCTCAAATGTTTACCTCAGGCTTACCTGAATACACTTCCGGTCGACGAAGCGTAACAGGGAATATTAACAATACGATACGCTTCGAATTACTCAGAACTTGAAACAAACATAAACTTACTTTTCAAATGCTGCAAATTACTGTGTTACATGGTCTTAAATGTATCCTTTACAAATAAATACTGAACTAGCAAACGCCATAAGGAACCCATTCTCTAAATAAACAAAGGGTGACAAATTGTACACCTTTACAAAATGAAAAATCTGCATCGAAGGTTTATTTCACGATTAGGCCTATTCAGTAATCAAAGATCAGCAGTAAGTGAAGTCTGATTTCTGCATCACGATAAGAGCTCTAGAATCGACATAAGTACGTTGACTCCGAGACCTAAGAGACTGCTGTGCATGCCACACAGTCTTTAGCGTTCCACACAGGAAGAAGTCGAGAGGTTTAAAGACACAGAAACGTGGAGGAATAAAGGAATATCAGGCGAAATAGGTGTGTGAATCAAGGTACGGTGGTCCTCTGCTGAGCATTAACACTATCTACGACGGAAGATTACCAATTTTACTAGATTGCAAAAACTTCTTTTTTTACCCCGCACGACTCGGTCGATTTTTTATTTTTTAAATTTTTTTTTACAATGGAACTTCACGTTTGAACATTTTTGCTATTTGCTTTACGGCGCATCGACACAGATAGGTCGTATGGCGATGATAGGATAGGAAAGGTCTAGGAATGAGAAGGAAGCGGCCGTGGCCTTAATTAAAGTACAGCCCCAGCATTTGCCTTGTGTGAAAATGGGAAACCATGGGAAACCACGGAAAACCATCTTCAGGGCTGCCGACAGTGCGGTTCGAACCCACTACCTTTCGGATGCAAGCTCACAGCTGCGCACGCCTAACCGCGCGGCACTCTAGCCCGGTCGTTTGAAGAATTAATCCAATATCTAGTTGAACTTCAGCATACCAAACGAGCTGTTCACCATTTTGCTCATGAAATACCAAAGGATATACGACGGTATAATACCTAAAGAGGGCTTAACATCTATAAGTAGTACCACTACATTTTCTTGGAAAGTTCGCGGTCCTTCACTGTGACTAAAGCACTGTTCACCTGGCGACTATGCGAAAACTTCCATAACAAGCGAGTTTATTTTCATTCTCAGGTTCTAACTACGTTAGTTTTATGTAATTGAAAATAGCTTATTACTTGTACGGTGTACCATATTCTGCAGTTATTTCAAATACCTGACCCTTGATTTTTATTTGGGAGAGGGGGGATGGTGGAGGGGTGCAGAAATGTTAAACCCACCACTACATCTGATTGATCTTACACAGAATTCCTGACAATTCGTCCTCAAGATTATAATTCCGTAATTCAACCAACAGCTAAGCGTGATTCTTGAGTCTTATCGAAAGTTTAATTAGGCATGAGTCGTTTACGACTAAAGCTAGTGATAACCCCAGAAGCGATCTACATTAATCTTCGAAGCATTCAATCCTTGCTGCAGAGTGTTTACGGTTTGTCATCATGCAAAGTGACAAATTTCCGAAATAATAAATCGACTGTTATTGAAAGGAAAGAATTATTAGAGAAGTGAAATAAGAAAGTAGTCTGAGCTGTGCCATACCGTCTGGCAATGCCCCTAGAATACTTTGAGATGACTGTAAAATGTGAAGACGAAAATAATAATAATAATAATAATAATAATAATAATAATAATAATAATCATCTAGCATTTCCTCCTTGGATTATTTCAATAATCTTACAACCATCACATTGTGTCGAACCAGAACTTTACACTCGGACAACAACCAATATCTGCATGGAGCCCTCCAAAGAATATAGGTACAGGAAAAGAATATTAATGTCTTCCTACTTCCAAATGGTCTACGATTCTTATCTTGTGATCTCACAGTGGATTTTTATTACATGTACCGTACTACTTATCCGTACTTAGAAGTTTGACTTCCTTAACTTACAATTAATTTTTAGTATAATGTTCGTTTATCTTCCTAATGATTAAGTCCACCCCGTTTGCTAATGGGCACTAATTACGTAATTTCATTCCACTTGAAAATCTCTTCAACTCTTATCACAACTGAAAATTTGAATTTTAGACGTTATAAAATCATCCACCCACTTGTCCTCATTCTTCGCGGCAAGGATTCGCTTACTACAGAATTTTGAAAGAACATTTCTGTTAAACTATGATTATGAATCTCTTGTTGCAAAGAAGTGCCTGCAAGCTTTGTATCTGAGGAAAAATCATCTGCAGCACCTTCTGGCAACGTCATTCACGGTTGTTGTTACCGTATATAGTTAATACTTTTCGTGGAATGCATTCCTTGGATATGACGAAAGAGTTCTACTTTTCAGAGACATGATAGCCGTGGCACATCGTCTCTGACCTCCCACCAAGGAGACCACGGTTCGAATCCTTATGAACATACAAGATAGAGTTAGCTAAGATGCTCATCTCAAATAAACCTTTAAATATGTTCAAAATCTGTTTTCACGTTTAGTATGAAGTTACCGAGATCAATGCTATTTTTGTGAATCGTTTCTCCCTGTGTTACTGGTTCCTTATAACTGGAAATGAAGGAAAATGACTGACACAATGGTCCTATACTGTTTTTACGGTCAGGACATTGAATTCTTCAGTATCTTGGATCACATGACCTTTGCTTCAGCAAGAACGACAAGGATGGAGAGTTTGTAGTTGGGCTTGTCAGCGGATAGTGGTGGAAGGTATAAGCGAGACAGAGACAGGATTCACGCGAGTTTAAGTAGAGTGGGAAGAAAGTACACATCACGAGGTTCGTAGTCAGTGTGCAGTGAACACTGAATTGTTACGATGTCCCGCAGATCATCATGCGTCCATTCACCGGACTCTCTTTGTTTTGTCCGTGACAGTGGCGGTGGGCTCTCAGGAGCACAGAGCACGTGAACACTCAGTTTTAATACATCTTTACGCATTCATGGATAATTTAAAACTTTCTTTCGACCTGATTTCAACAATGGATCGAAAGCATTCGACTTATATCAACGCTCTGTTACACCGACAGTTGTTCGTTTTGACTGACAGTGCAGCGAACACACTGGATAATGCGCTATTGTGCTGAACACTACACGTATGCGCAAAGCAATGACGTCATGGTTTATGCACTGATGTTCCCATTAGCGAGGAGCACGGTAAGGTACGTGCCTTGCCCTCTAGAGCCACCCTCAAACCAGTGGCAGTATTACAGTTGACCACAAGGGTCCGCCACCTCCCCTATTACGGTTAGCCACAGCCTCCCAGGAGTTACTATTGCATTACATTACCGGCAGATTTTGCTAGTAATTCTGAATAGGCATTTTTCTAGCCCGTTGTGAACAGATGTTCGCAATCTTGGGACGAAGTTTGTTTTACCTTGTGAGTGGAAAATCTTTCCATGTGAAATTTATCTGAGTGTTGTGTTTTGCTTATCTGCCTGTACGGTTTGTAACCATGGTATTCTTTGTGTAAGAGGAAATGAATTCAGTTCAGGTAATTTTAACCAGTGAAATATTCATCTCAGGATAAGTTATAAATTAAAAGGCTTGGGCCGGACAGACCAGATTTGATGATCGAAAAAGTTACAAAAACTGACAAACGCGAGTATAGGCGTAAGCTTAAGAGAAAAGTGTACGAAACACGCAAGTGGCTCAGTGGATGTAGATCTAGGAATGCTCTTTTTTGTTTGCCCTGTTTATTGTTCAATAAAGAAAGAAGTGTATGGAATTCAGCTGGGTGGACAAACCTTGTTCATTTGAGTGCAAAAATAAATAAACATGAAATTTCTCATGCACACAAAAACGCGAGTATTGAATTCCCTATGCTAGTATTGTCTATAATTTCCAAGACGAGAATAACTAACATGTGATATAGTAGAACCCTGATTAACCGAGATAATGTGGAGACTATTGGGGTCAATTCGGAAAAAAATAGTTTTAAAAATCGACCGGTAAATGCGGTGCACATCATTTCTATGCTTCTCGCCATACCCAGGTTAACTTCGTGCTATTTACAAACCAAGAATAGTACTCGCATCCTTCAATGTTCACAGTGCAGTAAAGTTATTATGAATTTTACTTTTGTTCTACACTAACACAACCGGCCCCGTGGTGTAGGATTAGCGCGCGTGTCTCTTACCCGGATGCCCCGGCCAGGTAAGGGATTTTTACCTGGATTTGAGGGCTGGTTCGAGGTCCACTCAGCCTACGTCATTACAATTGAGGAGCTATCTGACGGTGAGATGGCGGCCCCGGTCTAGAAAGCCAAAAATTAGGCCGAGAGTATTCGTCGTGCTGACCACACGACACCTCATAATCTGAAGGCCACCGGGCTGACCAGCGGTCGCTTGATAGGCCACTAACACCCATGTGAACTTCGTGCTATTTAAAAACCAAGGCCCGGTTTCTTCAACTCTATGTTAAATTTTGCTTAACAAATGTTAACTAACAATTGTTATTAATTTAACACTTCGTTTAAAAGTACCCTGTTTCACGAACATATTTCCAACATTTGTTACGAAACAATGTTAAAGACAAATTAACACATTTCCGTAAGATTTCTGAACGCGTTTGGCAGTGAGCGTCTTTTGTTTCTTTACTTATAGCGCTCCTAGTGGCGTGTTGAAATAGTATTTTATCACACAGACACATGGTTGACATTATTATAGGTTATGGTTAGCGGAGATCGCTAAGAAGTAAACATGTCAAGGAAGAGGCAACAACAGCGTCATTATGATGAATGCGAGACAAATGTTGTTCTAGTTTTAATTTAAAATTATGCGAGTGTGCTTAAAAATGAAATAACGGACTGTTATATCACAACATTCGATATAGCCTATTCTTGTAGGAGTGCAATCTAAGGTTCCTATATCACCGGGAAAATGTGATAATTGATATGTTTTGAATGATTTTCGGGCATTCTTTTATTGCGGGGAAAATAATGTAATGCCTTGTTAATGCTGCAATGGCAGCAAGAATTCTTTGTAGAATTCTACACACTCTTTTCTTGCCCTCGTGAACATAGTCGCCTACAATTAGGCCTTTTTTCTTTTAAAAAAAATACTATTTGTTCCGGACGTCGACCTATGAAGATCTTTTGCCCCTACAATTAGTCCTACACGGAAAGTGTCTCGAGGTCAGATGTCATTACAAACATTTCAGGTCCACAACCTAATAACTTCTGAAAAATTGATAAATCCCCTATTCCAATGCAAGGCGTATATACTTAGGAGTTGTGGCATAGTGGTCATCGTACTTATCTGTGAGCGTCGTAGACATGAGTTCGAGTCTCGTTTCAGGGAACGTTATTTAAAATTTGGAACAAAAATATTACCGTACGCAAACTGCAGTACCGGTACACTTTGTTTTCTACCTGAAATTAATATAGGTCTAAACGTTCTCACAGTTACTGCTGGATCTCTTTCTCTGTATATATTAATTTCTTCTCAATCTGTTTATCCTCCAGGGTCGGTTTTTCCCTCGGACTCAACGAGGGATCCCATCTCTACCGCCTTAAGGGCAGTGTCCTGGAGCTTCAGACTTTGGGTCGGGGGATACAATTGGGGAGAATGATCAGTACCCCCCAGACGGCCTCACCTGCTATGCTGAACAGGGGCTTGTGGAGGGATGGAAAGAAGATTGGATGGGACAGGGAAGGAAGCGGCCGTGGCCTTAAGTTAGGTACCATCCCGGCATTTGCCTGGAGGAGAAGTGGGAACCCACGGAAAACCACTTCGAGGATGGCTGAGGTGGGAATCGAACCCTCCTCTACTCAGTTGACCTCCCGAAGCTGAGTGGATCCCGTTCCAGCCCTCATACCACTTTTAAATTTGTGGCAGAGCCAGGAATCGAACCCGGGCCTCCGGGGGTGGCAGCTAATCACGCTAACCACTACACCACAGAGGCGGACTATATTAATTTGAGGTTGGAAATAAAGTTCCACTGCAATTTGATCATTACTTTTATTCGCATTTTTAACTTCTCATTCCCTGGAATAATTAATTAAATTTGTATATAAAAAAGTGACCTAAGGTGGGACTCGAACTCTCATCGTCGTGGTTCGTAGACAACTACGATGACCACTCGGCCACTGCTACTCTTGACTAGTGCGCAACTTTTCAAGTATATACGCGGTGCTTTACAATCGGGAATTCGTAATTTTTTCGGAAATTATTCGGTTGCGGACCTAACAAGTTCAAGTTAAAGGTTTTCGCATTTTAGTGTTCTAACCCTTCCACGTGGTCCGAAGCGGATCCTGCCTCATGACATTTGTACTCATTTATTTCGAAACGAAACTGTACGGTATTGACCCAAACCCTTCTACACGAGTTACTGTTGAGTGTCCCCCAACAGGTACATTATGCTAGTTGAAATCGATTGGACGCAGGGTCTGACCCATCCTTGGAAAATCTATAAGCAACTGCTGCACTGGAGAGATTGGTAAGTTGCAATCTGTTGGAAACTCTAACCTATATTGTCTAGTACCTTGTTCATTATGGCTTCGGTAATTAGAAATCTTTCTTCTGACAACTCTAAAAGGTCGTTATTTCTTAGTATGGGTCGTCCTTTGCCTTCTTCAGTTTATAAATAGTCCTCATACAGCAGTAAAGCTTCAAACTTACATCTTCTACATGTCTCCATTTTGAAATTTTAGCAACTGTTAAGAGGTTTAACACAGGGGTGCTGCTAGGTTAATTTAACACAAGATTTAACAATTGTTAGAGTTAACAATTCTTGATGAGACTACCATTTTGTTAAATTGTGTGTTAAGTTTCCTTAACAGCAGTGTCAACACTTAACATTCGTTGAAGAAACCGGGCCCAAGAATAGTACTCCCATCCTTCAATATTCGCAGTGTAGTAAAGTTATTACGAATTTTACTGTTCTACACTAACAGGTTAGTCTAGTATAAAATTTATCCTCGGTTACAGGGTTCTACCATATTATTTGTGAAAAATATACCGTACAAGGAACTTTTAGTGAAGTGATTTATGTACCTATGTTACTTTTTTATTTTCTTGCTGATTTGAGACATGAACAAAAATGTTGTGAATCCCCTAAAAATTTTGTCACGAGCCGCCACTGATCCGTGGTTAATTCAATAAGACGAGGGTGAAAAAATAGGACATGAACACCAACAATGACACGTGAAGTCTACATGTTATATTTTAGACAATGTGTTCCGAATTACTGCTGCGGCTCGTGTAAAGCAACTTAGGACAGCATGCACGGTACTTTTTTTTTTCAATGGATGAATTTAAAAAATGCATTTTCAATGAGGTCCTTCAGGTGAGGATTTTGTCTAAATTTCGTTTCTTTCGGCATGTTTTAGTGTGGTACAGGACAGAGGAGAGGGCTAGGAGATTTGGAATTCCGAGGATTTGTAGTGAGCCGAGCAACCATGACGAGGACTACTAATAATACTGTGTGGTGAACCCGAAAGCAGGAAAGTAAACAAAAAATAAACCCGGAATAGAGTATATTTGCCTTCGTCTGCACCTGTGCCTTATTCCGATGTTTTGCCTGTGCCAGTACGTTACTTTCCTCTTTCACCAACAAGCGAAACTTCTAGCAGTCAGGAAAAACTAGTAAGCTCACAAGAAAATTTTCAGCCGATGGAAATAGAAAAACACCGTACATCCGCAACCAAAAGTATATACATAACTTGGTGCGAGATCTACCGTAGATCTACCGACGTAGAAAAGCAAAACTTTTTATTTCGAGGCTAAAAGGAGTGGAATTTGGTGGACGAAAACGTGCGCGTGTCTGAGCAGAGGAAGCGGAACACAGCTTTTCAGAGCTTCTACACCGAAGACGACGATTTGTGTTTTTGCCACGACGTTACACTGTTCGAGGATAAAGAACGGAATATGAACCAACCCAATGGCGTCTGGTCATAGACGGTTCCTCCCACAGCTTAAAAGCGGTCCTGCTACATAACGGAAACCAGCTATTCCACTCATCTCAAGGTAAATACAGTGTTAAGACATTGATGGAAAAACTAATGTATACAAACCGCAAGTGTGAGGCCATCAGAGATTCTAACATATCGTTTCTCAGTGGTTTGCAAGGCGTCTATACGAGGCATCTGTGCTATCCATGTTTATGGGATAGCCGGGCCGACCACGAGCATCACAATGTTATTTGCTTAACGTCTCACTAACTACTTTTACGGTTTTCGGAGACGCCGAGGTGCCGGAATTGGGTCCTGCAGGAGTTATTTAACGTGCCAGTAAATCTAACGACACGAGGCTGTCGTCTGTGAGCACCTTCAAATACCACCGGACTGAGCCAGGATCGAACCTGCCACGTAGTTAGAGTCAGAAGGCACGAGCATTACAAGGAGATCTGGTCTATAATTGAATAATGGATCCACTTGAACTAATTATTTCCTCCTCTATACCCGTCTCTTCCTCCGCACTTTTCAACACCCTTTTTAGCCCAAGTGACCTTTAAACTTAATGGCGCCTTACGATTTTTGTCTTCTTTTTTCTCTAATATGTCCTCCCTCCGGGCTGGTGCCTCTTCTTCTTCCGACGATTTCCTTGTTAGCTGATATCTCTTCGGCGAGTCATCAGTATCTTTACTTCCGCGTTGCTCATATACCACTTCTACTGCTGCCTGCTACTGCTGCCTCAGCGTTCTCGCGTACACCAGCCGCGACACTGACCTTACGCATTGCTGACGTCTCTGGTCATTGTACCGTCACCTGCAATTTCTTGGCAGAACACTTTATAGACCAAGAATCGCCTACCACCACAAGCCTGTTTCCAGTGATAAATGCTTGTAGTCCTGACTTCCTTGCTAGAAATAAATTAAGCACAGTACTTACGTATTTTTCATTTCTTCCGCATCAAGATCTTTTCTAATCCAAATTTTCGATCTTTACCAGTGTTTCGCGTTATTCAAATTTTTTCGGATTTTTAGGCTTGACACTATACATACTTTAATTGTCCTTCTTCCCAAACGTTTTCCTATTCAAAAAGCACGATCAATGTCACTCTCACTACACACAACTTCGACTTTTTCGCGTGTTGAGGCAGTTACTTTGTCCAATATCTCGTTAAAATTTTGCTTCTCCGAACAGCCAGTCCATATATAATTATCTCTCTCCCGCTATCTTCCCTTTCACGCGTCAATTCCTTCATCTCAAGCTTCCTTACCCTTACTTTTAAGTCGAGAACTTTATTCTTAATTTCCTCCAGCTCTAAGTTATTTTGAACCAACAAGCACCCCTTAATTTCACTTAGTTACGTTTTTAAATCAATCTTCATGTCTTGCATTTCCTTGTTTTAGTCTGTCAATAGTCCCTTCATAACCTCTCTCAGCTTCTCAATATCCTCCCAAGACAGTGCAGGGCCCGGGATCAACTCCACACCACCGATCACCAATAGTACCATCACAACAAATGATGTTAACACAAATTGTATAAAGTTACAGGGACTGTTGACATTGCGAATGCGTGTCACTTTCAACCTACAATGCCACCTCCCGATAGTCCACGTGTACTGTTCGGTGACACTCCCATTCATCTGCGTACGGACTCCTGTCACACACTCAGCACTACACGTCCGTTCACCTCGCTGGTTGGATTACAACTTGAGATCTCGTCTCAGAGACTTGAGTTTACTGTCTGCAACAACAATGTCAGAGACAACCATTCATCGATCCAACTAAAATTTTAATGCAGCCACTGCATATTAACCTTGGCCCTATGAAATAATTTGTAAAAGAACTGGACCTATAATCCGAGCCATTTCAGATAATTCGAAAAAATCCCCTAAGATGTCGGAAGCTGAAGTTAAAGCAGGTAGGGAATCTTTGTGCGACCATGGATTTAAAAAAAAAAATCATGAAGGAGGTAGATTTTGTGGAAAAGCTCAAAAACGACTCATGGGCGCCTGCAAGGGGGAATTCTAAAAAGGTTCATGTTCAACTGTTTAATATCATACCAGATTATTTCATAAACTGAACTTACTGACAGCCATCTAGCATCTGTTATAACCGGAAATTTCTGTAAACAATTTAATGTTGCTGACGTTGTATTGTATTTTATATTCAAGAAAATTATTAATGCCCCCCCCCCCCCCCGAAAAGATTCAGCGGGCGCCATGAAAGGCAGCCTGGAAAAGTTTGATCGCCGTGATAGACGGCTTCCTGGGGAACCACATGGCTAATGACCATTAGACCCTAGTTAAGGAGCTAGTGGACAATTTTGGTAAAATAGGACGCCGCATGTCTTCAAAATGCATACGTTGAATTGTCATCTTAATAATAATAATCGTATGGCCTCAGCTATCGTGTGCAGACATTTCAATTTGACGCCATCTGCCTGTCTGCTCGTCAATTTCGACGTTCCGTTTTACTCTAGGCCCCCACTAGATGGCAGGCCGAGTAAACCGAAACTCTTTGGGCGTCTATGGCTGAGATTTAATGAATTTTGTCGGGTAAACACCAAATGTGTCACCAGAGATCTTTTACCTGGACTTTTTTTCCGCCCTTCAAATATCCGACTACCTCTGTCGGGTTTGAACCCGCTATCTTGGGATCCGGAGGCCGACACTCTACCGCTGATCCACAGGGGCAGCTTGTCATCTTGAAATACGTAAGGACAATATGGGCGATTTATCTGAGGAACAAGGAGAAAGGTTCCACCAAGAAATCACGGACATGGAGTGTCACTATCAAGGATTGTTGTGCGGGATTATATTTGGAGACTTATTCGCAAGAGTCCACTGGAATACAAACGAAAATTAAAGCCACGTATATCTGTTACTTTTCAAGCCAAAGCATATTCCAAATTATCTAATTGTTTTGCTCGTTTTTTCTGTCCTCCCTATCATGCCTTACTTTTATATATACGAACGTACTTTGAGTGCATGTATGTAGAATTTTACTAAAAGATGTCAAATCTGACTGTATGAATTAGAGTCATAAAAATAAACAAGAACTGTGTATTGTCAAGAAAAAGATATCTGGTCCGTTATTTGAAATTGCAATATCCTCAGTTACAATGCGTTAGTAGTTGTCAAAATTTATTTTGCCCATCTATTTCCATTTTAAGATAGCGTAAATGTATCTGTTTCATGGAAAAAGTAACAATATTTACAAAAAGGAACAATGTAAACAAAATTGTTACAATTATTTTCCGCATCACAACGATTCTACCATGCCTTTTCTAGTTCAGGACGACCCCATCTGGCATCCTAGACTGCAGAGAACTTTTTACTGACCATCCGGAGCAAAATTATGGTAGTCGAGAAAGAAAAAAAAAGATACAATTCTAAACTATCAATGCCCTGACTGTACAAACAATCAGGATCTTCCTTTATTTTAGAGCTAACGGAATCAGTTCGAATTAACTCTCAGTACTTTTACAGAGTGTAAATTTCTGTCCAGATAACGGTACTAACTTAGGGTGACTAGACGTCCCGTTTCTAACATGATTGTCCCTTATTTTGGTGCCTGTCCCGTTCTTCCAACAAAAATTTAACAGGGGTTAAGTTAACGGCCAGTCCCATTCTTGCCGAGCTGAGTGGCTCAGACGATTGAGGCACTGGCCCTCTGACACCAACTTGACAGGTTCGATCCTGGCTCAATCCCGTGATATTTGAAGGTGCAAATATGTCAGCCTCTTATCGGTACATTTACTGGCACATAAAAGAACTACGGCACTAAATTTCGGCACCTCGGCGTCTCCGAAAACCGTAAAGTAGTTAGTGGGACGGCCAGTATCCAGTATTCGGGAGATAGTAGGTTCGAACCCCACTATCGGCAGCCCTGAAGATGGTTTTCCGTGGTTTCCCATTTTCACACCAGGCAAATGCTGGGGCTGTACCTGATTTAAGGCCACGGACGCTTCCTTTCCACTCCTAGCCCTTTCCTGTCCCATCGTCGCCATAAGACCTATCTGTGTCGGTGCGACGTAAAACAACAAGCAAAAAAAAAAAAAAAGTTAGTGGGACGGAAAGCAAACGGCATTATTATTATTATTATATTATTAGTCCCATTCTTTTCTGTCTGCACTGACTGGAGGAAAAAATAACATCTAAAGCATCTAACATCCTATATTGAAACTGTGCTGCACTCTATTGGCAATTTACCTTAATTATTAAGCTTATTCTTTCAGTGATCAGGCAAGTGTCTCGTCATGATAAGGTATATTTAGAAAGCTACGTAAAAGGAAGACGTCATCAGGTGGTGTCAAAATTAGCCGTGTGATAGCTAGCCTAAATCAATCAAACCTTATGTTTTCATTTTCCTTAGCAATAAATTATTCAACATACTTCAGTAGAAAAATACCGGAATGTGTGCGTACCTCAGCCGAATATTAAATGATGTTCTAGTTGACATGTCTATTTTGTGAATAAAATATTGTTTAATTTTTTGTGAAATTACCAATGGCTAGTGGTTATTCATTATTTTCTAGCAACTTGCTTTATTTTGACAGTTAACTCATTTGAAATGCCAGAAGACACTATCTTAAAATAAAAAGTATGCAAAGAATAATTCTGGAAGTTTCAAAGTATCATATATAGTCTCAGTTAGCGATGATAGCCACTTACTATCTCTATGGTTTTAAAAAAAAGACCTCATCAAATGAAGTAATATCTTTCTCTTTGGTATCATTCCAGCCATATGGAACAACAATGTGATCTCTGTAAAACAGCCGTTTTGTGAAATAATAGTAATTTTACCAATTACTTGTTGCAAAAGTAATTTGTATTTGAGCAAAATATTTCTCAGGTAACTGTAATTCAGCCCAATTACTGTTTTCTTGCACTTTTCCCATCACTGATGGCAAGGAATGGTAAAGATCTACTATCCAGTATGTTGACAGTACAAGTAGAAGTGTTCTGTGTAGCCGAAACTTGTGCTTCGAGAATGAATGAATGAATGAATGAATGAATGAATGAAGGAATGAAGGAATGAATAAACGAATGAATAAAATTAATAAATTGAGGGAACACAAAGGAGGTGCATGTTAGAAACAAAGTTATGAAGCATGGAACTAAGGAGAAATTGAAGGAACTAAAGAGGAAATTGAATATAGCAAAAACAGCTACTGATAACTTGACGACAGGCATAATTGCAGACCTACTGTACCAAGGAAAGGGTGATTAAGCACAATGTTTAGAGACTATTATCGCGGCCACCAAATTAGGCGGGTCAGAGAAATTACACTGTTGCCAAGGATATGTAGCAACTGGCGAAGAAATGTCTAACTGAACACGTCATTTCGGAGCGCGAAGCAAGTTGTTCTCTCTCAAGCTCCTGATGTTACTTCACACAAGGTTTCGAAACAAATTATACTACAAGCTTCAGAAAAGACTGCTGATTTCAGTGGTATAACTATTTTCCATATCAAGCACTTCAAATAATTATTAAAAATAAAATCTTGAACGAGTAAATTTAAATCCGTAGGATCATGGATTGAAAATTTCAGTAAGCGGCCAAGTTTTTATTTCTTCAGCCAATAAAATTTTGTCTGCGGGAAAAATGTAAAAAATCGCCTGACTTATATTTTTATCTGAAACATATTTCCGTGAGTCTTATAATTTTCCTGGAAAATGGCCGGGAAAGCGATCATGTAAATGTCGCTAGCTGAGGCAGTTCGGGGCATGCACACCAGCACAGGGTGCAGGACGCCGTAATTACTTTCGGATTACATATTAATCTGTGTCAGTTTTATTACATTATAACTTTAAATATTTGAATACTGTATATTGTACAGAGTGATATAGAAAAAGATCTACTTTAAAGAATATGTTTACATTAATTTACAATGAAGTAAGAATTTGTTTCTAGCTTCAAGGCAGTCTAAGATTTCTTAGTCACTGTCATCACTCATCTCACTATCTGTCGAGTCGTCTTTCACACTGATGATGATGATGATGATGATGATGAATGGCTCCGTTCTTTCGTCCCTTACTATTTCCATGGCCCAATCGTCTGTTTGAAGATTTTCCGCGCGATTGAAGCACTTTTCCCAGTCTGCAGCAGTCACACGGTCTATGGCTTCTGACGCGAGTTTTTCTACGTCCTTTATTTTGAATGTCTTGTTCCTCTCTGCCACTTCTCTCTTGACTTGAGCCCAAATCAATTCACCTTCACTATCCATCTTTAACTGCACTTACGGTGCGAGCTCAACAGCTGCATGACAGGGAATGACTCGGATAGGGTGGCTTGGAGCGGATGGGCTTCAGTTTGACAGCACTGCACGATCAGCGTTGCCAATCCGTGCCCGGAGGTAAGCGACTCTCGACCATCTGTCGCTTCGCCATTCCCATATCTGACGACAGCGCTGTTTTCCCCACCCGACTAATTTGGTGGCCGAGACAATAGTCAGATTGAGATGCCTTACCTATAAGATTTGGGAACACATTCTTTCTCATTAAAACAAGCATCTTTGCAAACTTACCACCTGGGTTGATAGAAGGCAGCTCACATTTCGGAAAGCATTATTACAGTGAGGCTCAACTTGTAAGATTCCAGCGAGATATAAGAGATATTTTAGGTTCAGCTAAAAAAAAAAAAAATGAAATGGCGTATGGCTTTTAGTGCCAGGAGTGTCCGAGGAGATGTTCGGCTCGCCAGGTGCAGGTCTTTCGATTTGACGCGCGTAGGCGAACTGCGCGTCGTGATGAGGATGAAATGATGATGAAGACGACACATACACCCAGCCCCAGCGAAATTAACCAATGATGGTTAAAATTCCCGACCCTGCCGGGAATCGAACCCGGGACCCCTGTGACCAAAGGCCAGCACGCTAACCATTTAGCCATGGAGCCGGACTTATATTCAAGTAAAATTGACCTAACCAATACACTTTTTTTGCAACTTGCTTTACGTCGCATCGACACAGATAGGTCTTGTGACGACGATGGAATTGGAAACGGCTAGGAGTGCGAAGGAGGCGCCCGTGGCCTTAAGGTACAGCCCCAGCATATGCCTGGTGTGAAAATGAAAATCCCCGGAAAACCATCTTCAGGGCTGCCGACAGTGGCGTTCGAACCTACTATCTCCTGTATGCAAACTCACAGCTGCGCGCCCCTAACCGCATGGCTAATTCGCTCGGTCCCATGACTTTCCATAGTGTAGTTCATGGGAGACTAATGACAAAAATGCAGCATTATTATTGGACCTTAAAATTTGTTATTTAATAAATGATGACTAAGAAATAGAATCAAAGACAAGATTCTCCCCCGCCTCCAGTACAGAGTAACGAATAATTAGTTGAATAATAATAATAATGTTAATGGTCCATGGTGTGGATTACTGTACTCATGTCCTAGTTTGAGAACCTTGGGCAACGGCTGAGTGGTCCAGCAAGCGGTCCTGAGACTTGGGATACCAGTTGCTACGGAATGGGAGTGGGCATCTCGGACATGGCCCTCCTTGCGCTAAGGCGACTAGGCCTATACAATCCACCGGTGGTCGCTAATCCCTTAGAGAAGAGATCCTAACTTGGACTATATGTAAGTAGGGCAGCATCCTGCTTCACGAATTTACTGAGCTCAAAACATTTTAAGCAAGCCTCGAACGTGTGGGATCCCACTCCCATTTGACAGGCAAGGGGTTCATTGGAAACAACTTGGCGAACGAAATGGAATCCGATGGGGAGCTGTCAATATCAATGGGGCTTATGGAAGAAAGAAAGAAAGAAAGAAAGAAAGAAAGAAAGAAAGAAAGAAAGAAAGTAGAACTGGCGAAGTCAGCAAAGATGATGCATCTGGATGTGCAAGGAGTAAGTGATATTCGGGTAGGGGAGATAACGAGAAAGAGGTAGGAGATTATAAGGTGTACTTGACGGGTGTTAAAAGGAGAAAAACGCAAAGTTGCACGCAACATAGCTTCTGTTAGGCACGTAAATGAACGAATGATGATGGTTGATTCGGCAGTTGGAGGAATTAGGATGAGAATTGTCTCAGTGTATTCACCATGTGAGGGTGCAGATGAGGATGAATTTGACAAGTTTAAAATCAAATCAAATTCTCTTTATCTGCAAATGAGGTGTCTACCTCGGTGGCAAATGGTACACTAAAATACATTATTGTCAAGCACTAAATATTAAATTAACAAGAGAAGAAAATTTTCCTATAATACAATATCATACAATTTACGCTAACAATGTTTCCTGTTAAACACACAGCTCATCCTTAATAAACTTATATTGTTTACAAAATTCTACTTATAATATCTCCTGTACTACTTACAAATATAGTCAACTGATATACAGTATGTGGAATTACTTCAAATGATACTGTACAACTGGTATAAGATTAAACCTTACATTACATTATTTTTTATTTTTACCCCTTCTGGAACCTAAGCAGCATAACGACCTGCTGCGTCTTAACCAGAGTCCCTTTTGCCGCCACTTTTCAGAGTTCCTGAAGGGCCTTAAAGCTACCGTAGCGGTCCCAGGGCCCTCGGAGTCCCCACTGTACTTCACCACTACAGGCAGTCCCCTACTTCGGCTGTCCGAACTCCTTAGACCAGGGGATGGAATTAATTTATTCACACACATATTTTTAAATTTACAACTAGCTGACCCAACAGTCGTCGTTCTGTCAAAAATAAACGATAATGGAACGAACTCAGATTCAGTCTGTACTGCATGCAAAAATCAGAATAATGCAAATGACTACATCATCAACATCAAATGAGTTAATTTTCTACTGCTACCAAAAGTTATTAACAAACTACTGGAAAAACGTCTTTTCATTACCTGCAATATTAATATCTTGATTGTGAATAAGGAAATGCTGAAATAGCTCACAGCATATCACTACCCAGAAATAACCCTGATAGACTGTAACATAGATGGGAACTGTTCAAAAGGTCTTCAAATCCCTCACAGAGCCATGATTATCCCCTGTTGCAAACCAAGTAATTTTATAAGTCGGTGGCGTGAAGATAATGTGGCAAAACTTACTCCTTTCTTCGTAGGAAATAACTATCATAGAAAACACTGATTCCAATCAACACTATGAAGATACACGCTACTATTTTTTGATTACCTGGCGCGTAAACAAACAAATTGATGGTTTTCCAACACAACATGAATATGAACATCTCTTTATTGCCCACCCTAGTATCCACCATCGGCTTACAGGCAATAAAGACAACAAAACACACAGAAACAAAACAAAACTTTAAGCAAACAATATCTAATCTATGTCTCTTAAAACTACTAACTACATACCCTAACTAATTTGGTGGCGTAGCCCAGGCGGATAGCCGGACCATAAGCTGCACCACCCTTCATGAAAACTAAAAATTCTACTCCCTACAACTAACTAACAAAAGAAAAAAGAGACACCTGACTAATCGCGGTATCCCCTGGTAATGTGGGAACGAACAAACATACAATTGGCCATGCGAAAAACATGGGTTTTCAAGATTAATGCCACAAACACTCAATGACTGACCCTGGGATTTATGTATGGTCATAGCAAAAGCGAACTACACTGGGAACTGCAGTCGTTTAAATTCAAATGGCATGTCAGTCGGAATCATAGGGATGCGTGGTATCAAAACGTTTTCTCCTTTATACTTCCCCGTTAGAATGGTTGCTTCGATCACGTTGTTCAGTAATGTTTTCACCGCTAGCCGTGTGCCATTACAAAGACGCAGTTGGTTGATATTTTCGCAACATTATGACCACTGATCAGACCTTTAATTGAAGAATGTGAGGCGGCATTCCTGGCAAATCCAGCGAGTTCAAAAATTCGGATGGTTAGTTCTGATTACTAATCTGTGATTAGGCCTATCAGATGTAATGAGATCCAGGGCAGTTCTGAACAATGTAAGCAACTGATTGTGCTGATGAAAAAAGTTTGTAATTGACCTCTTCACTGAACTTTATGAGCACAACGCAGATCAATTTATTGTATTGAATTGCCCATGAAATAAATTTGCAGAAATTTGTAGTCGCCATCTAACACCGACAACTGTGAACCTGCTCTGTGATATATTTGGCCTTGTATCTGTAAATTAAGAAGGACAAGTTTATTATTTTTGTCACAAAAACTATAAGATGAAGTAAACAAAGCAATATGGGGGATAAGTCTGCTTGTTATATGTTACCTTGAAAGTTGGCATGAAATTGTCCCGAAGTACATTTGTTGCCCCAAATGAAGTCATTTGAAAGCAGTTGTTATAGTTTTTGATATTTGTTAGGAAATGTATGGAATCTGTTCCTGTTCCTGAAACCAAGGAGTGGAATCAATGGCACTAATTTCACTTTGCCATTTGCGAAAACACAATCCAGCGGCTTCATTTCTGTATTTCAATGCCTTACAATATTGGCTAATAGAGTTATAGATCCAATAGCAACACATTGATAGGCACTGTAGTCAATTCAAACATCGTAACTGAAAGCAGCTCGATTCAAACTTGCAAGATTATTAGCTGAACGACGCGCTGCACGGGTTTGTGATATCCGAATCCTTTCAGTTTCATTTCGCTTTTCACGTTGTTGTGCAGATTAGACTGAAAATTAGCTTGGCGGTAGCATTTCGAGTTCTTCGACCGAAGTTGTTCCGCCCGCGTCTTATAGGCGGCATGAGTCTTGAAATGAGTATACTGTGTATGGAAGCACACACAAAATAAATTAATCAACCAAAGAAATCGATGAACTTGTTTGTTGAGAAGCTAAGATTTAAAAACAATCAGGGTACACAAAGGTCTCCAACCATAACAAAACACGACACTACATGCGACTGCCTGGAGAGCGTGGGAGATTCGTACCGGCAGTACAGGCAGCGAGACAGCCAGCCGAATCACGCGCGAAACCAAAACCCAAGGAGACGTACTTCCTGTCACAAACTGAGAACTAAGCGAGATAAGAACTTGGGGTTTGTTTTAAAAATAACTTCCATATCCGAAGACAATTTGCCTCGCTTTTTGACCCCCCATGCAAATTCAATGGCAAAGGAAAAAATAATTAATAGCAAAGAAGTTGGCTAGCGACTGACTTTTTCGTGCCTGCACATAAAAATCTCTGAACATGACTAGAAAGAAACACAAATAGTGCATGTTTTTATCATTTAAAGTTAAAAACAAACTTATCTACGTCGAGCAAAAATGTTCCTTTAGCAGCAGTGAAAAAATTACAAATATAGTGAATATAAAATAGGAGTTATGACATGATAAGTTCTATGCAATGATAATTTTGCATTTGAGGTAACATTCCATTATTTAAACATTTTTACACTCAATTATTCCGTAAACCGTTTTTGTTAACGGCACCAAATGCGGCTTAAAATTTTGTACATAATCCGATGTTCGCCCATTTTAACCGATAACATTCAGATTTACGGACATTTGGCAACGCGCTGGATTAGAGGAGGACAGCGCTAAGCGCAAACGTGGGAGAAGGAAGAGAGACGAACAGTTTAAATGGAAAAAGAGAAATGGGGCTTTTACGTTTTTCCTGGCATTTTTTCAATTTTTCTCTTCGTAAAAACCTTACTCGGACTTCGACGAATATTTGAAAAAAAGAATTAGCCGAATTGGTCCAGCCGTTTCCGAGTTTTGCGCTTAGCAACACATTTGGCGATTCATTTTTTATTTATATAGCTAAACCTGCACTAGTCGAATGCCCTCTAACACTTCATTTACTTTCTCTGTTGCTGTTTATTCTCTTCTTGAATATCTGTACAGATTTTGGAAAAGGATCAAACACTACCCCTGGTAAACTGTTCCATTCCTTCACACCCTTCCCAATGAATGAAAATTTACCCCAATTGCTTCTGCTAAAATTCCTTCTAATTTTATATTTGTGGTCTGTCCTGCCGATATAATTATTTTCCAACTGAAGACTCCCTTTCTCTTGTATAGGCTCTATATAATCCTGTAAGTCTAGTTTTCTCCCTTCTCTTACTTGAAGATTCCCACCCAAGTTCCTTTAACATTTCTGATACACTACTCTTTCTCCTGAAATCCCCTGTCACAAATCTTGCTGCTCTCCTCTGCACACTATCTATTTCTTTTATTAGGTATTCTTGGTGAGGATCCCAAACACTATTTGCATATTCCAATAATGGACGAACCATACTTAAGTATTTTCTTTAATTGTTTATTGCATCCTTTACGTAGCCTCACTATGACATGTAACGATCTGTATGCTTTCCCAACAATGTCATCAACATGACCCTTCCAGTGCAAATTACTTTCAAATCTCACACCTAAGTATTTGCACTTGTCATCTTTTGGGATAACTACCTCATCCAAAGTATATTCAAATTCAGTTTTAAAGCCCCTGTTTGTACAAGTTGTAACAGTTGATTTTCCTCCATTAACCTTCATATTATTTTCTTCAACCCATTGTTGGAAACTCTCAAGGTCCCTTTGTAATTCTGAACAATCCTCAATGTTACTTATTCCCCTATAAACAATTATGTCATCTGCATACAATCTTATTTTTGATGTTATATTGTTCCCTAAATAATTTGCGTATATTAAGAAAAGTAACGGACCGATAATACTACCTTGTGCAATTCCCTTCCAAACTTTCTCTTCCTGTGATACATTATTTCCTACTTTGACTTTCTGAACCCTCGAATTTAGAAATATTTTTATCCAACGTGTAACCCTTACGTCCAATCCTATTCCCTCCAATTTCTTTAATAATATTCCATGTTCCACTCTACCAAAGGCTTCGGAGAGATCTATGGCTATGCAATCTAACTGACCTCCTGAATCCAACTGATCTGTTATGTCCTGCTGAAATCCCACCAGTTGTGCCTCACAAGAAAATCTCTTTCTAAATCCATACTGGCTCCTCATGAGCCAATTTTTACCATCACATATCCCTCTGATGTACTTTGATATTAAACTCTCCAGTATTTTACAAACTATACTGGTCAGGCTGATTGGTCTGTAGTTCTCTTGTTTCCTTTTATCACCCTTTCTTTTATAAGTTGGTATTATTATAGATTCCCTCCATTCCTTTGGTATTACACTATTATTTATGACAGTCAAAAAGAAATTTTAAATAAGGCACTATGTACCACCCCACTGTCTTTAATACCTCCCCAGTAATTTGATCACTTCCTGCTGCTTTTCCTTGCCGAAGCAGTTGGATTTCTCTGAAAATATCTTCATTTGTGAATGAGAAGCTTCTTGTTTCCCTCTGTGTCTCTCCCTTTCTAACTTCTGTTTCAGTTTCCAACTCCTGACAATCATCTACTGAATCTCTGAAGTCCCTACTAAATAGGTTTGCTTTTTCAGTATCTGTTAAAAAGTGTTCACCCCCTTCTCCCACCATTGTAGAAATTTGGATTCCTTTTCCTTTTTGATTCCTGATATATGAACACAGCTTTTTCCATTTTCCTTTGTGGTCATTACTCTCTTGAAGTATGCCATACATATAATTCTCTTTTGCTTCCTTTTTCACTCTATTCAGTTTCCTCATTAGCTGTTTTCTAGTTTCTCTACTCGCCATACCCTCTTTGATTTTCCTGTTTACTATCGTACATTTTCTTTTTAATTTTCTTATTTCCCTTTTTTAATAAACAGGGTCTGAGGTCATTTTACCCTTCTTAACAGGTACAAATCTCTTCTCTCCTTCCCAAATGGTTCCTTTAAATTTAGCCCAAAGTGTATCCACATTACTCCCTTCACTTATTCAACAACTGAATTGTGATTTAAGATAAGTCCCAAATTCATCAACTTTAGTTTTTCTGTACAATTTCTTTGTAACCCTCTTATTAAGCCTTTTTTTGTACGAGTCCTACATCCATTATTACAGCCTTATGGTCTCCTATTCCTTCAATTACCCCAGTTTTATCAACAATTTCCCATGGTTTAACCAAGAATACATCTAGTAAGTTATTGAGACGAGTCGGTTCTTGTACTACTTGTGTAAATCCTCCCTCCCAAATTAACTTATTTGGCAGTTACTGTTCATGGGCTTCACTTGCAGCTCCATTCCATTCAACTTCAGGCAAATTAAGATCACCCCCAATTATTACCATATCATTATTATTGTTATTATGAGTATAATCTATTTTTTTCTCAAATATTTCCATGTCTCTTCCCTCTCTTCTAGGCCTGTATGTTCCTATAATTCCCACCTCCTTCATATTATCACAAACTAATTTTTATCCCTAATATTTCATCCCTTTCATCGGTAAACCATTCATATGAACAGTAAGTTTCCTCCACCAGAATAAAGTTTTATGAAGCATTGAGTGACATTGTAGTCAGGCTGAAAAGAAGGGATAGGACAGAGCTAACGGGCATTTTCAATCCAAGAGTTGGAAATAGAACTGAAGCATACGAAAGGGTGATTGGTAAAAGTGGGGAAAATAATGAAGCTAATAAGAATGGGAAGCGTTTGCTAGTGTGGGTTTAGGAGTTACGAATACTTTCTTCAAGCATAAGGCTATTCATCACTACACATGGGAGGGTAGGGGTATCAGATCCATAACAGGCCCTGGACTATTTATTAACCGACTTCGAATTCAGGAAATTTGTTAGGAATGTACAGGATTTGAGTATTTTTCGATGATAGAGACCACTATCTGATCAGTACTGAATTATGCATCTCTAGGCCTAGGATAGAGAAAGTGAAATCTGTCTGCAAAGGACTAAGGGTAGAATGGGTAGTATACAGGGATGCCGTAGTAGAAATAGCAGGGGAATACCCAGAAACAACTCCGTGTTAAGAAGGGGGGAATGATGAAGTGTGAGCAGTTTGTAAACATAAAAAGAAAGCTTATCAGAAATGGTCCCAAACAAGGGCTGATACAGACAAGGAACTGTACGTACGTAGATGTAAGAAACAGAGCGAAACAAATACCTGCTGAATCCAAAAAGAAGTCGCAGGAAGATTTTGGTAGTAACCTGGAAAAGCTAGGTAAAGCAGCAGGGAAACCTTTCTAGACAGTAATAAATAATCTAAGGAAGGAAGGGGAAAAAGCAAATGAACAGTGTTTTGGGTCATTCAGGTGACTCATAATAGATCCCAGGGAATCACTGGACAGGTGGAGGGAATATTTTGAAAAGCTTCCCAACGTACAAGGAAATCTTCCTGGTCGTGCCGCGAACAACCGAACTCATCGGGAGGAGGAAAATGATTGTGATATTACGCGCGAGGAAGTGGAAAACATGAAAAACAAATTCCATTGCCATAAAGCAGCAGGAATAGTTGATATTAGACCTGAAATGGTGAAATATAGCTGGAAGACAGAAATGCATAGCTTCATAGAGTAGTAAGATTGGCGCGGAGTGTTGATAAGGTACCTTCAGATTGGAAAAAAGCAGTAACTGCACCTATTTATAAGCAAGGGAACAAGTAGGATTGAAACAACTATCGAATTATCTCATTGATTAGTATAACAGGCAAAGTATTCACTGGCATCTTGGAAGGTACAGTGCGATCAGTGCTTGAGAGAAAGTTGGATGAAAACCAGTGTGGTTTCAGACCACAGAGGGGCTGCCAGGATCAATTTTCAGTATGCGCCAGGTAACTGAAAAATGCTACGAGAGGAATAGGCAATTGTGTTCTCTTTTGTAGATCTAGAAAAAGCATATGACAGGATACCGAGGGAAAAGATGTTCACCATACTGGGGGACAATGGGATTAAGGGTAGATTATTAAAAATCAATCAAAAGGCACTTATGTTGACAACTGGGCAGCAGTGCGAATTGATGTTAGAATGAGTTCTTGGTTCTGGGTAATTACAGGGGTTAGACAAGGCTGTAATCTTTCACCTTTGTTGTTCCTAGTTTACATCGATCATCTGCTGAAAGGTATAAAGTGGCAGGAACGGATTCAGTTACAGTAGGTGGAAATGTAGTAAGCAGTCTGGCCTATGCTGACGACCTGGTCTTAATGGCAGACTGTGCCAAAACCTGCAGTCTAATATCCTGGAACTTGAAAATAAGTGCAATGAGTATGGTGTGAATATTAACCTTTCGAAGACTAAATTGATTCACAATTAAGTATTTATTTATTTTCCACCTAGTCGATACAATGATTGCTTAAGGCAATTTTTAATGGTCAAAAGTGGTACATGTTTCGTATATTATCAACATCTTCAGCCACATAACACTGTTTAGATGAAAAATATATAAAATTGACAAAGTAATGCTTTAGAGGAGGTGTCCTTAAAATTAACTGAATGTTTGAATTAAACCACGTTTGTATTTATGCGGTAGTAACATCTATAACTGTAGGTCACTATTTGTGGGTTCGTATGTATGTATGTATGTATGTATGTATGTATGTATGTATGTATGTATGTATGTATGTATGTATGTATGTATGTATGTATGTAAGTGTCCCACATCTCCTCCTAAACCACAGGACCATTTCCACAATAACTGGTACACACATTCCTTACTATCCGGAAAAAAAAAAAAAAAGAAACATTGTAGAGGTAAGCCACCCCCTAGGAAAGGACTGTAATATAAAATTAACCTAAAATAGCGTCGAACTTACAATTTTAGGGGTCCCTGAGTTGAGGAGTGACATTCTGAATATCGTTTAAATCCAAGGTCGGCTCTTGAGATGGGAATGGGTGAAAAATAAAATTAAATAATACTTAGTAAAAAACATTAGGGGAACATGTTTTTGCACGCATGCCATCCTCCTCAAAATAATACCTCACACTCAGGTATTTTACCAACTAAACATTTATGATTTACCGTTGAAGTATACAAAAGAACATCGATTGAGTCACGTTCATTTACAGAACACAAACGGAAATGTCCAAATAGGGGCGAACACAAAAGTGATAACAGTCCTCCAAGGTGGAATTTTATCACCAGTTTGAGAGCTTCAGTATGGTGTATGTCCTCCAGGAGCATTTATCACAGCTTGGCACCTACGTGGCGTGCTCCGTATAAGTCGACGGAGGTCACGTTGCGGTATGAATTACCACTCTTCAATGAGAGCCTGTTCGAGGTCTTGGACGCTAACAAACACTGCTGTCAAGCCTATCCCACACATGCTTGATGGGATTAAGGTCGGGATTCACTGCTGGCCATTCCATCTCTTGAATGTGCAGTTCTCGCAAGACAGCTCTGGTGATGCGCGCCGCATGAGCCCTGGCATTGTCGTGCATGAGTACGAATTCAGGGCCAACACCGTATGTAGCAACCAACACATGCTGTAGCAGTACCTGCTCGATGTACCTCGCAGTGATAAGATTACCACGGACGACGACAAGATCCGTACGGCCATCAATACTGATGCCACACTACACCATCACAGAACCCTGTCCGAATTGGTCGCCTTCTTGGGCAACATTTGGCATGTACTGCTCACCACGGCGTCTCCATACACGTTGGCGTCCATCGTGCTGTGTCAGGGGAAATTTAGACAGGTCTCCCTCGGCGAAGTTGCCAGGTAACGTGGGTACGGGCAAACAGAAGATGGGCTGCGCAATGTTGCTGCGTTAAATGGGGCACTCGAACAGGACGTCGTAAGGACACATTTCGCTTAACCTGTTTCTTACTGTCTGGTCAGACACCGTGACTCCAGTGACGCTCCTGAGGTCTTGTTGCAGTTCTCTGGCAGTTGCTGAACGACGCTGCAACACACAAATGGTCAGATATCAGTCATCCTATGGGGTTGCCATGCGTCCAAGAACTTGTCCAACCGGCTCCATGGGTAAATGGTTAGCGTACTGGCCTTTGGCTACAGGGGTCCCGGGCTTGATTCCCGGTAGGGTCGGGAATTTTAACCATCACTGGTTAATTTCGCTGGCACAGGGACTGGGTGTATGTGTTGTCTTCATCATCATTCCATCCTCATAATGACGCGCAGGTCGCCTACAGGAGTCAAATCGAAAGACATACACCTGGCGAGCCGAACTTTTCCTTGTACACTTCCGGCACTAAAAGCCATACGCCATTTCATTTCATTTCCAACCCTCCTTGTGAACTGGCGTGTCTCATTGTAGCGATTCCACAAGCGTTGAATAACTGACGGAAAGACATTTGAGATCCACAGCAACACGACGAAAAGTCCATCCTTCCTGGATCACAGTGACGGCCCTTGCGACTTGAACCTCGTTAAGATGTCTCATGGGATGTGCTGGTTGTCTTACAACGTGCTCAAATGACCGCAGTAGTCTGCGTACAGTAGCCACAGAAAGTATTCGTACACCAACATTTTAACGTATAGCTCGTATATTAAGCACCATGAACTAATATAAACACATACAGTGAGACATATTTATAAAGAAAAGACACCTCGCTTTACATTTGCTATCAGATTTACACCACTCAACATAATAAACAAATAAACCCGTCTTTTAACACAACAAAAAGTATTCGTACACTACTAGATAATTTAAACACTTGTCGAAGTCTTTGTTCAAACACAGTCTTGATACATTATATGCATGCCTTTAGCTTTGATGACCTGTTCTCCAGACGTCTTGGCATTGAGTTAACTAAATGTTTGGTGTACTCTTCAGATATGTTGAACCATGCATCTGGAGTATCTCCTTAAGATGTTCGTTATTAGTAGAATGGCGTTTTTGCATTTCTTTGCCTAGATGATCCCACAGGTTCTCTCTGGGATTGAGATCTGGACTCTGCGGTGGAGTGAGAAGTCTTCTTCGGGCATTGTACAACCACCATTCATGGCTTATCATTGCACGGTGCTTAGTATCAATGTCCTGTTGGCAGGGGAAGACTCCTTCCAGATGAAGCTTATGTGCACTGCTGTTTAAATTATGATGCAACACATCTATGTACTTCCTGGCAGCCATAATACTATCAATAAATGCCAGGTTTCCCGCTCTATCCCCAGCCATACAGCCCCAAACCATCACATTCGCTCCATCGTGTTTTACCGTGGGGATTACGTATTGAGGTGCAAGTTCGAAGTTTGGCTTGCGCCGTACCTTCCTGAACCTACCAGTTCCAAACTGTGTAAAGTTCGCTTGATCAGAAAAAATAATGGTGTTCCAAAAGTCCATCGTCTTTCCACAATACTCTTTCGCGAACTGTAAGAGTTTTTGCTTATTTATTTCACTTATAAATGGCTTCTTTCGTGGACAACCACTACGCAGGTTCGCACTGTGAAATACGTTCCTTATAGTTTGCACACTCACAATTTTGTCGGACCTTGAAGTGAGGTCTGTAGCGATGGATGCAGCACTTCGGAACGGTTCCTTTCGTGCCGATCGCACAATGTGTCGCTCCTATACTGTCAGCTCTTCTGGAGACCAGATCTGGGTTTGTTTTCTGTTTGTCCGCTGTGCTTGTATTTAGTAACTATTGAACTCGCCGTAGTAAAGCTAATGCGAGCTGTTTTCCTACTTGACAACGTTTACCTTGTTTATACAGTAACACTACATTATCTCTTTTACTCAATGATAGTTCCGTCGTCTTTCGCCCCCATACCAAATAACCTTGCGGCAACGACAGCACAGTGATGACTGAAGAGACAACAACCCTTCCCGCAAGCACAGCGGCCTAAACCTATGGCGACAACTATTTAACCAATCACAAAGGCAGTACATCCGTACTGTACGAATACTTTCTTGGCGGTACGATCTGCAGTTTGTATACAGTATCGTGCTGACTATGTTACATTTTAAACGATCTGCATGTTCACCGTGTATATCTGATACCTTTCGCCATGTTGTTTATAAATCTGACCAGCTGGTAGGCCTAAGTCGTAATGATGTTCCATCCTTTTCCATAGGTGTACGAATACTTTCTATGGCCACTGTACCTCACAACGACACACGGGCGCACCGCTATTCACTCTGTTTTGAGGAGACAGTTGAGACAGTTTAATGCACGTCTACGCCTACAGATGGAGTATAACTTCGATTTGATACCCTGAGTAGCTAAGGTCTCAAGGTATGCGGTAGGACCATCGGAACTCCATCTACCAAATTAACGTTCACGTACCAAACGTTACATGTTCCACTATTTTTTTAACTGGGTATTTTTTACGTCCCATTAGCTATTTTTGACGGTTTTCGAAGACGGTCGAGGTGCCGGAATGTTGTCCTGCAAGTGTTCCTTTACGTGCCAGTAAATCTACCGACACGAAGGCTGATGTATTTCAGCCCCTTCGAATACCACCGGACTGAGCCAGGTTCAAACTTGCCAACTTGGGGTCAGAAGGCCAGAGCCTCATGAACCGTCTGAGCCAAAGAGCCCGGCAAAAAAGAAAATGTCCAAATGACCGAGATCACGGATGCATGCGTGTATATTCCAACACAGCTCTCAACCAAACTTGGCACACATATGACGTACAATAATCGAAAACGACCGCATTAGCGTCGAATCCGTAGTTTTCGAGGTCGGTGAGACGAAATGTGATACTCCGGATGCCGATTAAATCGAAGTTCATCCCCAATCGGAATGGGAGTTATGAGTGTGAAAAGGAATGACCAAAATGATCGAGATGTATGTAAGTTCCAACATAGCTGACAACCAAACTATATCTAGAAAAAATATCGTGGCACCCCTGGCGACGGGGGTGGAAACGGGATGAAATACAAAAAATAGGGAACGATCAATATTAACGTAGAATCCATAGTTGTCGGGGTCGTTGAGATAACAGTGACACTACAGATGCCGTTTACGTCCAACTTCAGTCCCGTCGGCAAAAGGGAGAGAAGAAGGGGTGAAAAAAAGAAATGTCCAAAATGACCGAAATTACGGATCAATGTGTGTATGTACACGTATGACTTACTACCTCAAAAAATGACTGTCGGGACAAGACGCCGCTAGCATCCCCAGGGAAGGGGGTGAAATGTATTAAACAACCGAATCCACAATTTTCGAGGTCGCTGTAGTGAACTGTGATATTCTTGATGCCGTTTAAGTCATAGTTCAGTCCTTATCCCAATGAAGGTTCACAAGAGGTGAATAAGAATGTCCAAAATGACCAAGATTGTGGATGTACGTGTGTATGTTCCAGTATGCCCCTTTACCGAACTAGGTACACACACAGATTACTAGCTGGGGGATAAGACACCCTGAACATTCCTTCGGCGGGATGGGGGGAGGGAGTGGGGGTTAGACGGGGGTGAAATGCAAAGAATAATTAGTGTCGAATCCACCGATTCCTGGGTTGCTGAGGGAGATCAATAATGACACTCCAAATGTCGCTTAAACCCATGTCCATCCCAATCGGCATGGGGGTGAGAATGGGTGAAAAAGAAAATGCTTAAAATGACCGAGATTACGAATGAATATGTGTGTGTTCCAGCAGAGCTCTCAACCAGACTGGGTAGATATATCGCCTACTATCTGGAAAAATGACTGACGGAGACGACATCCCTAGCACCATTAGGGGAAGGGGTGAAATGTGAATGATGGCCAAAAAAACGACCTACACTACTGTTGAATTCATCGTTTTCCGGGTTGCTAAGATCAACCATGACACACTGGATGCCGTTTAATTCATAGCTCAACCCCCAGTAGGAATGGAGGTTGATAAAGGGCAAAAAAAAAAAAAGGCCAAACTGACCGAGATTATGGAAGACTCA